>NC_143584.1:13636354-13954624 GCF_048544385.1 Mastigoproctus giganteus
AAGGGCATTTCAAATTCTTCTTTTAAACATTATCAAATACCGTGAAACACATTGTAAAAAGAATGTCCTCGATATGAGGATGAAAGTGGGTTGGGTAATTTATAAATTCTAATAACAGAAATAATACAGGATGAAACGTTATGTTTATGATGCACTTCAATTGATACTGTGTGAATTGGATATATTTTTAGGATAATTCAGAGATATACGGATTTAACGGATAAAAAAAGTATTTCAAATGATAAAATGAATTGCTCCACAAAATAAAACAAATAAAGAATTCGAAGTAAAGAATTTGTTTTCCTCTTAACTTGCAGAATAAAATAAATAATTTTATTATCAGAATTAAAAATATATTCCTATGGTATAATAGGATTGTATAAAATTGTAAATATTTTTAATAATATATAACTATTGTATAAAAATATAATCCATTGAGAGTAATGTTTAACAAATATGACACGTATTGCGAAAACTCTCGCTCAAACGTGTAGGGTGCCACGTGGAAAACGTTGGTTCTAGAGTACTTACTGGACTGTTGATTGGTTAATGGACTGCAGAACTATTAGCCAATCACCACTCAATCTTCCCACCAGGCTTTGGAAGAGTTCACTTGTTTATCGCGTATAAATAGATCTGAATTTACTATCTTCAGTTCACTTGGTTTTCAGCAGTTGCAGGACTATTCCATCGCTATGGCTCGTATCAAGCAAACCGCACGTATATCCACAGGAGGAAAGGCCCCAAGGAAGGAGATAGCGATGAAAGCTGATCGCAATAGCGCCCCTACTACAGCTGGAGTGAAAAAACCCCATCGTCACCTACCAGTGACCGTTACTCTTCGAGAAATTCTTCGTTACCAGAAATCAACGGATCTTCTAATCAAAAAGGTACAATTTCAGCGCCTCGTTCGTGAGATTGCCCAGCAATACAAAACTGATCTTCGCTTCCAGTGTGCTGCCATCGATGCCCTACAAGAAGCCAGCGAAGCTTACTTAGTGGGGTTGTTCGAAGACACCAACTTGTGTGCAATCCATGGCAAGAGGGTAACCATCACGCCTAAAGATATTCATCTGGCTAGACGGATTCGAGGAGAACATGCTTAAACGAAAACAAAAACGGCCCTCTTCAGGGCCACCATATTATGATAGAGGGATTGCCTGAACGTACGTTTCTAAATAAAATTTCTGCATTTATTTTCTATTCTTTCTCTATTTGAGCATACCATTGATATTTCTAAATATTTTATAATCTTTTTCAATTAGAGTATAAATTTAAATTACAATTTATAAAAAATTTAAAACTATCTGAATATTTTTAGAGGTTTTTTTAACCAGTGAATATTAAATATGAAATTATGGATTTCGACGAAAGAAAACCGCCCCAGAAATCATAAGTCTATTTTATTAGTTTTACTTATGAGAAAATGATGCCAGCACTATTACCAATAAATAATAATATAAATTATGCAAGAAATATCTTTAATGCATCATTTGCTTATACAGCATCAGCCAAAAAAAAATAATTTCACCTATACATTCGCTCCAATAATTTGTATAATTCTTCATTCAATTGATTTAAAATATCTATTCCTACAACAATAGATGGAAGTTGACCAATCGCGCACCATTTCGACCGATGCACTTCTGTTCTTTAACCATCCTTCTTCAGTCTGATATGAGTTATATCCGTATACAGTGTTTAAAGGCTTTTTTATCCACAATTTTTCATTACATCACGATCAGTAATGTCCAGTGAATAGATGGTCAGGGAGGAAATCTTCTGGTGAATGTGGTAAGTGTTATTTCCGTGGGGAGGTACCCAAATATCAGTTTATACGGAGCAGAGAATATCCACTATAACGAGAGAGTCTTGTATGTGTTTCTGAAAACATCATTACATGGACAATCATGCATCGCTGGCATGCTCGTGTATTCCCAAGATTACGAATTTTTCAAACGCACTCTGGCAAGTGACAGATTTGTTTGCGAAAATCGATGGTCTGGAGAAATGTAAATTCCTTGGAAGACAGAGCAGAAATACAAAAGTACAATTTTCTGTTATTAATAATAACTCTCTGAAAGAGATTCCACCTATACTCTAAAGCACTCATATCCGCTAAATGTGCGGGCCAGAAAAGAACCATTCTGACACTCTTGTGTTCAATTGTCGTTCATAAATTACCCGTCAACTTTAGACATTGCAGGGTGCAGTAGAGCTGATACAAAATTTAGGTATCGAGGGACTTTTTATGGAATGCCATCAAAACATTCCCCATACAACGATACTACCTACAGATCCATGTGTTGTTTTAAGAAGACATGCAGGTTCCATTGCTTCGTTAGGTTCTCGCCACATTCTCTGACTACCATCAGTGCAAAACAAAGTGTATCCTGATTAGTCTGAACACATGATTTTCTTCCACGTTCTTGAAATCACTGCAAGCGGATTTTTCCGTTTTTCTCTTTAATCAGTGGATTTCGAATACGGAGGCTACCACCAATATGCAATTTTTGTGTTTAGACCAGAAGGTAAGTCAATCAAATGGAAAATTACACGAAGGTGATCAAAATGTAGAAAAGTTACATTCAAAACTATTTTTAATACTCCGAATAAACGAACCGAAGGTGGATTCTTCTCTCCCTATTTATTAGAAAGCGCCTTTTAAATGATTCGAAATCTGGTGCTAGCTGATTGGTTATTTCATTCCTAAGTAACTGGGGTTACAGAGAATTAGAAACACAGACTAATGTCGTGATGTCCAAGCTACTCTCATATTAATTTAATCCAACCACTGAATCATTTCAGTTTTGATTTTTCATTTTCCAATTTCAATGAATTATCAAATTTGAAAACAAGTTATTGACATGAAAGGTAACGAAAATTAAAACCTTGAACGCATTTATTATTTAGATGAAACACATTTGGATGACGTTCATGAAAATGTTGTTTGGGTGACTTATAATTAGAAGTAAAGGGGTTAACAAAATTGGCCATTTATTTCTCTTTATTGATACACATCATTATTCTGCGTTGGGAATTCTGTTCGTGTTTTAATCCGGTTTGTAAGTGATCACTGCTCGTGTAGAGGATTCACTCATGGTATTAAAGAAAATTAACTAATTTGAATTAATCATTATGGACCCTAACTAAGAAAACCATTCTGGAATATTATTTGGAAATAATATTCCAGAAAGTTAAAATACGGTTAAACTTCACTTTTCGTCATCGAATACCATCACAGTGCTTATGATATGAAGAAATGTCTTCAATATACTGAAGGAAATGCTTTTGGTTGGGTAAGTTATAAACTCTAATAACACGATGATAAATTCGTAGAAATAGAGATTTAAAAGAAAGTTGCTTTAGAGAAGAATATGACTTCATACAAATCGCATATTCAGAGAGATGAATTGGTGAAATGGCCGAAAGGGTAAACACGCGGAAAAAAGGGAATGAAATTAAAAATTATTTTTACCCCGTTGCTTAATTCTGTCGTGAAGTCCCTTTAATAATACGATCGGAAGAAAATTCATTTGCAGTAAAAGTTTCATGGTTTGACTGCGACAAGATATAAAATCACTTCAAGAAAGATAACCAACATTTTTTTTTCCCAGAAGGTGATGCAAAAGATGAAAGGAAATTCCGAAAACAAATGAAGAATTTGTTAGTGAAATTAATGAATTCCTTTCAGAAACCCAACAAAAAATAATGTTTCGAAGAGTGATCAGAGAAGTTAAGGCAGAGAGAGAAAACAAAAGTTATATTCCTTCCCTGAAACAGTTGCAAACTAGACCGAAAACAACGGAGGAAAGTGGAATATATCTTCCCAGATTCGAACTTCCTCGCGTCAAATCACATAAACACAAATTAACCAGCTTTTACAAAAAAAATGTGAAATTGGGCGTTATCATCAATATTAATTTTTAAGCGTTTGAAAAATAAATTTGTTTTTCCCCTTAAATATGTTAATAGTACAAACTAATTCAAGGGATTAGTTTGTCCAATCGTTCAGTAAACACAGGCATTCCCAGACTAAAATCTTTGAGGAACATCAGATGTTTTAATAATTATAGCACAACTTTCTGAAATTCCGGCTTCAGTATTGACTTAACCACGGGTTACATTTTTGCATTTTCAAGTCATTATATCTATTCAACATCGAGAAGGTAAAATGAACATAATCATCTGGTAACTTGCAAAATAAAAAAAATTCTCAGAATAAAAAAAAAAACAATATTTATTTTTAGAATTAAATATATAATCGCGTTTTCACAGAGTGTATTTATGCAATGTCCCTATCAATGGATAGATGCTAGAAGGCTGCGTTTGTGGTGATCAGCTGATCTTGAAGGATCTCAAAAGGATCTTGAATTTTATGGTGATCTCTTTAACTTTCCCAATGGGATGTTGCAACCACATGCAGCCTTTTCTACAATAATAAGATGAACAATGTCCAGTTCTACAGCCTTTATTTACCAAAGATATTTCTTGGCGCATTGTAAGATGAACAATGTCCAGTTCTGCAGCCTTTATTTACCAAAGATATTTCTTGGCGCATTGTTCTTCACTTCTTGGCGACCAGGGCAAATGCCCTACTAGCCCTTTCCTTAATCCGGAACTGTCACAAAGTAAACTTTAAACCTAACGTCTGCTGATGACTTTATCATTTCGATAAAAAGGCCTATCTTCTTCACTCTCTTTTTTTTGGTGTTCACTTGTGTGGAAAGCAATTTTTCTCTGCATATTTATTTCTCTTTGCAAGAATTCCTCTTATTCAGCTTTCATCAATCTTACGCCTTTTAACTCCGGCCTTGTAACCTTTACACTTGTATAAATCAGTATCTTCCAAGAGTGTGTAACTATCCCATTTTTTTTCTCGATTAAACCCTTAAGTCTCTTTTAATGCACGTGGGAATGTTTTCATGGGGAACTTCTCCACTGGAATAAACGCATCCGTAGCTTCCATGAAAAATCAGTTGATTACTTTATTGAGTTCATTTATTGCTGAAATGCGAACAGAAACGTCATTAACATAAATTCCGCACTGAAAGAAAAAAACGAATTAAGTTTTGTTTTGTTAATGTTTTATTATTCTTAATGTTATAAATATAAGTTATTATTTTGTTCTTACAAGCTTCGTGGGTAGCACGTTTGGTAGAATTGCCCCATTTCTTGCGCGAGGGAAAGGACTTGCGTTCGAGCCCCATTGATGATGTGTGGAATTTTCATGGGCCTTTTCACAATGTCAGTCGTCTAGAATTGACTCCTTTCACAGTAAATTGGAGAGTCCCATCGTTTCACACCAGCACGTGGCATGAAATGATGTGATTTCTTCACTTTATTTGTGAAATGAGCGAGCTCTATTTGGAGGAGTGTTGATGTGCATAACTTCTTTTTGATTTGTCATTTTCCAATTTCAATAAATTATCAAATTTGAAAACAAATTATTGACATGAAGGGTAATAAATATTATCGCCTTGAAGGCATTTATTATTTAGCCTTCGGACTATGTAGAGCAGCCTTGTCCACCTCTAAATTAGATTGATGCAATAAACCCTGGAATATAAATATCATTTCTAAAAGAGATCATTACTTTATAAGCAGAAAAAAGGATCACTGGGTTCTGCAGGGCTCTTACTCGACTCCAAATGAAATAAAAGTTATCCTCAAAAAGGAAAATAATCTTTAAGGAAAGTGAAAATAAAAAACTCTCTGTAAACGTGTATAGTTTACAATTTTTTTTAACCAACTTGGCATTCGATGGCTTTCGTGAAATGGTTGTTTGGTTGACTTATTACTAGAACTAAAGCAGTTATCAAGTTTGGCCTTTGAGTTCATCTGTATTCATGCAAATCATTATTCTGTTTGTGTTTTATTCGGGTTTATAAGTGATCAAGGCTCAGGTAGAGGATTTAATCATGGTATTAAGGAATGTGCAATAAGATGGAAGAATTGGGTGTGATGCAATAAACATAGGTGATGCAACACCTGTGTTAGTCCTTCTAGAATGACTTCCATATTACATTGCAGATTCCCATTGGATCAGGCCAGCGCCGGGCCTTAAACGATGTGACTTCTTCACTTTTTCTGTAGAAGGAGTTCTTTTTGTAGCAGTTTTAGTGTCAATTGTCTGCGCATATGATACAGTGGTATCGTCACCTGGTGGAAAAGGCCCGCGTTCGAATTGGGTCGACGATGCTGGGGACACTTATGGACATTTTTTCCCTGCGTGACCGAATTAGTCGGTCTCAGGGGTAGTTAGCAAAGTTTTTCGTTCAGAAAAATAGGCAACTCGACCAGAGAACCCATGAAATTTACAAACAAAATGCACATGGGTATTTGAAGTGACTTTCTTATTGAACCTAATATAATAATAATTTTTTTACAGGTGTCAATTGGAACCTTACACATCGGAATGATGTAAAAGCTGATTTCTTTCATGACACAACATAAATTTCCATTCACTATTCTATAATGAAGTGGACTGAGCTGTTTGGACTATCTGTCAGGGAAGAAAAAAGCAGGCAATGGGTCCGTGTCAGATTGTTTTAAAATTTAAACAGTTTGTCACATAATTGAATAAAATTTGAAGAAGTTAAACTCCTCAATACGAAGACATTATGATTTAAAAATACAGTTATCAGGTTTCTTTTTGGGGAAAATGTTGGGGGGTTAGCAACGGAAAAAGTTGGAGATTTCAGTATATCCATCCAATACCTTCTAGTCTCGATTTACCAGACACAGCCAATAATATATGCTGACCCTTCACAGCCAAAGAATAGTGGGATGGTTGATCATACCACAACCTTGATGAGCTAATCAGTGAATCTAAAGTTTTATGTTATGACATGCATGATGGCTTGTAAGTTCGAATTTGGGGGACCCTAATAAAACAATTTTCAGACAAATATGTGTTGGCATCAACGAGGAAATTTATTTGAGAGTTTTGCTGAAACCGTTGAGATCATTGGAATTGATAAAGTGGATCTCTTATAAAGGAAGCTACTGATAAGATAGGTGCTTCAGTTTAAGAACGGGCAACAAAAGATTTAATTCTTGCTTTTATGAGCAGAAGTGACTCTGCGGAACATCAATCCAGGCACTAATTGATGATGCAACCAATGTTAGGTACACCTTTCTCAAGGTGTGTACAAATGCCAAAATATTTGGCCATAATGCCAGCAATTGTAGAAGACAGGATTCATTATGCAGACCCTGCGGAAAAATAGGTAAAACATAAAAGAACTGAAGGCTGATGAGGCCAGAACTGTTTCATTTAGGAAAATATTGACAATGTGAGACAGACATCAATGCCCATGTTCCTCAATCACCTTTCACCGCCCACAGCGGTGTCCACAATGAGACGTCATTCCGGAAATGGCATGTTTCCGATACACTCTTGACTCTGTTGAACGGGGATAGTTCAATTTCTGTACTACCTCCACAATAGAGTGACCCATGCTTCGGGAACCCACTATCATCCCCATTTCAAACCATTCAAATCACAACGTTAATCTATACTGACATCGAATTACCGTCTACCGTGAATGCAGTGTACTTATATACCTGCCAAGCGATGGGTCTGTCCACTAGCAAGAGGGGTGATAGGGTCGCGTTTCCCACAAACGAGGTATGAAACGAAATCTGTTCTTTCATGTACACTCTATGTGCTAAACAATTCCAGGTCATAAATTCAAATTATTGGGCTTGAGGTTTAGATTACATTTTAGGAAGTTTTCATTTAGCCAGCGAGTCGCTGATCACTGGAACAGGTTGCTCTCGTAGGTTGTTGCGGCTGGCAGTTTGAATAAATTCACATCCCTGCTCATCTGTGTGAGTAGGGATGAATATAATTTGTGTTTTATATGTATCTACTTGGTTGTATTTTGTATTTTTTTTTTCGAACCCTGCAGCAAAGGCCGGTGGCTTCCATGCACTATATGGAGAATACTGCCCCTATTACAATTACAAAGAATGAATATAAAATATTTAAAAGACTAGAAGAGAAATTTATATTAAAAATTCCAAATTAAATGAAATAAATTTAGACAACCTAAGACACATTTCGTCCACGACTTTTAATAACATATTTTTAATTCATTATGGAGTCATCGATATAATTAATTATCAATTTAAAATTTCCAATGCAGATACGTCATAAACTCAATTATTGCAACACTAAAGTGGTCTTCACTGTTCACAAATTTCTGTCCATTCTTATAACGAATGGGAAACTTAACAATCCACTGAATATGACTTCATAATCATATATTGTTGATTGGACAAGTCCATTAAACTACTTCAAGCATCAGAAAAATTGGCGTACGTTTTAGCTGGTTGGATTAGACATTCAAGTTCACGAAAACAACTTCGAACCTTCAACTTTAAAGCATCACCCCGTCTACGAGATACCTCCAGCGAGGATCCTTCTTAATTCAAGTGGAATTAAGAAGCTGAGATGTCGGATTGTTCGGAAACAGCAAAGACTGCAAAGTAATATTGCAACCATCTATCGAATCGAGGATATTTATTTAACTGTATCTTATCCCCGATAGATAAAATTGATTTTAAGATAATTTAATAATTAATTTATATTCATTAGTGTCAGTTAGTCAGATATTTAGTTATTAACAATTTAAGATAGTTAAGACCTTTTAGAAACTATATATTATGATAGTTAGAACCTTTTCCGTAATATTAGTTCGTAATTACGTTTTTCTTGTTTTTTGTTTAGGAAGTATAAATGTGGTGAGCGATAGATGTGTTGGATTCCAACTGAGCAGCACCCTGCTGTACGGATGATGCCCGTTAGGAGGATCCCGATGATAGGGTGGGGGCACCAGTGCCGCAGAAGTTTGCCGGTTAGGAGGGGGAGGTATACGGTGCACTCATCTGATTGGCCTGATGTCCTTCCGTAAGGGCAATCTCGTCTACGGATCCAGTTCAATAATTACTGTTTGTTTTCTCGCTTTAGGCCTCAGCTGATTGACGGATTTCCAAACTGACTTTCGGAATGAGGACCGCTTCGTCAAGGATGCTTTCTTGAATCGGAGATGAACAACTGAGGAATCTGTTGAAGTGAACCTGGAAGGAGGACAAGGATGACAGTTTCTGTTGATTTTGTTATTGGGTATTTATGTACCATTGATCCGCTGTACTTGCAATTCGGAATGTAAATTTCTCGTGGCTAATAAAATTGATTGTTTTTTTCATTAAGAAATTGCGTTTTCTAAAATTTCTAAAGGAGAATGATCTCCCTTCACACCGATATGCACTTTACAATCTACTGATGCTGGAAAGGAGGGTGTAAATAAATAACAGGAACTTACTATTGATGAATCGCGTATCACACATTCAATACTTTCCATCAAGATTAAAGAACTTGTTATGATGTGTGCCAAAGTGTTCCCCCGATACTGTTACTGTAATGAGAGTAACCAAAATAATATCCATTTTGAATACGAAAATATTTTCTTATTTTAAAATAGTGTTACTACAAACTAGGAAAAGTTTACTTTTTAAGGAATTGTTGTTGTTGTAGCATTTTAGAAGTATCGGCGTCAAAGGCCATATTGCTCAATATAACCTGTATGTGAATTGTGGGTGTTCTGTGGTAAATTTCTAGGCTCCAGTTCTCTAGAGAATTCGTCATGTGCGTATGTAGATGCACTTTTTCAGCAACTTGAAGAGGATCAAGAGTTTCCGTGAGAGGAAACAAATCTACCCTTGCCTGAGAACGACTAACTCAGCCACGTTGTTAAAAAATCCACGTTATGTGATGATATTGGTCAAAGCTATGCTTGCGCACATCTCAAGATTAGTTGTTAGTTGCCGAACTGTTGATATTGGTAAGATGTTCTAAGGGTAGTTTCTAAGCGACGTTTCTAGAGAACAGGAAGATAATTCTTGGAGAAACAATGTGAAATATCTTTGGGGGGAGAGGGGTGTCAGAGTAGTGAACTATACACCTAATTCTGTTTTTGCACGAACTTTTTTTACACGAATTTGGTTTAACTCGAATTCAAAATAAATATTTCATTCTCTTTTTACGCGAGTCATTTTGATTTAACACGATTTCTATGAATTTTTTTTTGCCTAAATTCTAAGAAAATTTTTTTTATTTGTGGCATATTAGTATCATTTCTATATTACACGCACCAATAGATTGGATAACAGCTAGTGTGTGGGTTTTGAAACGCGTGCTTTTGCTTACCAATGTGTACGTCTAGGTATCTATGAATCATCAACGTTTTTATTGAATTTGGTGCACATCTACGGTATTCGTGCATTGTATCTTCGGAAGACATTTAGTGGTAAGCTCTATTTCAAAGTGAAAGAATCTTTAGTGAAATTTGTGCACATATAAATTTATTAATTTTGCCGATAGTCAATAAATTGTAAGTTTACAAATTTTTCATACCTTTTTTTATTAATTATAATTGAGATATTTTTCGGTAGCCCTTATATAATGTCGAATAATTCGCCTATTACCAAAATGAAAAGGAAAGCGATTTCTTCGGAACTTAAAATTCAAATTTTAGATCGTCTTGCAACTGGACAAGGGGCTACGTCTGTAGGAAAGCATTTTGGTGTACATGAAGCTACCGCAAGAACTATTAAGAAAAATGAAGCTGCAATTAGGAAGTCGGTATGTTCTGGAACAAAAGTAAGTGTTAATTCATCATCATATACAAGAGATATTGTCAAGGAAAAAATGGAAGAAGGCCCTGGTAATATGGATAGAAGATCAGTCACAAAAAAAGAGTACCAGTAGATGGAAATGCCATCAAGCAAACAGCACTAAGAATTTACACACAGATTAAAGAAAAGGAGCCAAGCACTTCATCTCAGTTAAACAGAAAGTATGAATTTTCTGCGAGTACAGGTTGGATGGCAGGGTTTCTTAAAAGGAATGCTTTTCACAATATAATTTAAAGGTGAAAGAACATCTGCGGAAGAATCGGCTGCTAAAGTATTCCCGCAGGAACTTGCAAAAATTATTGAAGATGGAGGATACACTCCTGATCAAGTGTGGAATGCAGATGAAACTGGTTTCTTCTGGAAACGAATGCCGAACAGAACGTATGTAGTCAAATCGCAGAAAACTGCTGGTGGTTTTAAGGTAGCTAAGGATCGTGTGACCTTATTATTTTCCTCCAACGCTTCAGGAGATCGTAAGTTGAAACCACTGCTGGTAAATCGAGCCCTAAACCCACGTTCAATGAAAGGTGTAGATATCAATAAACTGCCTGTTCACTGGATGGCAAACAAGAAGGCCTGGGTGACCACTACTATTTTTACAGAATGGTTCAACAAATATTTCGTCCCAGAAGTCAGACGTTATATGAATTTGAAAGGTCTCGAATTTAAAGTTCTTCTGATTCTTGACAATGCACCCGGCCATCCTGTCTTGGAACACCCAAACGTGCCACCTAATACTACATCTTTGATACAACCGCTAGACCAAGGTATAATTGCGACAATTAAAACATACTACGTAAAACGAACATTCCAACACGTTTTGGACAAACTGAATGATGAAACACTAACAGTTATTGATGTGTGGAAGAAATTCTCAATTATGGATTGTATCAATCAAGTTGGATTAGCGTTAACTGAATTAAAACCAGCAACTTTAAATGCGTGTTGGAAAGCGGTTTGGCCACAATGTGTAAAAAGCAAAGATCCCATCATCCCTAGTACGACCGAATTTCCCAACATCATTACAATGACACACAAAATTGGTGGAGAAGAATTCGATGATCTATCGTTTGAAGATATTGATGAATTGTTAACCGACAAAGCCCTAAGCGAAGATGAAATATTAGAGATGAAATATTAGAGAAGATGAAATATTATAAGCAGAAAAAGATGATCATTGTCTTCTATAGGGCTCTAACTCGACTCCAAATGAAATAAAAGTTATCCTAAGATATTAAGGAAAGTAAGATTTTAGGAAAGAGAAAATGAAAAACTCTCTGCAAACCTAGATAGCTCAAATTGTTTTTAACCAAGTTGGCATTCGATGGCTTTCGTAAAATGGTTGTTTGGTTGACTTATTACTAGAACTAAAGAAGTTACCAAGGTTGACCTTTCAGTTCATCTGTATTCATGCAAATGATTATTCTCTTTGTGTTTTAATCGGGTTTATAAGCGATCAAGGTTCAGGTAGAGGATTTAATCATGGTATAAAGGAATGTTCAATAAGATGGAAGAATTGGGTGTGATGCAATAAACAAGGTGATGCAACACCTATGTTAGTCGGTCTAGAATGACTCCCACATTAAATTGAAGATTCCTATTGGTTCAGGCCAGCACCGAGCCTTAGACGAAGTGACTTCTTAACCTTTCTCTGTAGAAGGAGTTCTTTTTGTAGTAGTTTTAGTGTCAGTTGTTTGCGCATATGATACGGTGGTATCGTCACCTGGTGGAAAAGGCCCGCGTTCGAATTCGGTCGATGATGCTGGGGACTCTTATGGACTTTTTTTCATTGCTTGACGGAATTAGGCGGTCTCAGGGGTAGTTAGCAAAGTTTTTCGTTCAGAAAAATAGGCAACTCGACCAGAGAACCCATGAAATTTACAAACAAAATGCACATGGGTATTTGAAGTGACTTTCTTGGTGAACCTAATATAATAATAATTTTTTTACAGGTGTCAATTGGAACCTTACACATCGGAATGATGTAAAAGCTGATTTCTTTCATGACACAACATAAATTTCCATTCACTACTCTATAATGAAGTGGACTGAGCGGTTTGGACTATCTGTCAGGGGAGAAAAAAGCAGGCAATGGGTCCACGTCAGATTGGTTTAAAATGTAAACAGTTTGTCACATAATTGAATAAAATTTGAAGAAGTTAAACTCCTCAATACAAAGACGTTTCACCGCCCACAGCGGTGTCGTCACCGCTGTGGGCGGTGAAACGTCATTCCGATGAGACGTCATTCCGGAAATGGCATGTTTCCGATACACTCTTGATATGGTTGAACGGGGATAGTTCAATTTCTGTACTACTTCCACATTAAAGTGACCCATGCTTCGGGGACCCACTATCATCCCCATTTCAAAGCCATTGAAATCACAACGTTAATCTATACTGACACCGAATTACTGTCTACCGTGAATGCAATGTACCTCTATACCTGCCAAGCGATGGGTTTGTCCACTAGCAAGAGGGGTGATAGCGTGGCGTTGCCCACAAACGAGGTATGCCACGAAATCTGTTCTTTCATGTACACAATATGTTCTAAACGATTCCAGGTCAGAAATTCAAATTATTGGTCTTGAGGTTTAGATTACATTTTAGGAAGTTTGCATTTAGCCAGCGAGTCGTTGATCGCTGGAACAGGTTGCCCTCGTAGGTTGTTGAGGCTGGCAGTTTGAATAAATTCACATCCCTCCTCACCTGTGTGAGGAGGGATGAATACAATTGTGTTTTCTATGTATCTAATTTTTTTTTTTGACCCTGCAACAAAGGCCCGTGGCTTCCAAGCACTATATGGAGAATACTATCCCTATTATTATTACAACGAATGAATATAAAATATTTAAAAGACTAGAAGAGAAATTCCATATTAAATGAAATCAATTTAGACAACCTAAGCCACAATTCGTCCACGACTTTTAATAACATATTTTTAATTCATTATGGAGTCATCGATATAATTAATTATCAATTTAAAATTTCCAATGCAGATACGTCATAAATTCAATTATTGCCACAGTAAAGTAGTCTTCATTGTTCTTTAATTTCTGTCCATTCTTATAACGAATGGGAAACTTAACAATCCACTGATTATGACTTCATAATAACATATTGTTGATTGGACAAGTCCATTAAACTACATCCAGCATCAGAAATATTGGCGTACGTTTTAGCTGGTTGGATTAGACATTGAAGTACACGAAAACAACTTCGGATCTTCAACTTTAAAGCATCACCCCGTCTACGAGATACCTCCAGCGAGGATTCTTCTTAATTCAAGAGGAACTGCACCATGGGAAATCGGTAATCAAATCAAATATCCTCGGATGGAAGTTACCTCTGCTGAGATGTCAGTTTGTTCGGAAACAGCAAAGACTGCAAAGTAATATTGCAACCATCTATCGATCCGAGGATATTTATTCAACTGGGACCTGCTTGTATTATCTCCCCGATAGATAAAACTCATTTTAAGATAATTTAAATAATTAATTTATATTCATTAGTGCCAGTTAGTCAGATATTTAGCTATTAACAAATAATTTAAAATAGTTAGTACCTTTTAGAAACTATATATTATGATAGTTATATCCTTTTTCGTAATATTAGTTCGTAATTACGCTTTTTCTTCTTTTTGGTTTAGGAAGTATAAATGTGGTGAGCGATGGATGTGTTGGATTCCAACTGAGCAGCACCCTGCTGTACGGATGATGCTCGTTAGGAGGATGGAGAGAACGTTCATTATTCCCACACGGGGTGCCGCGTAGTGGAAACCCAACGTGTCCATCAAAGGAGCTCATCGGGGGGAGGGTAGTTAAGGCGAGAAATCGAAAAACTGTTGCGATGTAAGAATGGGATGGAGGGTGGGCTTATTCCAGACGGACGAACTGGATCCCGATGATGGGGTGGGGGCGACCAGAGCGGCAGACGTTTGCCCGTTAGGACGGGGAGATATACGGTGCACTCATCTGATTGGCCTGATGTCCTTCCGTAAGGGCAATCTCGTCTACGGATCCAGTTCACTAATTACTGTTTGTTTTCTCCCTTTAGGCATCAGCTGATTGACGGATTTCCAAATGACTTTCGGAATGAGGACCTCTTCGTCCAGGATGCTTCCTTGAATCGGAGATGAACAACTGAGGAATCTGTTGAAGTGAAGCTGGAAGGAGGACAACGATGACAGTTTCTGTTGATTTTGTTATTGAGTATTTATGTACCATTGATCTTCTGTACTTGCAATTCGGAATGTAACTTGCTCGTTGCTAATAAAATTTATTTTTTTTTCAGTAAGAAATTCCGTTTTCTAAAATTTCTAAAGGAGAATGATCTCCCTTCACACCGATATGCACTTTACAATCTACTGATGCTGGAAACGAGGGTGTAAATAAATAACAGAAATTTACTTTTGACGAATGGCGTATCACACATTCAATACTTTCCATCAAGATTAAAGAACTTGTTATGATGTGTGCCAAAGTGTTCCCCCGATACTGCTACTGTTACTGTAATGAGGGTAACCAAAATAATATCCATTTTGAATACGAAAATATTTTCTTATTTTAAAATAGTGTTACTACAAACTAGGAAAAGTTTACTTTTTAAGGAATTGTTGTTGTTGTAGGATTTTCGAAGTATCGGCGTCAAAGGCCATATTGCTCAGTATAATCTGTATGTGAATTGTGGGTGTTCTGTGGTAAATTTCTAGGCTCCAGTTCTCTAAAGAATTCCTCATGTGCGAATGTAGATGCACTTTTTCAGCAACTTGAAGAGGATCAAGAGTTTCCGTGAGAGGAAACAAATCTACCCTTGCCTGAGAACGACTAACTCAGCCACGTTGGTAAAATATCCACGTTATGTCATGATATTGGTCAAAGCTATGCTTGCGCACATCTCAAGATTACTTGTTAGTTGCCGAACTGTTGATATTGGTAAGATGTTCTAAGGGTAGTTTCTAAGCGACGTTTCTAGAGAACAGGAAGTTAATTCTTGGATAAACAATGTGACATATCTTTGGGGGGGATGGGTGTCAGAGTAGTGAACTATATATCAGTTCCGGTCTTTAGCGGTGTCTACAGCGATGTTTCAGAAGTGTTTTCAATAAAATAAATTGATGTGAATTCCTAGTTAGGATAACTACTGCTGATGTAAAAGGGTTAAGGGAAACGTGTTGGTGCCTGGAAATTGATGAATGATTTCACTGTGGTATTTACATCGTTTTTAGGAAGGATAGAGAAGGGGTGATGGGATCAAGCTTATCCTCAAACGTTTTTTGCACAGTCAGAAGTTACGCATCCAATGTAGAATCTATGACAGCTAGGAAAGCTTAGTGTGAGTAGAAATTTCAGGTTGGCATGAAAACTTCTTAGCCTCTATAATTACTTCTCAGAACACTTCGCATGTAGAAGTATCAGTTATTAACATCAGTTTCCATTGACATTGAAATGAGTTTAACAAATCTTAGCTAATGGTAATCCCCTTTGCGACAAGAAAAGTAGTTATTTCCCTGACTAAATCCCACATTAATGCGTTATTTCACCGATGCTTCTGGTTCTTTTACCTTAATATATGATGGATCACTGCTGATAATAAAAACTAAAATATTTCTTAATCTTGTAGTCTCTCCAACATTCTGGTACAGATAGCATTGATATTCAAAATCAAGAAGTGTTCTGCTATTCAACACACTACCAATCTTCTAGATGCATTCAATATCCACTCCTTGAAATCAATGAAGTTTACATGCTTCCATTCAATGTCCTCTACTTCGAATGAACAAAATTTATATGTTATTCCTGTTAATTGCTTTCAGAGAAATACTGGACAATTTTGATTGTAGGAGCGTTTCTAGCTCTTTAATTTATGAATGCGGAGCAAACATGATTCTCTCTCTCTCTCTCTCTCTCTCTCTCCCTCTCTAAATATGCCCACAGTAGCTCAATACTTTTGTCTGCTGATAGCTTAGGTCATGGGAGATGCTTAGCGCCAGTTTTACGTTCTGCAAACCACGATTTAACACATCTAGCCTGGTGTTTTGAAGAATTATCATCTTAAAGCATGGTATTGTTTATAGAGAAACAATGTTTGCATAAGGGCTGATATTTATCACTCAGAATATGATGGTAATCAGTGGCAGTAATTCGCCCGTACGGCATGATGATAGGATAGAAGCAATCCCAATGTATTGCTGCCCCGACCTTTGATGCTATGGCCTTCTTTTTTCGCAATTGGCACAAGAGAGGATGATGCGATTTCTTTTCGTATTCCTCAAACATAAATTTTATGCGATGTAGAAAAAATTGTGAATGATAATTGCTCTGAAATACGATTTTCTCTGCAATGATCTTGTACAGCTTTTTGCTTCGTCATTTCAGATACAGCTGCTGTAAATTCGTCAAATAAATCAACAGTTTTAGGCACCGATGAGTGTGCCAAATGTTTGCCCACAATTTAATCAATTATTGTATATTAGATTTGCCTGAATAGGAAAACATATCCGAGAAAGGAATCCCTTTTATTATGAAATCAAACGAAACAGGCCCCAGGTTTGAATTTTAGGATGTCATAGGTAAGAAAAAAGAAATTAAATATACTACTGCATGTGCAATTATTTAATCTTTCTTTCAAACGTACAAGGAAGAAAAGAAACGTGCTTTTTTTAGCAATATCATTTTCAACTACATAATCGGCCAATTTCATTGGTTCTTCAGTTTTGTGTTCAAATTCAAATTGGGAATTCAAAAGGGGAATCAGTTTTTACTAATTTCATGGGGAGGTTTAAAACACAAATCAATTCTTGCCATTTCGAATTTATAATATATAATAATATTGATCATTTCTGAAATTATGTGAAATGTCTTAGAAAATATCATCACTACAATTTTTTTTGAATCCATATTACAAGAAGAGGAGATATATTCACCGTCCCTATGGCCTTAATGCTTACGTCACTCATTTCTTTTTTCACAGGTGGAGTGTTTATGCATAGCTTGTAGTGAAGAAAAAGAAAATGAGACATTTCTTGTTCCTCAGATATTTTCATCTGGACAGCAGTGCTCAGAATTTATGAATGTTTTATAACATATGGTCATGTTACAAACAACTCTGTATATTATGAATACTACAATAAGACAAAACAAAATGATTTATTTATTATTTAAGATTTACACTCAGTTCACAAAAACCACATTACTGACAATAATTACAGTTTAATATTCAATTAATACAAATTATATTCAAAAGTTTAAGTATTATAATGATCTTTTTCATTTTTGGTTTCTCGTTGCATGCGTATCAATCACATAATTTAACCATTTTTCCAACAACTCATTCGGGCCTCCAATGCTGATCTTCATGCAAGGTTGCAATGTCAAATTAAAAATTCATATTTTTGTTGAATGAGAATTTTACTCCCGGTCAGCTCATTGGATTCAATACTGTGATTGCTAAAGAATCTTTCCTTAAAATTTTTGTTAGATCAAGTTTTATGTACAGTATAAAATAGTGGGATATTTTTCTGAGATTCTTATTTTCTCTCTTCCTTCGCTCCTTTGATCAATATTTGAAACATTTTTCTGAAAGGAATTCATGTTTCACTAACAAATTCTTCGGCAGTTTCCCGAATTCTTTTTCATCTGCTGCACACCTTCTTGGACAAAAAAACTTGTTATCTTTCTTGGAGTGATTTTATAGTTTTGCTTCGATTGGTCCATGAAAATTCTACAGCAACTGATATTTGAAATCGCATCAAATTCTTTCAGTCCTATTTTTATGGTCCGGTTGTTGACAACAATTATAAACAGTCAAACCAATTTCGAAAGAGAATTAAACAACAGTGCCAAAAATAATTTTTAATTTTGCTTCCAGTTATTTACCCTTCCTGCTCTCTTTCGACCACTTTACCAATGCATCCACTTGATTTCTCATGTTACTGAATTCATCTTCTCTAAAATAATTTTTTAAATCTGAAAATCTATGAATTTATCATAGAAATATCATACCTTTGCACAATTGCAATTAAGGTGTATCAGGAACAGAACGTTGTGTATATTATTGCAGGTGTTATTAGAATTCATAACTTACCCAAACGCGTTCCTTCCTCATATCGAGAACTTCATGCAAAGCCTTGAAAATATTTAATGTTTTTTGAAGCAAGTGCACAAAGATTTTGAAATAACCTTTGGCAATTATAAATTTAGGGAAAAGAGGAAATTATCAAATACCCCAGATTAATTTTCAGATAAACGTTGACAGGTTAATAAATGGGAGAGTTTGGAAATCAGGAATAGACTATGCATATTATCGAAAATTACAAGGAAAATTTAAATATTTTCAATGAAACCTTTCTTCAGAAAGCATAACTCCAGTTCACAATACCATTATTAAATCTTGTATCTGAGGTAGGATTACTTAAAACCGGATTGAAACAAAATCAGAACTCCCAGCTGAGGATTATAACTTGTAAGAATAGTCTTGAACTCAGTGTAAAATTTTCTTAACTGCTTTATATTTGGTTATAGATATGTTACCCAAACATCCATTAGAACTTAGTCAAAATTTCTAAAAGAATTACCTAATTACTCTATCCACGTGCACCTTTTTTATATAAAACCTTTTTCTGTTGAGACTTTTCTTTCTTGAATTTTAAAATAAGGAATTTTTGATTGCTCTTTTTTAATATCTTAAGGATCAATTTCATTTTAGTTGGAGATTATTTAGAATAGTCTCGAAGGCAGAGGTCAACATTTTTTGCTTATATATATTTTTTCGGGCTTAAATGCATTGATCCTGTTCATAGTACGAATACCACATATGGTCATCAAATAAGAAAGATTCAATGATTGCTTTAAAATTCAGAATGGAAATCAGCAAGAACCAGATTTCAAATACAGTTTAGAGTGGCTTTCTTATAAATAGCCAGACAACTGTCCACCTTGACTTCTTTTCCAGAATTTCTGCTGTATTAAAATTACCCTATTAAACGCACCTGTATTAAACATAAAGAAGGAGACATCCAAGAAGTAAAACCCAAAAAACTATTAGCCACAACTGTTCCAAAAAGTGCTCATCGTCGTTTCAGACCAAGTGCTGCTGCACTTCGGCTAATTCGACAGTAACCGAAATCCAGAATTGAAAAATTCCAGGGTATTGTTTATCACTTACCAGAGTTTTGAAGTTTATTCGTCTTTTCCAAAAAAACTTCTAAGCATTTCACCCGTGCAAGGGTCAAGCCTGAAGCTATCCAGCTGGCGAGACGTATTCGCGGAGACCATGTTTAAACGCAACGAAGATACCTGCATTCAAATAAACGGCCCTTTTTGGGCCACAAATTCACGATAGAGGGATTCTTTAAATGTGCACGTCTTTTTATGATTAACCAAATTCCTTAACACCTAAAATTCCATTATTATTAATCATTTATTCTTTTCGATTTACTTTCTTTGAATTAACTTCTATACCGTTTAAAAAATTAATTTAAAAAATCGGACACCCTGAAATTAAAATAAGCAAACATTTTTAAGTAGTAAAATCTTAAAACGACATATATGGAGGAAAGACGATGTTCCTGTAGATTTAAAATGATTTCTTTTTCAATTCGTTTTGCAGGATTATCAAAAACAATATTTTTAAAGAAAGATAATATTTCTAATTTTTGAAGAATAGTAAAATATTTCATCTTAATTAAAGGATAATTGTTGTATAATATAATATATTATCAAATGTATTATACAACCATTAAAATAACACAAACCTGTTAGATTAAGGTGGGATAATGATTATATAATACATGATCAAAACCGTTTTTGAATTTATAATCCATATCGGGTGAAACGGATTTCATAAGATGGTAATATGTAAGTCGCTCTTTAAATTGGCATTATACAATATACTAAAATTCAGGCTTTTTTTCAGTCAAACAAAAAATAAACCTCAAAATGAACGCACAGATTGATCCGCATAGTATTCAGTTAACCACGGGGAAAATATTTGTAAGCTCATGTCACATGTATCTTCCCAAAAGTTAGAAGATAAAATTAACATAAAAATCAGGTAACTTACAAAACAAAATAATTTTTCAGAATAAAATAAAAATTATTTATTTTCAGAATTAAAAATATAATGTTATGGTCATAGAGAATAATTATCCAATGTTTAACAAATATCACATGAAAACTCTTGTTGTAGAGTACTGTCACAAACATACAATCCAGTTTACATAATGTGCAACAAGCTTGTATGATGTCATGCGGTACTCCCTGGAGTCCTGACTGGCTACAGTAGTATTGACCAATCAGCACTCACAACGTTTAATCTTCCCATCAAGCTTTGGAAGAGTTGACTTGTTTATCGCTTATAAATAGATCTGAATTTGCTACCTTCAATTCACTTTGGTTTTAGAAGTTCCAGGACTGTTATATCGTTATGGCTCGTACTAAGCAAACCGCACGTATGTCCACAGGAGGAAAGGCCCCAAGGAAGGAGATAGCGACGAAAGCTGCTGGCAAGAGTGCCCCTACTACAGATGGAGTGAAGAAACCCCATTGTTACAGACCAGGGCCCGTTACTCTTCGAGAAATTCATCGTTACCAGAAATCAACGGATCTTCTAATCAGTAAGGTTGAATTTCAGCGCCTCGTTCGTGAGGTAGCCCAGCAATACAAAACTGATCTTCCTTTCCAGTGTGCTGCCATCGAGGCCCTACAAGAAGCCAGCGAAGCTTACTTAGTGGGGTTGTTCGAAGACACCAACTTGTGTGCAATCCATGGCAAGAGGGTAACCATCACGCCTAAAGATATTCATCTGGCTAGACGGATTCGAGGGGAACGTGCTTAAACGAAGAAAAAATGGCCCTTTTCAGGGCCACCATATTCTGATAAAGGGATTATCTGAACGTACGTTTCTATTTAACATTTATATTTTAATCGGTTCTTTTATTCCTACTCTCTTTGATATTTCTTAAAATTTAATAACATATTTCAATTGCAAAACAGACAAAAAGTAGTTTTTTTAAGAAGAACGCACGCAGTGAATATATTAAATAGATATAAAAAATTGTTAAATAGGACATTTAGAAAATGAGAATGAAATATTTGACAAAAATTGTCGAAACCATTTTGTATAAACTCGCGATCTTCACATGCTTACTATAATTAAACATAAAAAACGCAAATTTTATACAAAATATTTCTTAATGAGTGATAATAAATAAAAGTATGTGGAAGTTATAATTATGGATTTCGATACAAGAAACCTTTCCCATAAATCTTCAAAACCTTTAAAATATTGATAACGTCAATCTTATTAGTATTACTGGAAAGAAAGATTATATGCATCAGCAAAAAAAGAAAAACATTTCAACTATCCGTTCCCTCCATTGCATTTATTCCAATTATCCATTTACAGAACAACAGCTGGGTTTTCTCTGCAGTCAACAACCCATTGACTGTAGGCAAACTTCCACACATCGGTTGTGTAACCATCCTTCCTCAGTTCCAATTTATGACAAAATTATGTTATATTTATATGGAACAGAGAAATTTCACCCTAGCTAGAGCTTTTTATATGTGTTTGTGGAAACATTAGTACATGAGCTATCTTGCAACGCTGGTATACCCATGTATTCCCTGTATTTTGCAAAGGCAGTCTGCATGTAAAAGAACTGTTTTCGTAAATTGCATGGTGGAAAGTAAATTACTTTCTAATCATCTAAAAAAGTAGAAAGGCACACAGAGGTGTACGATGTAGCTACTTTAAAACCAAAGTATATGCTCGTTGTCACAAAGGGCATTTCAGATTCTTCTTTTTTACACATTTTTGTTAAAACATTATCAAATACCTTGAAACTCATTGTAAAAAGAAATGTCCTCGATATGAGGATGAATGTGGGTTGGGTAATTTATATTTTCTAATTACAGAAGTAATACAGGATGAAACGTTATGTTTCTGATGCACTCCAATTTCGACTGTGTGAATTGGATATATTTTTTGGATAATTCTAACCAATACCGATGTAAAGGATAAAAGAAGTATTTAAAGAATAAAATGAATTTCTCGACAAAAGAAAACAAATAAAGAATTCGAAGTAGAGAATTTGTTTTCCTCTTAAATATGTTAATAGTAGAAAATGGGTCGAGGAACTAGTTCATATAGCGTCAGCAAAGGAAAAAAAACCAAAATATAGTTGTCCATCTCTTCTAAAATTTACCAATCCTTCAGTGAATAACAGAAAAGTTAGTTTTCTGAATAAACATTTCACGGCCATTTTCTGTTCATAATTATAACCAAGACATTTTTGTCTATCAAAAAAGCAAACTCATCCCTTCAAATGAACACGACATGCAGATTAATATGGATCCAATCTTTACCCACTGGGAGATCGTGGGAAACGTTTAGCTCCAATTTTATCATTCGCAAACCAAGACTTGACAGATCGAGCTGAGTGTATTGGAGAATATCATCATCAAGTGTGGTATTGTTTATTGGTAAACAATGGGTTGAACCTGTTCATTCAGAATATCAAGAATGAACAAACCAACATCCTCAGAGACTGTCTTTCGCCCGTACGACATGATGGTAGAATAGAAAACCTACCAATATATTGCTGCCTAAACCGTTGTTGCTATGGTCTTCCTTTTTTTCTCAATTGGCACCAGAGAGCATGATGCGATTTCTTTTTGTATTTGTGGAACATAAACTTTATGCGATATAAGACAACATTCTGAATGATATTTGCTCTTAAAGTAAGAAATCTTTCCAATCATCTTATATAGGTTTTTGCTTCGTCATTTCAAATACAGCTGCTGTAGATTCTTCAAATAAATCAACAGTTTTAGGCACCTTTCCCTCTGCCAAACGTTTGCCCAAAATTTCATCCCTTTGGAATTAAACAAATGGTGCTCATTTTAGGGGTTGGTTTACTTTTTTCATTCTGAATTTTAGGAAGTTGGGCTATTATTATTAACAGAGTATTCCTCCGAAGTCCCTTTGTGTTTTCGGTCTCAAAACGCCTTTCTTTACTGAAGGATGTGAAAATTTATACAAGGGATGTAGAAATGATTTGGATTTTTTCATTGCTGACGCGATATAAACTTGCTTCCTTGAACCAGTTTCTACTATATTTAAGGGAAAATTTACTTTTTCAAACAGTAAAAATGTGATGATTATGATAATGCCCAGTTTGGTGAAAGAGAGTTAATACGTGCCCATATGATTTTAGCCGAGGAAGTTTGCGTCTGGGAATGTTTTTCTTAATTTTCTCCATTATCTTCGGAGTAGATTTGCCAGTAAACGGAAAAAATATCCGCGGAAGAAATATCCCTTTTTTTATGTAATAAAACGAAAAAGGCCCCACGTTTTAACTTTACTATTTTATAGTAAAGAAAACAAATTACTAATTACTTCTGCATATGCAATTATTTAATCTTTCTTTCAAACGTGCAAGGTAGAAAAGTGCTTTTTCTTTCGCAATATCATTTTCAACTAAATATTCGGCCAATTTCTTTGGGGCTTTAGTTTTGTCTTGAATTCCCCCCCGAAATCAAAGGGGGATGACTTTGGCAATATAAAATATATTGGGGAGAATAAAGAATAAAAACAGAAGTCATTTCTTGCCTTTTAATATTAATAATATGCATCAATTTAGAATATATTATGACTGTTATTCCATTTGGAATTAACCGTCTCTATCCCTTAATCGATATGTCACTGAATTGTATATTTTTTCAGGTGAAGTGTTTAAAGCTTTTATTGAAGAAAAAGCAGATATTTCTTGTTGAACAGCAGCGCAAGTTTTTCCCCGTGGTAAGCAATATTATCTATTTCGAAAATCTTAAATTTGTTATTAATAATCGCAGCTGTATCTTCTTTTTAAAAATCTTATTCTCAATTTCGTGCTTTTGTTTTCTTTTGCCTTACCCCTAAATTTTATAACTTTATAAGGGACGTTCCACTGAAAATTTAGATGGATGTGCATTATTATTTAATATTTACAACACATGGATATGTTACAAACAACTCTGTATATTTATGAATACTACACAAAGAGATAATGAGAAAACAAAATAGGAAATATTTTTATTTAATATTTATTATTTAATATTTACTCAGTTCAGAAAAACCACATTCCTGACAATAATTACAGTTTAACTTCCGACATTTAAATATTAGAATGGTCTTATTCGTCTTTGGTTTCTCGTTGCATGCGTATCAATCACATAATTCCATCATTTTTCAATAACTCATTCGGGCCTCCAATGCTGATCTTCATGCAACGTTGCAATGTCAAAATAAAAATTTATATTTTTGCTGAATGGGAATTTTACTCCACTGGAGGTGAAACTTATTCCCGGTCACCTCATTGGATTAAATACTCTGTTTGATAAGTAACCTTTTCTTGAACGTTCGTTACACCAAGTGGTTATGTACAGTTTTTATTGGGGAAAATAGTCGAATATTTTTTTTCTGGGATTCAGATTTGCTTTCTCTTTCCTCGAAGTAAACATAAATTTTGTTTTCTATCTTCCTTCAGTCCTTTGATCAATATTTGAAACATTTCTTTGAAAGGAATTCATTAATTTGTCTAACAAATTCTTCTGCAGTTTCCCGAATTCTTTTTCATCTGCTAAATCACTTTCTCTTAGACAACAAATTGGTTATCTTTCTTGAAGTAACTTTATAGTTTTGTTTCAATCGGTCCATGAAAATTCTACAGCAACTGATATTCGAAATCGCATCAACTTCTCTCGGTCCTATTTTAATGGTCCGGTTGATGACAATAGTTATAAACTGTCAAACCAATTTCACAAGAGAATTAAACAACAGTACCAAAAATAATTTTAAATTTTACTTTCAGTTATTTACCTTTCCTGCTCTCTTTCGATCATTTTACCAATGCATCCACTTAATTTCTCATGTTACTGACTTCATCTTCTTCTCGAAAATAATTTTTTTAAAACTGTATTTCTATGAATTTATCACAGAAATATCATTTGCTTTAAACATAAGCAATTAAGGTGTATCAGGAAGTCAACATTGTGTACATTATTGCAGCTGTTATTAGAATTCATAACTTACCCAAATCCCTTCCTTCCTCATATTTGAAGACGTCATATAAACCCTTGAACGTATTTCATAATGTTTTTAGAAGCACGTGCACAAAGAGGTTGAAATGACCTTTGGCAATTATAAATTTAGGGAAAAGAGGAAATTTTCAAAAGTCCCAGATTAATTTTCATATAACTGCTGACAGGTTAATAAATGGGAGAGCTTGAAAGTAATGAATAGACTTTGGATATTATGGAAAAAGACAAGGATCTATTTAAATAATTTCAATTGAACCTTCTTTGATTTAAAATGAAGTCTTTCTTCAACAATTCAGAATACATAACTCCAGTTCCGATAAGTGAGCTTTACCGGTTACTTTAATCACCAGAAAATATAATATCAAAAATTGAGTCCGCTTAAGTTGTTTTCTTCGCTGGAGGGCGATAAAGATTAATTCAGATTCTTCAATACTATTATTAAATTCTGTATCTGAGCTTTGATCACTCTAAACCGGATGAAAACCAAACAGAATTCCGAACGGCTGATTATAAATTGTATGAATAGCATTGAACTCAATGACATATTTATATCTGGTTATTATAGATCCTTTTTAACTTACTCAAAATTTCTAAAAGAATTATCAAACTACTCTATCCAGGTGCACGTATATACACCGTTTTCTGTTGAGAGTATTTTTTCTTGAATTTTAAAATAAGGAATTTTTGATTGTTTCTTTCTCCATATCTTAAGGATCAATTTCATTTTAGTTGGAGACTATTTAGAATAGACTCTAACCCAGTAATCAATATTTTCTGGCTATATTTCTTTCCAGACTTTAATGCATTAATCCGAATCAGAGTACGAATCCCATATGTCGTCATGAAATAAGACAGATTCAATGATTGGCTTAAAATTTAGAATGGAAATCAGCAAGCCCAAGATTTCGAAATCATTTTAGAGTGGCTTTCTTATAAATTCACAGAGAACAGTCCACCTTCATTTCTTTTTCAGAATTTCTGCTGTATTGAAGTCATCATGGCTCCTATTAAACGCACCTGTATTAAACCTAAAGGAGGAATCGTTCCAGAAGGAAGGCCCAAAAAACAGCTAGCCACATCTGCTCTAAAACCTGCTTCTCAACGTTACAGAGCAAGTGCTGCTGCACTTCGGCTAATTCGACAGTATCCGAAATCCCGTATTGAAACTTTCCAGGGAATTGTTTATCACTTACTCAGAGTTTTGAAGTTCCGTCGTCTTTTCCAGAAATCTTCGGAGCATTCCACTCGTGCAAGGATCAAGCTTGAAGATATCCAGCTGGCGAGGCGTATTCCTGGAGATCATGTTTAAACGCAACGAACATACTTGCATTCAAAAAACGGCCCTTTTTAGGGCCACAATTCACAATACAGGGATTCCTTAAACGTGCACGTCTTTTTATAATTAAACACCAAATTCCATTATTACTAATTTATTTATTTTTTCGATTTATTTTCTTTGAATGAACTTCTATTTCATTAAAAAAATTATATTTAAAAATAGTACACCCTGAAATTAAAATTATCAAAAATTTTCAACTAGTAATATCAATATTAATTAGCGTAATTCTCAATTTAGAAAGAAAAAAATTTATTCTTAGCTAAAAATTTAAGAGATATTCTCTCTTAAAACGACATATATTGAGGAATGACGATGTTCCTGTAGACTTAAAATGATTTCTTTTTCAATTCGTCTTGCAGGATTATCAAAAACTATTTTTAACGAATGAGAATATTTCTAATTTTTGAAGAATAGTAAATAATTCATCTTAATTAAAGGATAATGGTTGTATAATATAATGCATTATCAAATGTATCATCCAATCATTAAAATAACACAAACCTGTTACATTAAGGTGGGATAATGGTTATATGATATATGACGAAAACCGTTTTTAAATTTATAATCCATATCGGATGAAACGTGTTTCATAAGATGCTAATACTGGATGTAAGGCGCACTTCAAATTGGCATTATAAAATATACAGAAATTCAGGCTTTTTTTCAGTCAAACAAAAAATAAACCTCAAAATGAACGCACAGATTGATACGTATAGTATTCAGTTAACCACGGGCAAAATATTTGCATGTTCATGTCACATATATCTTCCCAAAATTTAGAAGATAAAATGAACATAAAAATCAGGTAACTTGCAAAACAAAATAATTTTTCAGAATAAAATAAAAACTATTTATTTTCAGAAAAAAAAATATAATGTTATGGTCATAGAGGATAATTATCCAATGTTTAAAAAATATCACATGAAACCTCTCCTTTTAGAATACTGTCACAAACATATAATCCAGTTTACATAATGTGGAACAAGCTTGTATGATGTCATGCGGTACTCCCTGGAGTCCCGACTGGCTACACTAGTATTGACCAATCAGCACTCACGGCGTTTAATCTTCCCATCAAGCTTTGGAAGAGTTGACTTGTTTATCGCTTATAAATAGATCTGAATTTGCTACCTTCAATTCACTTTGGTTTTAGAAGTTCCAGGACTGTTACATCGTTATGGCTCGTACTAAGCAAACCGCACGTATGTCCACAGGAGGAAAGGCGCCAAGGAAGGAGATAGCGACGAAAGCTGCTGGCAAGAGTGCCCCTACTACAGATGGAGTGAAGAAACCCCATCGTTACCGACCAGGGCCCGTTACTCTTCTAGAAATTCTTCGTTACCAGAAATCAACGGATCTTCTAATTAAAAAGGTTCAATTTCAGCGCCTCGTTTGTGAAATTGCCCAGCAATACAAACCTGATCTTCGCTTTCAGTGTGCTGCCATCGATGCCCTACAAGAAGCCAGCGAAGCTTACTTAGTGGGGTTGTTCGAAGACACCAACTTGTGTGCAATCCATGGCAAGAGGGTAACCATCACGCCTAAAGATATTCATCTGGCTAGACGGATTCGAGGAGAACGTGCTTAAACCAAGAAAAAAATGGCCCTTTTCAGGGCCACCATATTCTGATCAAGGGATTATCTGAACGTACGTTTCTATATAATATTTATATTCTAATCGGTTCTTTTATTCTTACTCTCTTTGATATTTCTTAATATTTAATAACATATTTCAATTGCAAAACAGGCAAAAAGTAGTTTTTTAAGAAGAAACCACGCAGTGAATATATATTAATAGATTACAAAAATTGTTAAATAGGATATTTTGAGAATGAGAATGAAATATTTGACAAAAATATTCGAAACCAGTATGTATAAACTCGCGATCATCTCAGGGTAAGTACAATTAAACATGATGGTATAAAACGCAAATTTTTATACAAAATATTTCTTAATGAGTGTTAATAAATAAAAGAATGTGGAAGTTATAATTATGGATTTCGATATAAGAAACCTTTCCCATAAATCTTCAAAATCTTTAAAATATTGATGACGTCAATCTTATTAATATTACTGCAAAGAAAAATCATACAGCATCAGTTTCAACTACCCGTTCCCTCCATTGCATTTATTCCAATTATCCATTTACAGAATAACAGCTGGGTTTTCCCTGCAGTCAACCAGCCGTTGACTATAGGCAAACTTCCACACCTCGATTGTGCAACCATCCTTCCTCAGTTTGAATTTATGACAAACTTGTTATTTTTAGGTCAACCGGACAGTCTGACCAAGAGAAAGAATCCCATAATCATTGAGTTTGCTGAAACACTTCAACCAGATCTCCTAGCAGTTGTCTAATGATTTAGTTAGGTGATATTAAGCGTTTTTCACAAAAACACATGCATACAATGCACATTAAAATTAAACTCCACTACGAAAAGATAGAAACGAAAAAAGATAAACTTTTCAATGTATTTTATTCCCAATATGAGAGAGTGAACAGAATGGCAAGTTCATCGGACACACCGAACTGAGTATCGCGGAAAATTGTTTTCTTTTTTTCAAAAGATGACAGTTTCTTTTCCCTCACTGACAGTTTTTATGTTCAGAAACGTTGCATCGTTTCCATAGAGAATTACATACACATGTCATGGTTCCACGCTCCGATTCAGCAAACGTCGGCAAAATTTCAGATAATTTCATGTTAAAATGGAAAAGAGAAGTTCTCTTTGAGTATGAAAATGTGTGTGAAGATTAATGTTCTCAATGAACAAAGAAAGTTGGTACCCATGTGGAAATTTGAAAATTTTTGTAATTATATTCTCCAAGTTTACCAAAAAATGTGAAAAGTTCATCGAATGTAAAAATTTTAACTTGAATTGTTTTCCGTTTTATCCGTAGGGTTTCATTATGTTGCAAGCAGTAGATGGTCACCGAGGAAATCTCCTGGTGAAGGTGGAAAGTGTCATTTTCATGGAGAGACTAAAAGTTCATCATCCTTTATTTCTTTCACCATATATGGATCAGACACGTTTCACCATAGCTAGAGCTTTGTATGTGTTTCTGGAAACATTAGTACATAAGCTAACTTGCAACGCTGATATACTCATGTATTTTTCAAAGGCAGACTTCATGTAAAACAACTGTTTTCGTAAATTCCATGGTGGAAACTAAATTACTTTCTAACCATCTAAAAAAGTAGAAAGACACACAGAGGGGTACGCACGATGTAGCTACTTTAAAACCAAAATGTATGCTCGTTGTCACGAAGGGCATATCAAATTCTTCTTTTTTACACATGTTTGTTGAAACATTATCAAATACCTTCAAACTCATTGTAAAAAGAAATGTCTTCGATATGAGGATGAAAGTGGGTTGAGTAATTTATAAATTCTAATAACAGAGGTAATACAGGATGAAACGTTATATTTCTGATGCACTCCAATTGCTACTGTGTGCATTGGATATATTTCTAGGATAATTCATAGAAATACGGATTTAAAGGATAAAACAAGTATTCTAAAAGATAAAATGAATTTCTGGACAAAAGAAAACAAAGAAAGAATTTGTTTTCGTGTTAAATATGTTAATCGTAGAAAATGAGTCAAGGAACGAGTTCATATCGCGTCAGCAAAGGAAATAAACCAAAATGTAGTTGTCCATCCCTTATAAATGACACAAAGGTTAGTTTTCTGAATAAACATTTCACGGGCATTTTCTGTTCATAATTATAGCACAGGTATTTTTTTCAATAGAAAAAGTGCACCAACCCCTCAAATGAACACGACAAGCAAATTAATACGGATCCAATTGTTACTGGAAGATCATGGGAAACGCTTAGCTCCAATTTTATCATTCGCAAACCAAGATTTGACACAACTAGCTGAGTGTATTGGAGAATTATCATCATGAAGTGTGGTAATGTTTATTGGAAAACAGTGGATTGAACCTGTTCATTCAGAATATCACGAATGAACAAACCAACATCCTCAGTGGCTGTATTTCGGCAGGATAGAAAGACTACCAATATATTGCTGCCTAAGTCGTTGTTGCTACGGTCTTCCTTTTTTCTCAATTGGCACAAGAGAGGATGGTGCGATTTCTTTTGGTGTTTCAGAAACATAAACTTGGTGCGATGTAAGACAAAATTCTCAATGATATTTGCTCTTAAAGTTAGAAATCTTACCAATCATCTTATATAGGTTTTTGCTTCGTCATTTCAAATACAGCTGCTCTACATTCATCAAATTCCTCAACAGTTTTATGCACGTTTCCCTCTGCCAAACGTTCGCCCAAAATTTGATCCCTTTGGAATTAAGAAAATGGTGCTAATTTTAGGGATTCGTTTACTTTTCTCTTTCTGAATTTCAGGAAGTTGGGCTGTTATTATTAACAGAGCATTCCCCCGACGTCCCTTTCTGTTTTCGGTCTCAAAACGCCTTTGTTTACTGGAGGATGTGAAAAATTATAGAAGGGATGTAGAAATGTTTTGGATTTTTTCATTGCTGACGCGATATAAAGTAGCTGCCTTGATTCAGTGCTGCTGCTATGCATGCTGCTACAGTCTATTTATGCAAATTAATATTATATCATAGAATGCAAATTTAATTGACGGCTAATTGAAACTGAGAAAAATAAAGCAAAATTCGAGAGACTTTGGAGAAGTGAATGAGCAGTTTGTGATTTTTTCTTTAACATAACAATTTTAAGCAAAAAAACCGCATCCTTTGTCCCTTTAAAAGTTGTCTAATATTTCATTAAATTATTAGGAACTACCTACTTCTGAAGCATCACATCGATGTTTGCTTACCTACAATCAATAAGAATATAAAGGAAAGGATTTCAGATTGAAATCTCTTAGGGACTTCAGAGGTGTGCTCTCTTAATAATTCTAGCAAACCCCGCCTGAAAGTCAGGCTTTTGTTAATCAAAAAAGCAATCTGGTAGGTAAAATGAACACCAAAAATATGTTGACCAATACGTTTATAGTCGTTAAGCACGAGGAAAATCTCTATATCTTCCCATTAAATATAACTTTCTACAGCAAGAAAGTTATAATGTAAAGAATAATTTTTAGAAAAATGAATAAATTCCCAGAATAAATATAATAACAATTTTATTGTAATAGAATTCAAAATATAATTTTTCTGTCATACACAGTAACTCCATAAGTTGAGAATGTTGTGATTGATAAAAATAAGATTAATTATGCACTGGATAAACTGTCTGGGAACCTGGACGAGGCCAATTATGACGTCACTTTGAGAACTCTCATTCTAGACTACTTTAAGAGCTTGTAAACGAAGATTAGATATTACAATAAGAGTAGCTGACTGCAGGCAATCAGCATTCACCAAGTTTGGAAGGAAGTTTACTCTTCGCCGCCTATAAAAGCATTGCATTTTGCCATCCTCAATTCACTTGCTTTCCATAAGTTCTATGAGAGTTTCTATTGCTATGGCTGAATTAAGCAAACTGCTCGCAAATCTACAGTAGGAGAGTCACCGAGGAAGGAAATAGCCGCAAAAGCTGCTCGCAAGAGTGCCCTTTTTGTGGGTGGAGTGAAGCCCCATTGTTACAGGCCAGGGACTGTTGCCCTTCAAGAAATTCGTCGTTACCAGAAGTCAACGGACCTTCTAATCAGAAAGGTTCCATTTCAGGGTCTCCGTGAGATAGCCAAGGAATACAAAACTGATCTTCGCTTCCAGAGTGCTGCCATAGGTGCCCTACAAGAAGCCAGCGAAGCTTACTTAGTGCGGTTCTTCGAGGTCACCAGCTTATGTGCAATCCATGCCAAGAGGGTAACCATCATGACTAAAGATATGCATACAGTTTATCCAGTGCACAAACATCGAACATAATATTATTACCTCAAAATCCAAACCTCACAATACATCTATAGTGGTTGGGCGACAGATGGCTTACAAGAAATATTGTATGTCTCTCCCTTTATTTACCTATTTTTCCCACAAGAGTTTAAATCGGACTTATAATTTTCCCAAATTACTCCTTTTCTCTTGGTCACAGGCATTCCCAATTGTTGTATTTTTGTTCTGCCGGAGGCAAGCTCTTGTTTCACTCTAACTTTTAGCGCCCATGTGCTTGGGGCATGCATTTATTCCCACAAATTCGTAAATGTATGGTTCCAACCTTCAGTTTGGTTATTTGTACCATGTTCGTTTTGTAGTGTTGTTAGCAGTTCAGTCAATTCCTTCGGTGAAAAAGATAGGGGCAATCCTTCGTCACCGAATGATCCCATTATTGCTGCAAACTCTTCTTTAAACGCCAGAAACGCATATACGGGCAAAACAATTTAAGACTTCTTCAGCTCCAAATTTTCTTTTAAGTATGCGATACCCGTGAATGTATCTTCAGCATGTATGACGGCGAATCCGTTGATCATTCCACAGAATTCCGAAAAGTACTCATTAGATTCGAGAGTATCCAAAATCCAGAATTGAAAACTTCCAGGGAATTGTTTATCACTTAAGTTTCTTCGTCTTTTCCAAAAAACACCTGAGCATTCCAACCGTGCAAGGATCAAGCCTGAATTGTGAATTAGCATAATTCACAATTTAGAAAGAAAAGAAAATTCATTCTCAGCTGAAAATTTAAGAGACATTCTCTGTTAAAATGACAAATATTGAGGAAAGACGATGTTCCTGTACATTTAAAATGATTTCATTTTCATTTTGTCACACAGGATTATAACAAACAACACTGTCTTTAAAGAATGAAATTATTTGTAATTTTGGAAAAACACTAAAATACTTCATCTTAATTAAAGGATAATAGTTGTATAATATAATACATTATCAAATGTATTTCCCAACCATTAAAATAGCACAAACCTGTTATATTAAGATGGGATAATGGTTATATTATACATCACCAAAACTGTTTTTGAGTCAACGGATCTTCTAATCAGAAAGGTTCCATTTGAACCGCTGGTTCGTAAGATTGCCCAGCAATACAAAACTGATCTTCGCTTCCAGAGTGCTGCCATCGGTGCTCTGCAAGAAGCCAGCGAAGCTTACTTAGTGGGATTGTTCGAAGACACCAATTTCTGGGCAGTCCATGGCAAGAGGGTAACCATCATGACTAAAGATATGAAGCTAACTAGAGCATTCGAAGAGAACGTGCTTAAATGAAAACAAAAATGATCCTTTTCAGGGCCACCATTTCGTGATAAAGGGATTACCTAAATAACATTTCTACATTTGTTTTCTAATCCGTTCTTTCATTCTTACTCTCTTGGATCATACCATTGATATTTCTTAATAGTTAATAAAATATTTCAATTGCAAAGAAACCAAAAACTAGTTTATAATGATGAAACCGTGCACTCAATATATTAAATACATTGCAAAAAATGTCATACATGACATTTTGAGAGAAAGAATGAAATATTTGTCAAAACCAGTCTGTACAAACTCCCGATCATCACATGCTCACTGTAGCTAAACATAATGGTATGAAACGCGAATTTTTATATAAAATCTTTCTTAATGAATGATAATAAATAAAGGTATGTGGAATTTATAATTATGAATTTTGAAATAAGAAAACTTTCCCATAAATCTTCAAAACATTTGCAATAATGATGACGTCAATCTTATCAGTATTTCTGGAAAGAAAGATTATACAGCATCAGCAAAAAAAAAAAAAAAATCATTTCACGTATCCGTTCCTTCAATTGCATTTATTCCAAATATCCATTTCCACAACAACAGATGGGTTTGCTGTGCAGTCAACCACCCGTTGACTGTAGGCAAACTTCCGCACATCGGTTGTTCAATCATCCTTCCTCAGTTTTAATTTAGGACAAACTTATGTTATATTTATGTCAAACGCGCAGTCTGACCAAGAGAAAGAATCCCTTAATCACTCAGTTTGCTGAAACACCTCAATCAGATCTCCTAGCAGTTGTCTAATGATTTCGTTCGATGACATTCAGCGTTTTTCACAAAAGCACATGCATACAATCCACATTAGAATTAAATTCGACTCCGAACAGATAGAAACGAACAAAGACAAACCTTTTCAATGTATTTTATTTCCAAAACGAGAGATTGCAGAGCATAGAAAGCTCATCAGACACACCGAACTGAGCATCGGGGAAAATTGTTTTCTTTTTTTCAAGAGATCACAGTTTCTTTTCTCTCACTGACAATTTTTATGTTCAAAAAAGTTGTATCGTTTCTATGGAAAATTACATACACACGTCACGGTTCCACGCTCCCATTCAGCAAACTTCTGCAGGATTTCAGATTTTTTCATGTAGTATTTGAACTTGAAGTGTTTTCTGTTTTATCCGCAGGTTTTCATTACGTTGCAAGCAGTAGATGTTCAGTTCGTGTATGGGCACCGAGGAAATCTCCTGGTGAAGATGGAAAGTGTCATTTCCATGGAGAGACTAAAAGTTCATCATCCCCTATTTCTCTCACCTTATACAGAACAGAGAATTTCCAATATAACTAGAGCTTTGTATGTATTTCTTTAAACGTTAGTAAAAGGAATACCTTGCAACGCTGGTATACCCATGGATTATGTTTCTTGCAAAGGCACTTTAGCAGGTAAAAGAACTGCTTTCGTAAATTGCGTTGGGGAAATTGAATTCCTTTCCAATCATCTGAAAAAGTAGGAAGGCACACAGAGTTGTACAATGTAGCTGCATTCAAACCCACTGGTAGGCTCGTTGTCACAAAGGGCATTTCAAATTCTTCTTTTAAACATTATCAAATACCGTGAAACTCATTGTAAAAAGAAATGTCCTCGATATGAGGATGAAAGCGGGTTGGGTAATTTATAAATTCTAATAACAGTAATAATACAGGATGAAACGTTATGTTTATGATGCACTTCAATTGCTACTGTGTGAATTGGATATATTTTTAGGATAATTCAGAGATATACGGATTTAACGGATAAAAAAAGTATTTCAAATGATAAAATGAATTGCTCCACAAAATAAAACAAATAAAGAATTCGAAGTAAAGAATTTGTTTTCCTCTTAACTTGCAGAATAAAATAAATAATTTTATTATCAGAATTAAAAATATATTCCTATGGTATAATAGGATTGTATAAAATTGTAAATATTTTTAATAATATATAACTATTGTATAAAAATATAATCCATTGAGAGTAATGTTTAACAAATATGACACGTATTGCGAAAACTCTCGTTCAAACGTGTAGGGTGCCACGTGGAAAACGTTGGTTCTAGAGTACTTACTGGACTGTTGATTGGTTAATGGACTGCAGAACTATTAGCCAATCACCAATCAATCTTCCCACCAGGCTTTGGAAGAGTTCACTTGTTTATCGCGTATAAATAGATCTGAATTTGCTATCTTCAGTTCACTTGGTTTTCAGCAGTTGCAGGACTATTCCATCGCTATGGCTCGTATTAAGCAAACCGCACGTATATCCACAGGAGGAAAGGCCCCAAGGAAGGAGATAGCGACGAACGCTGATCGCAATAGTGCCCCTACTACAGCTGGAGTGAAAAAACCCCATCGTCACCTACCAGGGACCGTTACTCTTCGAGAAATTCTTCGTTACCAGAAATCAACGGATCTTCTAATCAAAAAGGTACAATTTCAGCGCCTCGTTCGTGAGATTGCCCAGGAATACAAAACTGATCTTCGCTTCCAGTGTGCTGCCATCGATGCCCTACAAGAAGCCAGCGAAGCTTACTTAGTGGGGCTGTTCGAAGACACCAACTTGTGTGCAATCCATGGCAAGAGGGTAACCATCACGCCTAAAGATATTTATCTGGCTAGACGGATTCGAGGAGAACGTGCTTAAACGAAAACAAAAACGGCCCTCTTCAGGGCCACCATATTATGATAGAGGGATTGCCTGAACGTACGTTTCTAAATAAAATTTCTGCATTTATTTTCTATTCTTTCTCTATTTGAGCATACCATTGATATTTCTAAATATTTTATAATCTTTTTCAATTAGAGTATATATTTAAGTTACAAATTATAAAAAATTTAAAACTATCTGAATATTTTTAGAGGTTTTTTTAACCAGTGAATATTAAATATGAAATTATGGATTTCGACGAAAGAAAACCGCCCCAGAAATCATAAGTCTATTTTATTAGTTTTACTTATGAGAAAATGATGCCAGCACTATTACCAATAAATAATAATAGAAATTATGCAAGAAATATCTTTAATGCATCATTTGCTTATACAGCATCAGCCAAAAAAAAAATAATTTCACCTATACATTCGCTCCAATAATTTGTATAGTTCTTCATTCAATTGATTTAAAATATCTATTCCTACAACAATAGATGGAAGTTGACCAATCGCGCACCATTTCGACGGATGCACTTCTGTTCTTTAACCATCCTTCTTCAGTCTGATATGAGTTATATCCGTATACAGTGTTTAAAGGGTTTTTTATCCACAATTTTTCATTATATCACGAGCAGTAATGTCCAGTGAATAGATGGTCAGGGAGGAAATCTTCTGGTGAATGTGGTAAGTGTTATTTCCGTGGGGAGGTACCCAAATATCAGTTTATACGGAGCAGAGAATATCCACTATAACGAGAGAGTCTTGTATGTGTTTCTGAAAACATCATTACATGGACAATCATGCATCGCTGGCATGCTCGTGTATTCCCAGGATTACGAATTTTTCAAACGCACTCTGGCAAGTAACAGATTTGTTTGCGAAAATCGATGGTCTGGAGAAATGTAAATTCCTTGGAAGACACAGCAGAAATACAAAAGTACAATTTTCTGTTATTAATAATAACTCTCTGAAAGAGATTCCACCTATACTCTAAAGCACTCATATCCGCTGAATGTGCGGGCCAGTAAAGAACCATTCTGACATTCTTGTGTTCAATTGTCGTTCATAAATTACCCGTCAACTTTAGACATTGCAGGGTGTAGTAGAGCTGATACAAAATTTAGGTATCGAGGGACGTTTTATGGAATGCCATCAAAACATTCCTCATACAACGATACTACCTACAGATCCATGTGTTGTTTTAAGAAGGCAAGCAGGTTCCATTGCTTCGTTAGATTCTCGCCACATTCTCTGACTACCATCAGTGCAAAACAAAGTGTATCCTGATTAGTCTGAACACATGATTTTCTTCCACGTTCTTGAAACCACTGCAAGCGGATTTTTCCGTTTTTCTCTTAAACCATGGATTTCGAATAGGCAGGCTACCACCAATATGCAATTTTTGTGTTTAGACCAGAAGGTAAGTCAATCAAATGGAAAATTACACGAAGGTGATCAAAATGTAGAAAAGTTACATTCAAAGCTATTTTTAATACCCCGAATAAACGAACTGAAGGTGGATTCTTCTCTCCCTATTTATTAGAAAGCGCCTTGTAAATGATTCGAAATCTGGTGCTAGCTGATTGGTTATTTCATTCCTAAGTAACTGGGGTTACAGAGAATTAGAAACACAGACTAATGTCGTGATGTCCAAGCTACTCTCATATTAATTTAATCCAACCACTGAATCATTTCAGTTTTGATTTCTCGTTTTCCAATTTCAATGAATTATCAAATTTGAAAACAAGTTATTGACATGAAAGGTAACGAAAATTAAAACCTTGAACGCATTTATTATTTAGATGAAACACATTTGGATGACGTTCATGAAAATGTTGTTTGGGTGACTTATAATTAGAAGTAAAGGGGTTAACAAAATTGGCCATTTATTTCTCTTTATTGATACACATCATTATTCTGCGTTGGGAATTCTGTTCGTGTTTTAATCCGGTTTGTAAGTGATCACTGCTCGTGTAGAGGATTCACTCATGGTATTAAAGAAAATTAACTAATTTGAATTAATCATTATGGACCCCAACTAAGAAAACCATTCTGGAATATTATTTGGAAATAATATTCCAGAAAGTTAAAATACGGTTAAACTTCACTTTTCGTCATCGAATACCATCACAGTGCTTATGATATGAAGAAATGTCTTCAATATACTGAAGGAAATGCTTTTGGTTGGGTAAGTTATAAACTCTAATAACACGATGATAAATTCGTAGAAATAGAGATTTAAAAGAAAGTTGCTTTAGAGAAGAATATGACTTCATACAAATCGCATATTCAGAGAGATGAATTGGTGAAATGGCCGAAAGGGTAAACACGCGGAAAAAAGGGAATGAAATTAAAAATTATTTTTACCCCGTTGCTTAATTCTGTCGTGAAGTCCCTTTAATAATACGATCGGAAGAAAATTCATTTGCAGTAAAAGTTTCATGGTTTGACTGCGACAAGATATAAAATCACTTCAAGAAAGATAACCAACATTTTTTTTTCCCAGAAGGTGATGCAAAAGATGAAAGGAAATTCCGAAAACAAATGAAGAATTTGTTAGTGAAATTAATGAATTCCTTTCAGAAACCCAACAAAAAATAATGTTTCGAAGAGTGATCAGAGAAGTTAAGGCAGAGAGAGAAAACAAAAGTTATATTCCTTCCCTGAAACAGTTGCAAACTAGACCGAAAACAACGGAGGAAAGTGGAATATATCTTCCCAGATTCGAACTTCCTCGCGTCAAATCACATAAACACAAATTAACCAGCTTTTACAAAAAAAATGTGAAATTGGGCGTTATCATCAATATTAATTTTTAAGCGTTTGAAAAATAAATTTGTTTTTCCCCTTAAATATGTTAATAGTACAAACTAATTCAAGGGATTAGTTTGTCCAATCATTCAGTAAACACAGGCATTCCCAGACTAAAATCTTTGAGGAACATCAGATGTTTTAATAATTATAGCACAACTTTCTGAAATTCCGGCTTCAGTATTGACTTAACCACGGGTTACATTTTTGCATTTTCAAGTCATTATATCTATTCAACATCGAGAAGGTAAAATGAACATAATCATCTGGTAACTTGCAAAATAAAAAAAATTCTCAGAATAAAAAAAAAAACAATATTTATTTTTAGAATTAAATATATAATCGCGTTTTCACAGAGTGTATTTATGCAATGTCCCTATCAATGGATAGATGCTAGAAGGCTGCGTTTGTGGTGATCAGCTGATCTTGAAGGATCTCAAAAGGATCTTGAATTTTATGGTGATCTCTTTAACTTTCCCAATGGGATGTTGCAACCACATGCAGCCTTTTCTACAATAATAAGATGAACAATGTCCAGTTCTGCAGCCTTTATTTACCAAAGATATTTCTTGGCGCATTGTAAGATGAACAATGTCCAGTTCTGCAGCCTTTATTTACCAAAGATATTTCTTGGCGCATTGTTCTTCACTTCTTGGCGACCAGGGCAAATGCCCTACTAGCCCTTTCCTTAATCCGGAACTGTCACAAAGTAAACTTTAAACCTAACGTCTGCTGATGACTTTATCATTTCGATAAAAAGGCCTATCTTCTTCACTCTCTTTTTTTTGGTGTTCACTTGTGTGGAAAGCAATTTTTCTCTGCATATTTATTTCTCTTTGCAAGAATTCCTCTTATTCAGCTTTCATCAATCTTACGCCTTTTAACTCCGGCCTTGTAACCTTTACACTTGTATAAATCAGTATCTTCCAAGAGTGTGTAACTATCCCATTTTTTTTCTCGATTAAACCCTTAAGTCTCTTTTAATGCACGTGGGAATGTTTTCATGGGGAACTTCTCCACTGGAATAAACGCATCCGTAGCTTCCATGAAAAATCAGTTGATTACTTTATTGAGTTCATTTATTGCTGAAATGCGAACAGAAACGTCATTAACATAAATTCCGCACTGAAAGAAAAAAACGAATTAAGTTTTGTTTTGTTAATGTTTTATTATTCTTAATGTTATAAATATAAGTTATTATTTTGTTCTTACAAGCTTCGTGGGTAGCACGTTTGGTAGAATTGCCCCATTTCTTGCGCGAGGGAAAGGACTTGCGTTCGAGCCCCATTGATGATGTGTGGAATTTTCATGGGCCTTTTCACAATGTCAGTCGTCTAGAATTGACTCCTTTCACAGTAAATTGGAGAGTCCCATCGTTTCACACCAGCACGTGGCATGAAATGATGTGATTTCTTCACTTTATTTGTGAAATGAGCGAGCTCTATTTGGAGGAGTGTTGATGTGCATAACTTCTTTTTGATTTGTCATTTTCCAATTTCAATAAATTATCAAATTTGAAAACAAATTATTGACATGAAGGGTAATAAATATTATCGCCTTGAAGGCATTTATTATTTAGCCTTCGGACTATGTAGAGCAGCCTTGTCCACCTCTAAATTAGATTGATGCAATAAACCCTGGAATATAAATATCATTTCTAAAAGAGATCATTACTTTATAAGCAGAAAAAGATGATCACTGGGTTCTGCAGGTCTCGACTCCAAATGAAATAAAAGTTATTCTCAAAAAGGAAAATAATATTTAAGGAAAGTGAAAATAAAAAACTCTCTGTAAACGTGTATAGTTTACAATTTTTTTTAACCAACTTGGCATTCGATGGCTTTCGTGAAATGGTTGTTTGGTTGACTTATTACTAGAACTAAAGCAGTTATCAAGTTTGGCCTTTGGGTTCATCTGTATTCATGCAAATCATTATTCTGTTTGTGTTTTAATCGGGTTTATAAGTGATCAAGGCTCAGGTAGAGGATTTAATCATGGTATTAAGGAATGTGCAATAAGATGGAAGAATTGTGTGTGATGCAATAAACATAGGTGATGCAACACCTGTGTTAGTCCTTCTAGAATGACTTCCATATTACATTGCAGATTCCCATTGGATCAGGCCAGCGCGGGCCTTAAACGATGTGACTTCTTCACTTTTTCTGTAGAAGGAGTTCTTTTTGTAGCAGTTTTAGTGTCAATTGTCTGCGCATATGATAGAGTGGTATCGTCACCTGGTGGAAAAGGCCCGCGTTCGAATTGGGTCGATGATGCTGGGGACTCTTATGGACTTTTTTTCTCTGCGTGACCGAATTAGTCGGTCTCAGGGGCAGTTAGCAAAGTGTATCGTTCAGCAAAATAGGCAACTCGACAAGAGAACACATGAAATTTACAAACACAATGCACATGAGTATTTGAAGTGACTTTCTGGGTGAACCTAATATAATAATAATTTTTACAGGTGTCAATTGGAACCTTGCACATCAGAATGATGAAAAAGCTGATTTCTTTCATGACACAACATTAATTTCCATTCACTATTCTATAATGAAGTGGACTGAGCTGTTTGGACTATCTGTCAGGGGAGAAAAAAGCAGGGGAATGGGTCCATATCAGATTAGTTTAAAATGTAAACAGTTTGTCACATGTTTGACAAATTTGACCCATGCGTCGCGCACTCACTATCATCCCCAATTCAAAGTTGTTTAACTCAGAGCGTTAATCCATACTGACGCCGAATTACCGTCTTTCCTGAATGCAGTGTATCTATGTACCTGGCAAGCGATGTGTTTGTCCACTAATAAGAGGGGTGATTGCGTCGCGTTGCCCAGGAACGAGGTATGCCACGAAATCTGTTCTTTCATATACACTATATGTTATAAACAATTCCAGGTCATAAATTCAAATTATTGGGCTCCAGGTTTAGATTACATTTTAGGAAGTTTCCATTTAGCCAGCGAGTCGTTGATCGCTGGAACAGGTTGCCCTCGTGGGTTGTTCTGGTTGGCAGTTTGAATAAATTCACATCCGTGCTCAGCTGTGTGAGTAGGGATGAATGTAATTTGTGTTTTCTGTGTATCTACTTGGTTGTTTTTGTTTTTTGCCCCTGCAGCAAAGGCCCGTGGCTTCCATGCACTATATGGAGAATACTGCCCCTATTACAATTACAACGAATGAATATAATATATTTAAAAGACTCGAAGAGCAATTTATATTAAAAATTCCATATTAAATGAAATACATTTAGGCAACCAAAGTTCAAAATTCGTGCACGCCTTTTACTGACATATTTTTAATTCATTATGGAGTCATCGATATAATTACTTATCAATTTAAAATTTCCAATGCAGATTCGTCCTGAACTCAATTATTGCAACACTAGTCTTCACTGTTCAAAATATTCTTTCCATTCTTATAACGAATGAGAAACTTAACAATCCACTGAATATGACTTCATCATCATGTATTGTTGATTGGACAAATCCATTAAACTACTTCCAGCATCAGAAAAATTGGCGTACGTTTTACCTGGTTGGATCAGACATTGAAGTACACGAAAACAATTTCGGATCTTCAACTTTAAAACATAACCCCGTCTACGAGATACCTTCAGGAGGATTCTACTTAATTTAAGACGAACTGCACTGTGGGAAGTGGGTAATCAAATCAAATATCCTCGGATGGAAGTTACCTCTGCTTTGATGTCGGTTTGTTCAGAAACAACAAAGACTGCAAAGTAATATTACAACCATCTATCGATCCGATGATATTTATTCAACTGGGACCTGCTTGTATTATATTCCCGATAGATAAAATTGATTTTAAGATAATTGGAATAATTAATTTATATTAGTTAGTTTCAGATATTTAGCTATTAACAAATAATTTAAGGTAGTTAGGACCTTTTAGAAACTATATATTATGATAGTTAGAGCCTTTTCCGTATTATAGTAATATAAGTTCGTAATTACGCTTTTTCGTTTTTGTTTAGGAAGTATAAATGTGGTGAGCGATGGATGTGTTGGATTCCAACTGAGCAGCACCCTGCTGTACGGATGATGCTCGTTAGGAGGTTGCAGGGAACGTTCATTATTCCCACACGGGGTGCTGCGTAGTAGAAACCCAACGTGTCCATCAAAGGAGCTCATCTGGGGGAGGGTAGTTAAGGCGAGAAACCGAACTGTTGCGTTGTAAGAATGGGATGGAGGGTGGGCTTATTCAAGACGGACGAACTGGATCCCGATGATGGGGTGGGGGCACCAGTGCCCCAGACGTTTGCCCGTTAGGAGCGGAGTATACGGTGCATTCATCTGATTGGCCTGATGTCCTTCCGTAAGGGCAATCCCGTCTACGGATCCAGTTCACTAATTACGGATTTCTTTCTTCCTTTAGGCATTAGCTGATTGACGGATTTCCAAACTGACTTTTCTAATGAGGACCGCTTCGTCCAGGATGCTTGCTTGAATCGGAGATGGACAACTCGGGAATCTGTTGAAGTGATGCTGGAAGAAAGCAGTGACGTACAGTTGCTGTTGATTGTATTATTGAGTATTTATGTACCATGATTCGCTGTACTTGCAATTACGAATGTAAATTTCTCGTTGCTAATAAAATTGATTTTTTTTTCATTAAGAATTTCCATTTTCTAAAATTTCTAAAGGAGAATGATCTCCCTTCACACCGATATGCACTTTACAATCTACTCATGCTGGAAAGGAGGGTGTAAATAAATAACAGAAACTTACTATTGATGAACAGCGTATCACACATTCACTACTTTCCATCAAGATTAAAGAACTTGTTATGATGCGTGCCATAGTGTTCCTCTGATACTGCTATTGTTACTGTAATGATGATAACCAAAATAATACGGGTTATCCAATTTGAATAAGAAAATATTTTTTTATTTTAAAATAGTGTTGCTGCAAACTAGGAAAAGTTTACTTTTAAAGCAATTGTTGTTGTTGTAGGATTTTCGAAGTATCGGCGTCAAAGGCCATATTGCTAAATATAATCTGTATGTGAATTGTGTGTTTTCTGTAGTAAAAATCTAGAAAAACCAGAAATTTCTAGGCTCCAATTCTCTGAAGAATTCCTCACGTGCGAATGTAGATGCACTTTTTCAGCAACCTGAACAGGTTCAAGAGTTTCTGTGAGAGGAAACAAAGCTATCCTTGCCCGAGAACGACAAACTCATCCACGTTGTTAAAAAATCCACGTTATGTGATGATATTGGTCAAAGCTATGCTTCCGCACATCTCAAGATTTGTTGTTAGTTGCCGAACTGTTGATATTGGTAAGATGTTCTGAGGGTAGCGATGTTTCTAGAGAACACGAAGCTAATTCTTGGAGAAACAATGTGGAATATCTTTGGGGGAGGGGGTGTCAGAGTAGTGAACTATATATCAGTTCCGGTCTTTAGCGGTGTCTACAGCGATGTATCAGAAGTGTTTTCAATAAAATAAATTGATGTGAATTCCTAGTTAGGATAACTACTGCTGAAGTAAAAGGGTTTAGCGAAACGTGTTGGTGCCTGGAAATTGATGAATGATTTCACCGTGGTATTTACATCGTTTTTAGGAAGGATAGAGAACGGGTGATGGCATCAAGCTTGTCCTCAAAGGTTTTTCGCACATTCAGAAGTTACGCATCCAACGTAGAATCTATGACGGATACGAAAGCGTAGTGTGAGTAGAAATCCAAACATTGAGCAATATTTCAGGTTGGCATGAAAACTTCTTAGCCTCTATAATTACTTCTCAGAACACTTCGCATGTAGAAGTTTCAGTTATAAACATCAGTTTCAATTTACGTTGAAGGAGTTTAACAAATCTTAGCTAATGGTAATCCACTTTGCGACAAGAAAAGTTGTTATTTCCCTGACTAAATCCCACATTAATGCGCCATATCACCGATGCTTCTGGTTCTTTTACCTTAATATATGATGGATCACTGCTGATAATAAAAACTGAAATATTTCTTAATTTTACAGTCTCTCCAACATTCTCTTACAGATGGCATTGATATTCAAAATCAAGAAGTGTTCTGCTGTTGAACAAACTACCAACGTTCGAGATGCATTCAATATCCACTCTTTGAAATCAATGAAGTTTACATGCTTCCATTCAATGTCCTGTACTTCGAATGAACAAAATTTATACGCTATTCCTGTTAATTGCTTTCAGAGAAATACTGGAAATTTTTTCATGTAGGAGCGTTTCTAGCTCTTTAATTTATGAATGCGGAGCAAACATGATTCTCTTTCTCTCTCCTCTCTAACTGTGCCCACAGTAGCTCAATATTCTTTGTCTGGTGATAGCTTAGATCATGGGACATGCTTAGCGCCAGTTTTATGTTCCACAAACCAAGATTTGAAATATCTAGCCTGGTGTATTGAAGAATTATCATCTTAAAGCATGGTATTGTTTATTGAGAAACAATGTTTGCATAAGGGCTGATATTTTTGATTGAGAATTTGATGGTAATCAGTGGCAGTAATTCGCCAGTACGGCATGATGATAGGATAGAAGCATTCCCAATATATTGCTGCCCAGACCTTTGGTGCTATGGCCTTCTTTTTTCACAATTGGCACAAGAGAGGATGATGCGATATCTTTTGGTATTCTTCAAACATAACTTTTATGCGATGTAGAAAAAATTGTGAATGATAATTGCTCTGAAAGTACGATTTTCTCTGCAATGATCTTGTACAGCTTTTTGCTTCGTCATTTAAGATACAGCTGCTGTACTTTCGTCAAATAAATCAACAGTTTTAGGCACTGATGCCCGTGCCAAATGTTCACCCAAAATTTGATCCATTATTTTGGATTAGATTTGCCGGTATAGGAAAAAATATCCGAGAAAAGAATCCCTTTTATTATGAAATCAAACGAAACAGGCCCCAGGTTTTAATTTTAGGATTTCATAGTTAAGAAAAAAGAAATTAAATATACTACTGCATGTTTAATAGTTTAACAGTAGCCGTAGGCAGAGGTGAAGGTGATTCTTGCACAACTTCTATTAGAATAAGTAGCGACCTGGAGCGAGGGATGTTGGGGGTTTCAGGGACGGATGTTAGTCATCGTGAAACAGGTGGGTATATGGGATATGTTAGAGTGGCTGGGAATAGGAATAGGTTCATGTATACTTGCATGTATACCAATGCTAGAAGTATAGTAAATAAATTTGATGAATTTGAAGTGTTGGTCATGACATCAAAGGCGGATATTTTTGGGATATCAGAGACGTGGTGTCACACAAATATAAGGAATGCCGAACTGGAATTTGGGGAGTACAATGTGTACAGAAAGGATAGACAGGATAGGAAGGGAGGAGGTGTTATGCTGTTAATAAAGAAAAACATAAAATCAAAAGAAGTGCATCCAGTTGATATAGATGAACAGTGCACTGTTGAGTCAGTTTGGTGTGACATAAGCACTGCGAAAGCAAGAGTGGGAGTGTGTTATAGGCCTAATGAGTACAATGAACAATTGTACAGAGAAATAGAGTGGGCTAGTAAATCAGAATGTCTTATAATGGGGGATTTTAACTTCCCAGATATTGACTGGAACTTGTGGGTTGGGCACTCACACACTAGTCAGAGTTTTGTGGATTTATTGGATGATTGTTTTCTGGAGCAGCATGTTCGAGAGGCAACCAGAGGAAGTAATACTCTTGATCTGGTTATCAGCACTGATCATTCATGCATTAGGAATTTGCAGATAAAAGAACCACTAGGTGGCAGTGATCACAGTGTACTGATTTGGGATTTACTTAAAGATTTAATTACCATCAGGGGTAAAGGAAAGGGTTTTTGCTTCCATAAAGGTGAGTACAGTGGTCTCCGACAGTTTTTAAATTCTGTACAGTGGGATCAACTGACGATGTTACCAACTGTAAATTCTAAGTGGGAAGCATTCAAGGAATTAATGGTGGAAGCTACTAAAAGTTTCATACCTATTAAGAAATATTGTTCAAGGTTTAGGCCTAAATGGTTGTCAAATAAACTAATGAGACTCGTAACAGAGAAGAAAAATGCATGGGATGCATATAAATTATCAAGCGACTCAGAAGCCTATGTCAGATATAAGGTAACCTGTAATCAGGTCACAAAAGAGGTTCGGAAGGCGAAGGCAGATTACGAGAAATCCTTGGCAAAAGATGCTAAGAAAAACAGCAAGGATTTCTATACTTATGTAAACTCTAAAAGGAAGGGGATGAATCTGATTGGTCCACTTGACATCGATGGTTCGACTGTTGATGATCCTGCTCAGATAGCAAACAAACTGAATGAGTATTTTGCATCTACATTCACACATGAGGAGTTATTAAGGTTTGAAAATGGCAGAAGGTTATCAAATTGTAGAAGGGTGCTTAATGATCTTGTAATAACTCAGAGCAAAGTGGAAGAGTAATTGTTGAAGTTAAACGTAAGAAAGGCACCTGGGGTGGATGGGATCTATCCAGTTATATTAAAGGAGGCGGCAAAGCAACTAAGCAAACCCTTAGCCATAATTATCAGAGCATCCTTGGACTCAGGGGAGGTTCCCACTGACTGGAGATGTGCAAATGAATCCCCAATTCACAAAGGGGGATCGAAGGGTGACACGAGTAATTACAGACCAGTTAGTTTAACTTCTGTTCCGGGTAGAATAATGGAGTCGCTGGTTAAAGATGCATTGCAGGATCATCTAGACAAGACTGCAGCAATAATTCAAACACAGCATGGGTTTGTTAAGGGAAAGTCTTGTCTGACAAATTTGATAGGATATTATGAAGTGGTTACAAAGGAACTGGACGCAAAAAATAATTTTGATATCATATATTTGGATTTCAGGAAAGCTTTTGACACTGTTGCGCATGGAAGACTACTGTACAAATTGGAGCAGAATGGTATTAAGGGTAAGTTGCTAGAATGGATAAAAGGATGGTTAAGTGGGAGAAGACAGAGGGTGGTAATCAATGGGTGCTGCTCTTCGTGGACTAATGTTATTAATGGAGTCCCACAGGGTTCGGTGTTGGGTCCACTGTTGTTTTGTGTATTTATCAATGATATTGATGAAGGTATATCAGGCTTAATGTCGAAGTTTGCAGATGACACAAAGGTTGGCAGGGTTGTTAATAACAGTAATGGCAGTGTGCTACTGCAACAGGATCTAGATAATTTGGGCAGATGGGCTAAGAAGTGGCAACTGAAGTTTAACCTTGACAAATGCAAAGTACTGCATATGGGTAGAAGTAACCCCAGAGAAACGTACCAACTGTGTGGTACTACACTTAAGGTGGTAGAAAATGAAAAAGACCTGGGAGTAATTGTGCAGGCAGATATGAAGTTTTCTGAGCAATGCAGACAGGCTGCTAGGGCAGGTCATGGGGTTTTGTCAATGATATATAGGAATTTTGCTAGCAGGGAGAAGGAGGTGATTGTCCCTCTGTATAAGGCAAGGGTCAGGCCGTGCCTTGAGTACAGCGTAGAGGTCTGGAGGCCTCATTTTAGGATGTAGATTTGCTTGAGCGTGTACAGAGAAGAGCAACAAGATTAGTGAGGGGAATGAAGGGATCCACTTACCAAGAGAGGCTTAAGTTCTGCAAATTGCAGTGGCTGGAGAATAGACACCTGCGCAGTGAGCTTATTGAGGTGTATAAGGCCTTGAATGGGTTGAGCAGACTGAATTCTGATGGGATCCTTCCACTTGTTCAGATTACGAACCTAAGGGGGCATAAATTCAAATTAAGAAAAGACAGATGTAGAATAGATGTGCGGAAATTTGCCTTTAGCCAGCGGGTGGTTAATTGCTGGAACAAACTTCCATCTGTCGTTGTGGAAGTTGATAATTTGAATAAATTTAAGAATGAATTGGACAGGCATTTGGAGGGAATGGTGTGATTTTTTTTTTTTTTTGGCTGATTGTGCATAAGCTCATACATTTGCTTTCTTGCATCCCATGCCACTGCTACTATGTGCAATTATTTAATCTTTCTTTCAAACGTGCAAGGAAGAAACATGCTTTTTTTCGCAATATCATTTTCAACTAAATAATCGGCCAATTTCATTGGTGCTTCAATTTTGTGTCGAATTCCCCACGAATTCAAAGGGGAATCAGTTTTTAGTAATTTCATGGGGTGGTTTAAAACACAAATCAATTCTTGCCTTTTCGAATTTATAATATTGATCATTTCTGAGATTATGTTAAATGTTTTAGAAAATATCATCACTACAATCAATATTTCAAGAAGAGGAGGAGGTATATTCACCGTCCCTATGCTCTTATGGCATACGTCACTCATTTCTTTTGTTCACAGGTGTACGATTAGGCATAGCTTGTAGTGAAGAAAAAGAAAATGAGATATTTATTGTTCTTCAGATAATTCTTTCTTATTCAGCTGAAAAGCAGTGCTCAGAATTTATGAATGTTTTCTAACATATGGACATGTTACAAAGAACTTTGTATATTTATGAATACTACAATAAGAGAAAATGAGAAAACAAAATAGGAAATATTTATTATTTAACATTTACACGCTAATACTCAGTTCACAAAAACCACATTACTGAGAATAATTACAGTTTAATATTCAAATCATACAAATTATATTCAAAAGTTTATGTATTATAAAGATCTTTTTCATCTTTGGTTTCTCGTTGCATGCGTATCAATCACAAAATTTAATCATTTGGGCCTTCAATGCTGATATTCATGCAACCCTGCAATGTCAAATTAAAAATTCATGTTTTCATTGAATGAGAATTTTACTCCATTGGATCACCTCATTGGATTGAATGCTGTGATTGCTAAAGAATCTTTCCTTAAAATTTTTGTTAGATCAAGTTTTATGTACAGTATAAAATAGTCGGATATTTTTTGTGAGATTCTTATTTTCTCTTTTCCTTCGCTCCTTTGATCAATATTTGAAACATTTTTCTGAAAGGAAATCATTAATTTCACTAACAAATTCTTCGGCAGTTTCCCGAATTCTTTTTCATCTTCTGCACACCTTCTTGGACAAAAAAACTTGTTATCTTTCTTAAAGTGATTTTGTAGTTTTGCTTCGATTGGTCCATGAAAATTCGACAGCAACTGATATTTGAAATCGCATCAAATTCTTTCAGTCCTATTTTTGTGGTCCGGTTGTTGACAACAGTTATAAACAGTCAAATCAATTTTGAAAGAGAATTCAACAACAGTGCCAAAAATCGTTTTTAATTTTGCTTCCGGTTATTTACCCTTCCTGCTCTCTTTCGAACATTTTACCAATGCATCCACTTAATTTCTCATGTCAGTGATCTCATCCCCTTCTCTGAAATAATTTTTTAAACTGAATTTCTATGAATTTATCACAGATATATCATTCCCTTTGCACAATAGCAATTAAGGTGTATCAGGAACACAACGTTGTGTACCGTATTGCAGGTGTTATTAGAATTTATAACTTACCCAAACGCCTTCCTTCCTCATATCGGGAACTTCACACAAAGCCTTGAAAGTACTTAATAATGTTTTAAAAGCAAGTGCACAAAGATTTTGAAATAACCTTTGGCAATTATAAATTTAGGGAAGAGAGGAAATTATCAAATACCCCAGATTAATTTTCAGATAACTGTTGACAGGTTAATAAATGGGAGACCTTGGGAATCAGGAATAGACTATGCATATTATCGAAAATTACAAGGAAAAAATTAAATATTTTCAATGAAACATTTCTTCAGAATGCATAACTCCAGTTCATAATACCATTATTAAATCTTGATTCTGAGGTAGGATCACTTAAAACCGGATTAAAACAAAATCAGACCTTCCAGCTGAGGATTATAACTTGTAAGAATAGTCTTGAACTCAGTGGAAAATTCTCTTAACTGCTTTATATTTGGTTGTAGATATGTTACCCAAACATCCATTAGAACTTACTCAAAATTTCTAAAAGAATTACCTAATTATTCTATCCACGTGCACCGTTTTTATATATACTCCTTTTTCTGTTGAGACGTTTCTTTCTTGAATTTTAAAATAAGGAATTTTTGATTGCTCTTTCTTAATATCTTAAGGATCAATTTCATTTTAGTTGGATACTATTTAGAATAGTCTAGAACGCAGTAGTCAATATTTTTTGACTATATTTTTTTTTCCAGACTTGAATGCATTATTCCTGTACATAGTACGAATCCCATATATGGTCAACAAATAAGAAAGATTCAATGATTGCCTTAAAATTCAGAATGGAAATCAGCAAGCACCAGATTTCGAAGACAGTTTACAGTGGCTTTCTTATAAATAGCCAGAGAACTGTCCACCTTCACTCCTTTTCCAGAATTTCTGCTGTATTGAAATCATCATGCCTCGTATTAAACGCACCTGTATTAGACCTAAAGAAGGAAACGTCCAAGAAGGAAGACCCAAAAAACTATTAGCCACAACTATTCCAAAAAGTGCTACTCGTCATTTCAGATCAAGTGCTGCTGCACTTCGGCTAATTCGACAGTATCCGAAATCTCGTATTGAAACGTTCCTGGGTATTGTTTATCACTGACCCAGAGTTTTGAAGTTCCTTCGTCTTTTCCAAAAAACTTCTAAGCATTCCAACTGTGCAAGTGTCAAGCCTGAAGATATCCAGCTGGCGAGACGTATTCGCGGAGCCATGTTTAAACGCAACGAAGATACCCGCATTCAAAAAACGGCCTTTTTAGGGCCATAAATTCACGATAAAGGGATTCCTTAAACGTGCAAGTATTTTTATCATTAATCAAATTCCTTAACACCTAAAATTCCATTATAATTAATAATTTATTCTTTTCGATTTACTTTCTTTGAATTATCTTCTATTCCGTTTAAAAAACTAATTCAAAAATCGGACACCCTAAAATTAAAATAAGCAAAAATTTTTAAGTAGTAAAATCTTAAAACGACATATATGGAGGAATGACGATGTTCCTGTAGATTTAAAATGATTTCTTTTTCAATTCGTCTTGCAGGATTATCAAAAAAAATATTTTTAAAGAAAGAAAATATTTCTAATTTTTGAAGAATAGTAAAATATTTCATCTTAAATAAAGGCTAATGGTTGTATAATATAATACATTATCAAATGTATTTTACAACCATTAAAATAACACAAACCTGTTATATTAAGGTGGGATAATGGTTATATAATACATAATGAAAACCGTTGTCGAATTTATAATCCATATTGTGTGAAACGTATTTCATAAGATGGTAATATGTAAGTCGCACTTTAAATTGGCATTATAAAATATATTAAAATTCAGGCTTTTTTTCAGTCAAACAAAAAATAAACCTCAAAATGAACGCACAGATTGATCCGCATAGTATTCAGTTAACCACGGGGAAAATATTTGTATGTTCATGTCACATATATCTTCCCAAAAGTTAGAAGATAAAATTAACATAAAAATCAGCCAACTTACAGAACAAAATAATTTTTCAGAATAAAATAAAAACTATTTATTTTCAGAATTAAAAATATAATGTTATGGTCATAGAGGATAATTATCCAATGTTTAACAAATATCACATGAAACCTCTCCTTTTAGAATACTGTCACAAACATATAATCCAGTTTACATAATGTGCAACAAGCTTGTATGATGTCATGCGGTACTCCCTGGAGTCATGACTGGCTACACTAGTATTGACCAATCAGCACTCACGACGTTAAATCTTCACACCAAGCTTTGGAAGAGGTGACTTGTTTATCGCGTATAAATAGATCTGAATTTGCTGCCTTCAATTCACTTTGGTTTTAGAAGTTTCACGACTGTTACATCGTTATGGCTCGTACTAAGCAAACCGTACGTATGTCCACAGGAGGAAAGGCCCCAAGGAAGGAGATAGCGACGAAAGCTGCTGGCAAGAGTGCCCCTACTACAAATGGAGTGAAGAAACCCCATTGTTACCGACCAGGGCTCGTTACTCTTCTAGAAATTCTTCGTTACCAGAAATCAACGGATCTTCTAATTAAAAAGGTTCAATTTCAGCGCCTCGTTTGTGAAATTGCCCAGCAATACAAACCTGATCTTCGCTTCCAGTGTGCTGCCATCGATGCCCTACAAGAAGCCAGCGAAGCTTACTTAGTGGGGTTGTTCGAAGACACCAACTTGTGTGCAATCCATGGCAAGAGGGTAACCATCACGCCTAAAGATATTCATCTGGCTAGACGGATTCGAGGAGAACGTGCTTAAACCAAGAAAAAATGGCCCTTTTCAGGGCCACCATATCCTCATAAAGAGATTATCTGAACGTACGTTTCTATATAATATTTATATTCTAATCGGTTCTTTTATTCTTACTCTCTTTGATATTTCTTAATATTTAATAACATATTTCAATTGCAAAACAGGCAAAAAGTAGTTTTTTAAGAAGAAACGACGCAGTGAATATATTGAATAGATTACAAAAATTGTTAAATAGGATATTTTGAGAATGAGAATGAAATATTTGACAAAAATATTCGAAACTAGTCTGTATAAACTAGCGATCATCTCAGGCTAACTATAATTAAACATAATGGTATAAAACGCAAATTTTTATACAAAATATTTCTTAATGAGTGTTAATAAATAAAAGAATGTGGAAGTTATAATTATGGATTTCGATATAAGAAACCTTTCCCATAAATCTTCAAACCTTTAAAATATTGATGAAGTCAATCATATTAATACTACTGTAAAGAAAGATTATACAGCATCAGTTTCAACTACCCGTTCCCTCCATTGCATTTATTCCAATTATCCATTTACAGAATAACAGCTGGGTTTTCTCTGCTGTCAACTAGCCGTTGACTATAGGCAAACTTCCACACCTCGGTTGTGCAACCATCCTTCCTCAGTTTGAATTTATGACAAACTTTTTATATTTATGTCAACCGGACAGTCTGACCAAGAGAAAGAATCCCATTATCATTGAGTTTGCTGAAAAACTTCAACCAGATCTCCTTGCAGTTGTCTAATGATTTAGTTAGGTGATATTAAGCGTTTTTCACAAAAACACATGCATACAATACACATTAAAATTAAACTCCACTCCGAAAAGATAGAAACGAAAAAAGATAAACCTTTTCAATGTATTTTATTCCCAATATGAGAGAGTGAACAGAATGGCAAGTTCATCGCACACACCAAACTCAGCATCGGGGAAAATGTTTTCTTTTTTTCAAGACATGACAGTTTCTTTTCTCTCACTGACAATTTTTATGTTCAGAAACGTTGCATCGTTTCTATAGAGAATTACATACACATGTCATGGTTCCTCGCTCCGATTCAGCAAACGTCGGCAAGATTTCAGATATTTTCATGTTAAAATGGAAAAGAGAAGTACTCTATTGTCTTATAAATCTTTGAGTATGAAAATGTGTGTGAATTTTAATGTTCTCAAGGAACAAAGAAAGTTGCTACCCATGTGGAAATTTGAAAATTTTTCTAATTATACTCTCCAAGTTTATCAAAAAATGTGAAAAAGTCATCGGATGTAAAAATTTTAACTTGAAGTGTTTTCTGTTTTATCCGTAAGTTTTCATTATGTTGCAAGCAGTAGATGGGCACCTAAGAAATCTCCTGGTGAAGGTGGAAAGTGTCATTTCCATGGAGAGACCAAAAGTACATCATCCTCTATTTCTTTAACGTTATATTGAACAGAGAAATTTCACCATAGCTAGAGCTTTGTATTTGTTTCTGGAAACATTAGTACATGGGCTACCTTGCAACACTGGTATACCCATGTAATTTGCAAAGGCAGTCTGCATGTGAAAGAACTGTTTTCGTAAATTGCGTGGTGGAAACTAAATTACTTTCTAACTATCCAAAAAGTAGAAAGGCACACAGAGGTGTACGATGTAGCTACTCTAAAAACAAAATGTATTCTCGTTGTCACAAAGGACATTTCAAATTCTTCTTTTTTACACATGGTTGTTAAAACATTATCAAATACCTTGAAACTGATTGTAAAAAGAAAGGTCCTCGATATGAGGATGAAAGTGGGTTGGGTAATTTATAAATTCTAATAACAGAAGTAATACAGGATGAAACGTTATATTTCTGATGCACTGCAATTGCTACTGTGTGAATTGGATATATTTCTAGGATAATTCATAGAAATACGGATTTAAGGGAAAAAAAGTATTTCAAATGATAAAATGAATTGCTCGACAAAAGAAAACGAATAAAGAATTCGAAGTAAAGAATTTGCTTTCCTCTTAAGGTCCCTAATCTTTGATATAAAGTTCAAGTGTTTTTCAAAGTCCTAGTCCCGAAAGTATAAAAGAATTGATGGGAAATACAGTTGTTTTTATGGTTTCATAAGAGGAGTTCTGGTACACGTCCTCCTCTGCCTTTAATTTATTTGAGACGTAATGGACGTCCTAAATCTTCCACCCCCGAGGATATCTAGCTTCGTGATGTCATATGTAGTTTAGTGGTGTGTCAGTGCACATAACTTTATCAGTTATCTGTATTCCTGTGGCTATAATTATCTAGGCTTAAGGAACTATAGCCTCAGGAAGATTTCTGGGGAAATCTATACGTTGATAATTATAGCACCGAAACGATGGATATATTTTAAAACCTTATTATTGTTAATGTAACTACTGAAAAAAGTTTAGATCTGTCGTCTAAATGTGTTGCATTCACAGGTGGCAAATGGTAATTTTTCTGGCGTGGACAGATACGGGGCGAAAAATGTTTTCACTTTCTTAAAAGAGAAACTAAAAACGAACATCGTCGACATACATCCTACGATGGATTCGTTCTACTTGATGTGAACTTATGAAAAAATTTCAATGGACTGGAATGGACAAAGAATGCCAGAATTAGAGTGTATTTATAATTTGGAAAAGTGTTAAAACCGTTTGAAGGACTTCATTGTTTCAAAAAAGGGCCACGCATCAGAAATATCTATAATTTACAGCTTGTTTGTCGTACCTCAAGAAAAACTATATAATTATTGATGATAATATGTTAATAGACGAAGTGTTGTAACCTTAAGTTGTTCAATGAAACCAAGAAGAAAGTTTTTTGATGAACGTTTGAACATACAATGGTGTTATCCCTTTTGGAGCTAGGAGGACACGGGCCGTTTTTCTGAGATATAAAGCAGTTAAGAAATTTGGCCATTGAGTTCGAGGCGTTATAAATTGGGCAATCAGTCTCTCTTGGGGATTTTAATATTGCAACATTGCATGAAGATAATGAACCAAAATAGAAAAGGACTTCTATTTTCATCCAAAGAAAATATTCTTAGAATAAAAATTTGTACTACAGTTTGGCTTCTGGAAAGTAAAGCACTATTTCGACAATTTATGTTAATAACGAGGAACATACTTCGAATAAAACGCAGTTGATTCATTAATTTTAACTTTGAGAAAGTATTTTCAGCATCATCTAGTGATAGAGCGAGTATACTTTTAAAAATGTAACTAGTCGGTGTTTGGCTACACGAAAACACTTGAGAACAAAAAGTATGTTATTTGCGATACCTGGAATATATTTTGCTTACAAATCTGATTAGGAGAATTTTCAGATGGGAACTACGAAGAGGAATTCTGAGTATATATATGAAATGCATGCTACTACAGACTATTTATGCAAATTAATATTATATCATAGAATGCAAATTTAATTGACGGCTAATTCAAACTGAGAAAAAAAAAAGCAAAATTCGAGAGACTTTGGAGAAGTGAATGATGAGTGTGCGAATTTTTCTTTAATATAATAATTTTAAGCAAAAAAAAACCGCATCCTTTGTCCTTCCCCTTTAACAGTTATCTAATATTTCATTAAATTATTAGGAACTACCCATTTCTGAAGCAGCAGATGGATGTTTGATTACCTACAATCAATTAGAATATAAAGGAAAGGTTTTCAGATTGAAATCTCTTAGGGACTCCAGAGCCGTGATCTATTAATAATTCTAGCTAAATCTGCTTGAAACTCAGGCTTTTGTCAATCAAAAAAGCCACCTGGTTCGTACAATGAACACCAAAAACATGTAGACCAATACGTTTTCAGTCGTTAAACACTAGGTAAATCTCTATATCTTCCAATTAAATATAACTTTCTACAGCTAGAAAGTTAAAATGTACAGAATAATTTTTAGAAAAATAAATAAATTCCCAGAATAAAAATTATAACAATTTTATTGTAATAGAATTCAAAATGTAATTTTTCTATCATACACAATAACTACATAAGTTGAAAATGTTGTGATTGATTGATTATGAAATTTATTTGACATCTATTTTAATAACCTTTGCGAAAACAAAAGTAGGTACTTCTTTGAATAAATCCCACATTAATGCAATATCACCGATGAGTCACAGCTGATAATAAACCAAGAATGTTTCTTTCTCTTGTACACTCTCTAAATCTCATTCCATTATAGTTACTTACCTTGAAATGAAGCCCTCACTTTTCATTTGAACTAAAGAACTCTCTAAGCGTTTAATGACTTTGTGGTCACTTCCTGCTATTCGCTCCCATCTTTTCATATTTTTGACGGTCCGGACACAAACTGCGTCTATTTTGTCTGGCCGGACTCTCCACACAAAAAATGGAGAAGGACATCTCGATATAAGCCAATCGCGTTATGCAACATTCTTATCTTCAGCTGCGTTAGTACGTTTATTGGAAACCCAAGGGGAGGGGATGCTGAATGAATTATTTGAAATTTGATTTATTAAAGTTGAGTAAGCAATCAGTTATTTTATTCAGTTAAATTTAAAATACAAACGTTCCAACTTAAAATTCAAACCTCACAATACTTCTATAGATCTTATATTGTGACCGATGGCTTACAGGAAATATTATGTCTCTCCCTTTATTTGAACATTTTTCTCACAACAGTTTCGATCTGACTTATAATTTTCCCAAATTACTACTCCTTTTCTCTTGGTCACAGGCATTCCCAATTGTTGTATTTTGGTTCTACCGGAGGAAAGCTCTTGTTTCACTCTAACTTTCAGCGCCTATGTTCTTGGGGCATGCATTTGTTCGCACAAATTCGTAAATGTATGGTTCCAACCTTCAGTTTGGTTATTTGTACCAAGTTCATTTTGTAGTGTTGTTTGCAGTGCAGTCCATTCCTTCGGAGGAAAACATAGGGGCAATCCTTCGTCACCGAATAATCCCATTATTTCTGCAAACTATTCTTTGAATGCCAGAAACGCATGTACGTTCAAAACAATTTAAGACTTCTTCAGCTCCATTTCTTTCAAGTATGTGATACGCCTGAAGGTGTCTCAGCAGGTATGACGGCGAATCCGTTGATCATTCCACAGAATTCCGAAAAGTACTCATTAAATTTTTTGATGGGTACCTTGGCACAAATTATCTCCAAATACTGTCTCCATTGCTTGGATCTCCACTTTTTTTGTTCATTCCTGACATAACTGACATGATTTCGTACTCTGGAAAAGAGTACGAAATCTCTGTTTTTCGTACTCTTTTCCAGAGTACGAAAAACAGAGATTAATCGTGTGGAAATTTCAGCCAGTCACTGAAATGAGTTCTCTAATTTGTTTTCCAATTTCAATGAATTAGCAAAATTTGAAAACAGTTTATGAAAACCAAAAAAAGGCCCTTTTCAGGGTCAATATTTCCTGATAGAGGGATTGCCTGAACGTACGTTTCTAAATAACATTTCTGCACTTAATTTCTAATCCATACTTTATCTCTCCTTCTTTGATCATACTATTAATGTTTTATAATTATAGTACAACAAACACTTCTGACAAGAGAATTTGGAATAACTTTTTTTAAGACTTCCTTTTTGGGTAGAATGAAATTTAGCTGTAAAACGTTGTGAGCTTAAAAAATTTGTTAGAACTTATTAAAATGAGATCCCAAAGAGGAAAGTGTTGGTTATAACGATTTGCTTGTTACTAAAACCATACGGTGGATGGAACGAAGAGGTCAAACGATGAACTCTGGAGTATCATCTCCGCAGTGAAAGTTCTCCGTTCGAATTTTTGATTAAAAGTATGATTTTAACACCGAGCACATCTTGAGGACGAATTCCTTCAGATAAATGCATTTTCCTCTATGGATTCTAGTTTTTAATTCTCAAAATTCTTTCCATCTCAGTTTCATTCTATCCAATCGCAAGCAGTAAGCACGTCCCGTTATTCCGATTGTTCTTCTAAATTCATTCTCGGTACTTAAGGTTATCCACAAAACAATTATCAGTCAAGAACTCATTTTAAAGTTTTATGTTATGACATGCATGGTGGCTTGTAAGTTCGGATTTGGGGGACCCTAATAAAACAATATTCAGAGAAATATGTGATTGCATCAAAGAGGAAATTCATTTAAGAGTTTTGCTCAAACCGTTGAGATCATTGGAATTGATAAATTGGATCTCTTATAAGAGAAGCTTCTGATAAGATAGGTGCTTCAGTTTAAGAACGGGCAGCAAAAGATTTCATTCTTGCTTCTATGAGCAGAAGTGACTTTGCGGAACATTCATCCAGGCACTAATTGATGAAGCAACCAATGTTAGAAAGACCTTTCTAACATTGCCAAATTATTTGGGGATAATGTCATTAGTTGTAGAAGTAAGGATTCAGTATGCAGACCCTGAGGAAAGAAAGGTCACACCTAAAAGAACTGAAGGCTGACGAGGTCAGAACTGTTTCATTTAGGAAAATATTGATATTGCATGTTTGTAGGAGCCATTTGAGATAAAAAGGAAATTAGTAGGACATCCCCATTCACAAGAGATCCGTCACAATAGAGTAACTGATTCTCTTCTAATAGAGGACAAACTTAATGCGGCAATAATTGTATTTAATAGAAATGTACCAATAAATATTATACACTGCCCTACCATTAATATCCGGACACCTATATTTAGACAAAAAACAAAAAAAAAACAACCTTCTTTTTATAAACCACCAACCAGCTTTTTATAAATGTCAGGTGATATGTTCTTCCACACCGGCTCGTTCTTTAGGCGATCCCAATCGTACCCGACGATCTCCTACATCCCAAAGATGCTCGAGAGGGTTCAGATCATCACTCTGGGCTGGCTAATCCAACTTTTCCACACCCATGTCCTCAGACCACTCTATTACGACCCGAGCAGTATGGCACGCGTGTTGTCTTTCTGATACAAATATGGGCTTTCCTTGAAGTATTGCCATAATGTTGGCTGTGAATTATTCTCCAGGCTGTCCTGGTATTGCACAGCATTCATGGTTTTGTCAATAACGACTAATGGTCCAAGCCAAGACATGAAAGGAGCTCCGTGCCATGACACTGACTCAAACAATCTTCATTATTGGGAGGATACAATCAGGAAGGAACTGTTCTCCGGCATTCGCCACACCCAGGAATCTCCAACGGAATGGTAGAGTGCGGGCCTCGACTCCTCTCTATGAGACTGTTTTCCATTGCTCTACATTCCAGGAGTCGCACTAATTACGCAATGTTAATCGGAATCTAGCATTTGTTGAAGTGTAAAATGTAAAGTGTATTGTTGTCTAACGGCACCAGGGGGTTCCCCCATCTCCGCGTTGCTTTCATTGTACGTGTACCAGTTCACTGGGAAGGCCAAAGATTTAAAAGTGTGCGGATTTTGTAAATGTGTAGTGTTGTGTATCGTTGTTCATCTGGCCGTTTAGCCGCTGGACCCCTACTGAGGCCCAACGTTGTCCACACTTGGCCTCGTGGAGGCAGACCAGGTACACAGAATGAAGTTTTACTCTGGCAGGCCCTGCCACCCAGTTTCCTGAGATTTCAGTGACTAGGGCCTAAAAAAAAATTTAAAAAAAGAGACTCGGTAGGGGTGAGCGCTGGAATTAGAAAAGCCAATTGAGGTATATGGAGTTTAATTCAGAAGAAGTTAAGTTTTTGCAGTTTGTGTGGGGTTATACGCTGGCGTATTAGGCAGAGTAGGGGGAAGGCTGAAGGCTGGGGGGAAAATACAGAAGTATGGGGACGATAGAGAAGGCGACCCCAGGATTTTCAGTGAGGCAGCCCAAGCCCTACCGGGAGAAGAATCAGGGTTGGCTGGGATGGAGAGGAGACAACACTGTCTCCTCCTCCCCACCAGGGGAAAGGGAGTAAAGGTACCAGGCAAGGGAGCCCGATACAGATCGCCATCAGGCATTGACAGTTGTGAGCACGTGAGGGTCCAAGCGATCTGAACCGGATCTTCTTTGGTGTTCTTTTTCAATGTAGGAGTCAGATCCCAGTCGCAGGGTCATAGATGAATCTTGTCCTGTGTCAGGTTGTTTCTGGTTCAGACATAGGTCGTCCTGGTTGTCGATTCCCTTGTGGACAAGGTTAAATGATGGTCATGTTCGTGGTTGTGGGTTATTTGGTACAGTTTTGTTGTGTATTCCGGTTTTCTCTAGTCCTGGTTTTGGGATTGATCATCAGCTTCTGGGTGCTGTGCATGGTGGTTTGCTATAAGTGCTCGCCTTCTAGCAAAGAGTTTCGGTGCAAAAATGGTAAGCGCTTTGTATGTTTGTTCCGAGTCGAGAAGATGCTGTTCCATGTTCTGCGGGAAGTAGGTGATAGCAGTGATGAGCCTGCATCGCAGGTCCTCATACTGGTCGCACTCATACATGAGATGTTGCCATGTTTCCTCGTGGCCACAGAGGCAACGGGGATCCTCAGTGATTCGGAAGCTAGATAGTTTTGAATTAAAATGGCCCGCGTGCCCTGTGAGCAGAAAGGTGACGTGGATCCCTGGTTGGAACCAACTCGGGAGTTTTGGAAAGACTCTGTTTACGCCAGGGAGGTACTTCTTGGTGATTTCCCCTTTACTGCATTCTGTCCACCGATCTTGCCATTCCTGTCGGAGGTGGTCGAGCAATCTGGTTTTTTCAAGCTTCCTGTTGTTGGCGAGATCCAACGTGAAGTTCAGGATAGTGCACGGTACTTCTTTTGTCATATTATATGTCAGGGCAGAACAGATGATTTCCAAGTCCAGCGGGAGGACTCCGGCAGAACCTGGAGTGCGTGCGTTCTGACTGTGGAGACAGCTCGTGTGATTGTCAGAATTATTGACCGCTGAATTCTGTCCAAGGTTCTTCTATTTACCACTGTGGTTACCTTTTTGTACCAAAGTGGTGAAGCATATGTGATTACCGGGATGAAGGTAGTTTTGTAGTAGAGGGACAGGGTCCGCTTGCTTAGCCCCCAGTCCCTCCTGGTCACTCTGGCGACTCATGCAGAATATTTCCGTATCTTTTGTTTAATGTACTTTAGATGGGGCTGGAAAGACAGATTTTTGTCAAACGATGAGATGTTATTCCAGAAATGGCATGTTTCCGATATACTCTTGATACTGTTGAACGAGGATAGCTTAATTTCTGTACTACCTCCACGATAGAGTGACCCATGCGTCGCGCACCCACTATCTTCCCCATTTCAAAGTCGTTTAACTGACAACGTTAATCCATGCTGACTAAATTTAATTTAATGAAATAAATTTAGGCAACCGAAGACCCTAAGACAATTCGCCCACGACTTTTAATAACATATTTTTGATTCATTACGGAGTCATCGATATAATTAATTATTATCAATTCGAAATTTCCACTGCAGTTTCGTCATAAAATCAATTATTGCAACACTAAAGTAGTCTTCATTGTTCATAACTTTCTGTTCATTCTTGTACCGAATGGGAAACTGAACAATCCACTGATTGTGACCCTTCATAATAACTGATTGTTGATTGGACAGTCCGTTAAACTACTTCCAGCATCAGAAAAATTGGCGTACGTTTTTGCTGGTTGGATTAGACATTGAAGTACACGAAACCAACTTCGGATCTTCAAATTTAAAGCATCACCCCCATCTACGAGGATTCTTCTTAATCCAAAAGGAACTGCACCGTGGAAAGCGGGTAATCAAATCAAATACCCTAGGATGGAAGTTACCTCTGCTTTGATGTCGGTTTGTTCGGAAACAGCAAAGACTGCAACGTAATATTGCAACCATCATTCGAATCGAGGATATTTATTCAACTGTATTTTATCCCCGATAGATAAAATTGATTTGAAGATAATTTAATAATTAATTTATATTCATTAGTGACAGTTAATCAGATATTTAGTTATTAACAAATAATTTAAGATAGTTAAGACCTTTTATAAACTATATATTATGATAGTTAGAACCTTTTAGGTAATATTAGTTCGTAATTACGCTTTTTCTTCTTTTTTGTTTAGAAAGTATAAATGTGGTGAGCGATGGATGTGTTGGATTCCAACTGAGCAGCACCCTGCTGTACGGATGATGCTCGTTAGGAGGATGGAGGGAACGTTCATTATTCCCACACGGGGTGCCGCGTAGTGGAAACCCAACGTGTCCATCAAAGGAGCTCATCGGGGGGAGGGTAGTTAAGGCGAAAAACCGAAAAACTGTTGCGTTGTAAGAATGGGATGGAGGGTGGGCTTATTCCAGACGGACGAACTGGACGAACTGGACGAACTGACGATGGGGTGGGGGCACCAGTGCCGCAGACGTTTGTCCGTTAGGAGGGGGAGGTATACGGTGCACTCATCTGATTGGCCTGATGTCCCTCCGTAAGGGCAATCCCATCTACGGATCCAGTTCACTAATTACGGATTTCTTTCTTCTTTTAGGCATCAGCTGATTGAGGGATTTCCAAACTGACTTTTCTAATGAGGATCGGTTTCTCCAGGAGGGTTGCCTGAATCGGAGATGGACAACTGAGAAATCTGTTGAGGTGATCCTGGAAGGATGCCAATGACGAACAGTTGCTGTTTGATTGTATTATTGAGTATTTATGATTCGCTGTACTTGCAATTGGGAATGTAAATTTTTCTTTGGTAATAAAATCGATTTTTTTTTCAAGAAGAAATTCCGTTTTCTAAAATTTCTAAAGGAGAATGATACACACTGTACAATCTACTCATGTTGGAAAGAGTGTGTAAATGAATAACAGAGACTTACTATGATGAACCGCGTATCAAACATTCAGTACTTTCCATCAAGATTAAAGAACTTGTTGCGATGCATGGCAAGGGGTTCCGCTGATCATACTATTACTGTAATGGGCGTAACCAAAATAACGCTGGATATCCAATTTTAAATTTGAATAAGAAAATACCCTAAATTCCGCAAATTTATTTTTTGAACTACGAAAAGTATACTTTTTAAGGAATTGTTGTTGTTGTAGGGTTTTAGAAGTATCAGTCTCAAAGGCCATATTGCTCAATATATTCTGTCTGTAAATTGCATGTGTTTTGTGGTAAATTTTCTGAAAAACTAGAGATTCTGGGAGAGAAAACCATGCTACCCTCGCCTGAGACTGACTAACTCATCCACGTTGTTAAAATAATCCACGTTATGTGATGATATTGGGCAAAGTTATGCTTGCTTACATCTCAAAATTTGTTTGTCGCCCGACTGTTGATATCGGTAAGACGTTCTGGGGGTAGCGATGTTTCTAAAGAACAGGAAGTTAATTCTGGAAGAAACAATGTGGAATATCTTTGGTGGAGGGAGTGGTGTCAGAGTAGTGAACTATATATGAATTCCGGTCTTTAACGGTGTCTGCAGCGATATATCAGAAGTGTTTTCAATAAAATGAATGAATGTAAATTCCTAGTTAGGATAACTACTGCTGATCTAAGAAGACTAACGGAAACGTTTTGGTGCTCAGAAATTGAGAAATGATTTCCCTGTGGTATTTACTATGTTTTTAGGAAGGATGGAGAAGAGGTGATGAGGTCAAGCTTATCTTCAAAAGCTACTCATCCCACGTAGAATCTATGATGGATGCGTAAGCGTGGTGTGAGTAGTAATCCTTAAGTCCAAACAATGAGCAATATCTCTGGTTGGCATGAAAAACTTCTTAGCCTCTATAATTACTCCTCAGAACACTTCGCATGTGGAAGTTTCATTTTTAAACATCAGTTTCAATTTGCATTGAAACGAGTTTAACAAATGGCTTAGCTAAATTTAATCCCCCTTTCGAAAACAAAAGTAGTTATTTCCAACATTCTGGTAGAGATAGCATCGATATTCAAAATCCAGAAGTGTTCTGCTATTGAACAAACTACCAATCTTCTAGCTGCATTCAATATCCACTCCTTGAAATCAAGGAAGTTTACATCCTTCCATTCAATGTCCTCTACTTCGAATGAACAAAATTTATATGCTGTTCCTGTTAATTGTCTTTAGAGGAATACTGGAAATTTTTCATGTAGGAGCGGTTCTAGCTCTTTAATTTATGAATCCGGAGGAAACATGCTTTTCTCTCTCTCTCTCTACTCTCTAATTATGTCCACTGTAGCTCAATACTCTTTGCTGGTGATAGCGTAGGTCATGGGAGAAAGGCTTAGCGCCAGTTTTATTTTCCCCAAACCAAGATTTACCACATCTAGCCGGTTGTATTGAAGAATTATAATCTTAAAGCACGGTATTGTTTATTGAGAAACAATGTTTGCATAATGGTTGACATTTTTGACTGAGAATACGATGGTAATCAATGGCAGTAATTCGCCCGTATGGCATGATGGTAGGATAGAAGCAATCCCAATATATTGCTGCCCAGACCTTTGATGCTATGGCCTTTCTTTTTTCAGAAGTAGCACAAGAGAGGATGATGGGATTTCTTTTATTATTCTTCAAACATAAATTTTATGCGATGTAGAAAAAATTGTGAATGATAATTGCTCTGAAAGTACGATTTTCTCTGCAATCATCTTGTACAGCTTTTTGCTTCATCATTTCAGATAGAGCTTGAATAAAATATTCAAATAAATTAACAGATTTAAACACCGATGATTGTGCCAAATATTCCCTCACAATTTGATCCCTTTGGAATTCAGACGAGTTTTGCTTATTTTAGGGGCTGGTTTTCTGATTGGCGAAAGTCTGAATATCAGGAAGTTGTGCTATAATTATTAAAAGAACATGCATCTGATGTCCCTCAATGTTTATAGATTGAAAACGTGTCTTTTTACTGAAGGATGGGACAAATGCTCTGCATTTTTTCTTTGATATAAAGTAGCTTCCTTGAACTAGTTTCTGCTATTGACATATTTAAGGGGAAAACAAATTTACTTTTGCAAACAGCAAAACTTTAATGCTTATGATAATGCCCATTTTTGTGAAAGACAGTTAATATGTGCTGATTTGATTTTACCCGTGGAAGTCTGATTCTGAGAATATATTTTTTAATTTTCTCCATTATTTTCGAATTATATTTGCTGGAATAGGAAAAAAACAACTTAGCGGGGGAAAATAGTCGGATATTTTTTCTGGGATTCAGATTTGCCTCCTCTTTCCTCTAACCAAACATAAATTTTGTTTTCTCTCTTCCTTCACTCCTTTGATCAATATTTGAAACATTTTTTTGAAAGGCATTCATTAATTTCACCAACAAATTATTCGGCAATTTCCCGAATTGCTTTTATCTGCTCTATCACCTTCTCGGACAAAACAAAAACTCGGTTATGTTTCTTGAAGTGATTTTATATTTTTCTTTCAATCGGTCCATGAGAATTCTACAGCAACTGATATTTGAAATCGCATCAACTTTTATGGTCCTTTTGTTGACAACAGTTATAAACAGTGAAACCAATTTCGAAAGGGAATTGAACAACAGTGCCAAAAATAATTTTTAATTTTATTTTCAGATATTTACTCTTCCTGCTCTCTTTCGATCATTTTACTAATGCATCCACTTAATTTCTCATGTTACTGAATTCATCTTCTTCTCTAAAATAATTTTTTAAATTTGTATTTCTATGAATTTATCACACAAATATCATCCGCTTTGCACAATAGCAATTGAAGTGTATCAGGAATATAACATCGCAGGTGTTATTAGAATTTATAACTTACCCAAACGCCTTCCTTCCTGATATCGAGAACTTCATACAAAGCCTTGAAGGTATTTAATAATGCTTTTAGAAGCAAGTGCACAAAGAGGTTGAAATGACCTTTGTCAATTATAAATTTAGGGAAAAAGAGGAAAGTTTCAAATCCACCAGATTAATTTTCTCATAACTGCTGACAGGGTAATAAATGGAAGAGCTTGGAAGTAATGAATAGAATTTGCATATAATCGAAAAATACAAGGATGGATTTAAATATTTTCAATGAAACCTTTCTTCAACAATTCAGAATACACAACTCCAGTTCCGATAAGTGAGCTTTAACGGTTACTTTAATCAGAAAATATAATTTCAAAAATGGAGCCTGATTCAGTTGTTTTCTTCGCTGGAGGGCGATAACAATTCATTCAAATTCTTTAATACCACTATTAAATCCTGTATCTGAGCCTTGATCACTTAAAACCGGATTAAAACAGAATTCCCAACGGAGGATTATGATAACTTGTATGAATAACTTTGAACAGGGTATAGGCCTATAAGCCTATAACCTATATAGGCTTATAGGATATAAGTTATAGACTATTCAGAATAGTCTCGAACCCAGTGGTCAATATTTTATGGCTATAATGTTTTCCAGGCTTTAATGCATTAATCCGGTTCATAGTACGAATCCCATATATGGTCATCAAATAAGACAGATTCAATGATTGGTTTAAAATTCAGAATGGAAATGAGCAATCACCACATTTCGAATTCAGTTTAAAGGGACTTTCTTATAAATAGCCATAGAATAGTCCACCTTCAGTTCTTTTTCAGGGTTTCGGCTGTATTGAAATCATCATGGCTCGTATTAAACGCACCTGTATAAAACCTAAAGGAGGAATCGTTCCAAAAGGTAGGCCCCTAAAACAACTAGCCTCATCTGCTCCAAAACCTTATTCTCAACGTTTCAGGCCAAGTGCTGCTGCACTTCAACTAATTCGACAGTATCCGAAACCCCGAATTGAAAATTTCCAGATTATTGTTTATCACTTACCCAGAGTTTTGAAGTTTCTTCGTCTTTTCCAAAAAACTAATGAGCATTCCAACCGTGCAAGGATCAAGCCTGAAGATATCCAGCTGGCGAGACGTATTGGCGGAGACCATGCTTAAATGCAACGAAGATAACTGTATATTCAAAAACGGCCCTTTTTAGGGCCACAATTCAAGATAGAAGGATTCCTTAAACGTACACGTGTTTTTTATCGTTAATCAAATTGCATAACACCTAAAATTCCATTATTACTAATTCATTTATTCCATAACACCTAAAATTCCATTATTACTAATTCATTTATTCTTTTCGATTTATTTTCTTTGAACGAACTTCTATTCCGTTAAAAAATTATATTAAAGATGGAACACCCTGAAATTAAAATAAGCAGAAATTTTTTAGTTGTACCATATCGATATTAATTAGTGTAAATGACAATTCAGAAAGACAAAAATTCATTCTTAGCTGACAATTTAAGAGATATTCTCTCATAAAACGATATATATTGAGGAATGACGATGTTCTTGTAGATTTAAAATGATTTCTTTTTCAATTTTTCATGCAGGATTACCAAAACGTTAACAACATTTTTAAAGAATAAAAATATTTGTAATTTTTGAAGAATAGTAAAATACTTCATCCAAATTAAAGGATAATGATTGTATAATATAATACATTGTCAAATGTATTATACAACCATTAAAATCTGTAGAAATCACATGACCTCTGTGTGTAATATCAGATCTGGTTCATTTTCATCAAGTTCATTTTGAAGTCTCCTTTGAAGAGATTGTCCTCTGATGGAATTCTCAATTTCGAATGCAATGTGCATAACACTTTTAGTATTTAGTCTTTTGCTGGCTAACACTTGTTGGTGGATGACACAGTGGTAACTCAAAAAATCTGGGAATTCACCATCCATTTGGCACTATGCGATGAATCCGTTAAGATGCTCTGACATTGCTTTGGCTCCATCTGTTGTTATTGATACGAGCTTAAAGAGTGGTAATTTTGCTAATTCCAATAGTTGCGCTTGACTCACACCATTACATATATTACTTCGTTATTGAAGATAATATGGCAGGATGGTGATTGTTATATTATTTGTAAAGGACTGAGTTCAAATTTTATTCATTGATGTGACAAACTGTTTAAATTTTAAACCAATCTGACGTGGATTCACGCCTCTGCTTTTTTCCTCCCCGGACATGGACATAACCCTAAACAGCTCAGTCCTCTTCATTAGAGAATATTGTCTGGAAATTTACTTTTTATCATGAAAGAAATCAGCTTTTGCAGCATCCCGATATTTCTCTCTCATCCTGATCTGCAAGGATCCAATTGACACCTGTAAAAAAATTATTATTGTATTAGATTCACCCAGAAAGTCACTTCAAATACCCATGTGCATTGTGTTTGTAAATTGCATGTGATTGCCTACTTTGCTGGATGAAAAACTTTGCTATCTACCCCTTCAGACCGACTAATTCGTCAGGGACCGCAAAAAGCCAAAAAGGGTCTCTCGCATCATGGACCCAATTCGAACGCAGGCCTTTTTCCACCGGGTGTGGGGAGGGAGGACGGTGACGATGCCCCTTTATTACACGCACACACAATTGACACCAAAACTGCTACAAAAGAACTCCTTCTTCAGGTCAAGTGAAGAAATGACATCGTTTAAGGCCCGGTGATGGCACGAAACAATGGGAATCTCCAATTTAATGGAGAAGGAGTCATTCTAGACCCACTAACTTAGGTGACTTCCCTATAATTTCCAGAATATATCTCATTCATTTTTTCGATCTTATTGCACATTCCTTAATACCATGATTAAGTCTTCTACCTGAATCTTGATCACTTACAGACCGGATTAAAACACAAACACACTTCCTCAAAGAGAATAACGATGTGTATGAATATAGATGAACTCAATGGCCAACCTTGGTAACTGCTTCAATTCTAGTAATAATTAAAACCAAAACAACCTTTTCATTTTTACAACCTTAACATTATTAGCTTTGCTAAAATAAAATTGTAAACTATCTGGGTGTTCCAGAGAGTTTTCTTAAAATAAAAAAAAAAAACGGTTTTTCATTTTCTCTTTCCGAAAATATTACTTTCTTTAATATCTTAGGATAACTTTTATTTCATTTGGAGTCTAGTTAGAGCCCTCTCGATCCCAGTGATCATCATTTTTTGCTTATATAGAAATGATATCTTTTAGAAATGATATTTGCGTTCCTGGGTTTATTGCATCAATCTAGTTTAGGTGAACAAGGCTTCTCCACATAGTCCGAAGGCTAAAGTACTGTTAAATAATAAAAGCCTTGAAGGCGTTAATTTTTATTACTCTTCATGTCAATAATTTGTTTTCAAATCTGATAATTTATTGAAATTGGAAAACGACAAATCAAATAAAAGTGATCCAGAGAGTTAGACATCAACACTGCTCCAAAAAGAACTCCTTTCCCAGATGAAGTGAAGAAGTCACATCATTTAAGGCCACGTGCTGGTGGGAAACGATGGGACTCTAATTTCCTGTGAAAGTATCAATTCAAGACGACTAACATTGGGAGAGGCCCATAAAAATTTCTCACATCATCGATGGGACTCACATGCAGGTCCCTTTATATCGCATGGGAAGGTGGACGATTCTACCAAATGTGCTACCCACGAAGCTTGTAAGAACAAAATAATAACTTATATTTATAACATTAACAATACTAAAACAAATTAACAAAACAAAACTTAATTCATTCTTTTTTCAGTGCGGAATTTATGTTAGTGACGTATCTGTTTCGTATTTCAGCAATAAATGAACTCAATAAAGTTATTAGTTGGTTGTTCCAGGATTTTACGCGCATTATATTAAGCCGATTTTGGTGTTAGTTTGATGAAAGCTGAGTAAGAGGAATCCTAGCAAGGAGAACAAAATATGTAGACAAAAATTTCCTTTTATCGAAAAGCCAATTTCCAAAACGTAGGTAAGTTATACCTACGTTTTGGAAATTTTTTATCGGATGTAAAGTTGTCAGCAGAGTATGGCCGAGTTATGGACAGGTGGACTTACTCACCGGAAACATTACTTATTTCTTAAACGTTGGCCTAAGCATTCAATGATTCGGCCAACATTTAACACGATTAACTAAGGATATTAAAGAAGCCCGATGTTTACATCATTGCTGATATAACTCAAGATATCTCAAAAATGGATCAACTCAGCTTGGTGTACCATTATGTCCATATTGTAAAACATCCGTATGACTACACGTACAGATGACAGAAACGTTCCTTGGTTTTCTCACCGTTACTGATGGATGAGGTGCTGAATTAACGTCAATTATTTCAACTCCATAAATTGAAATGATATGGATCATACAAAATGTCATGGGCAAGGGTACAATGGAGCAAACACAATGAATGTTGCATATTCAGGAGTACAATCCTGCCTAGAAGAATTACAACCGAATGCATTGTATTATACGAATATTATGCGGCGCACAATCTCAATCCAGTTATTAACTCGATGCATTTAATGGAGTACCGGTAATGTCCAACTATTTCAGCGTTGTTCAAAGTATAAGTCTGTTTTTTGGACACAGTATCAACGTTAGGTCCTATTATCTCAAGTTACAATTGAATGCGATATTAGGATATTGGATTAAAGAAATTCAATGCAACTCCTTGGTCTAGTTGGCTGCCATCTATAATTGCATAAAACTGACATTTCCCGATTTGATAATCGCCATACAATCATCAAAAACGATGAAAAGTCAGAAGCTGTCGGGATTAAAAATAAAATTGAAACTTTTGCTGTGTATTTATTCAACATCAACGATTTTGCAAAGAACGAATTGGGCAGAGGAACATGACAAAATGAAGTGAAAAAAATTAAGAAATGAATTTGATAATATCGTCAACATCATCTATTGCGAAGAAATGGGGTACACCTTGACAATTTGCAAATAAACGGAGGAGATTTGTTAAGAAATATTTGGATGAACTGGAAGAGGAGTACCGATTTGAAAATGCAGAACTGTTATTTAAAGTTTTTATCGTGTGATTGACTTAGTGACAAAGAAACAGCTGAAAAGATTAAAGACTAAATTCTGGTTTTGATTGTTCGCATTTCTTACTCCAACACAATTACTCCAAATGGATGGTAATTCCATAATAAAAATTCAGAGAAGGTGCAAAACAAATTTTGCACCTTCTCTGCGAGAAGAAATCATTCTAAATCACGCAAGTCAATATATTACTTCATTTATTTTTCATATTTATATTATTTTTGTTTTTATATTTTATTGATAAAGATTTTAAATACACATTTACCAATGTATTGTTAATTTTTATTTTTACCAAAAGTCCAAAAGAAATGTTTTTAGGGGAGCCCAATTTTTCTTGTTAAGCCACTGTTCCTGAATTTACCATAATCATGCTTTCTTGTCTTTTCCAGACAGAAGTGGAACCGGATTGGCTCGTCAAGTAACATAACGATTCTTTTTTTTAATCTGTACGTTCTGGTAATCCCTCTATCATGATTTGAGGCCCTGAAAAGGGCCGTATTTTATTTTCATTTCATTTATGCATGTTCCCACGAATACGGCTAGTCAGCTGATTATCTTCAGATATGGTGACTACCCGCTTTGCTTGAACAACAGAACTCTGCAGGTGGAGAATGGTTTTGAAGGGGTAGGCTAATTCGGTTACAAGACGTTGGAATGGAAGTGTCCTCTTTCGATGAGCCTTTGACTTCTGGTACCGAAGAATTTTCCGAAGAGCACCAGTACCTGGTCTGTAGCAATGCGGCTTCCTCATTTCACCTGTAACAGGGAGACTCTTCCGAGCATCTTTCTGCTTAGTTGGATCTTTTCGTCTTGAGGATTTGCAAGCAATTTTCTTATTAAGAGTCATAGCAATACCAGCAATCCTATCACACTGTAAAAAGTAAAACGAATTGTAAATAAACCTCTCCTGTCAATATTTATAGGAAGCAGGTGGATTCACCGCTCTCGAAATCGAGTGCTGATTGGTTGATGTTCTAGAATCGTAGCTGGAGATTATGTTAAAGAAGTGACGTCAGTATAGTTTCAGTATTTTGTGAAAAAAGAAGCTTTGAAAAGTCATCTTTCCGATCTGTAGTAGCTGCACTGGCATTCATAAATGAAATCATTATTGTTTATGAAGGGATATAGTTCTGTAAATTATATGAGTTTAGGTTGCTAATTCAAGTTCTAATACAGTACTTAATGAATGATGGCATCCATTGAGTCCTCGTAGGTAGCGCATTCGGGGTAATCAATATCTTCCCCATCCCAGGTGGAAAATACCCGAGTTCGAATCCCGTCAATGATTAAGCATTTCTTTATGTTTAGCATTTTTAGCAATATGGCCTAAGCTGCTGATGAGCTTAAAAACCATACGAGCATCCATTGGAAATTGCTTACAAATTGTGAAGGGCAATTATTTTTCAATGTCTGCATGAATTTATGCTGTATGGTATTCATAACACTGACGAACAGTTCAGGAATATCCTTTGAAGGCAGTATAAGGTGCAGGATTGTGGTAAGGAGATTAGTAAGAGTCAGAAATTTCTTGGGAATAAAGTGTGTTTACAATAATTTCTTGAATCTGGAAGGACAATTTAATAAGCTCCCTAATTTTTGATATACAGTTGAGGTGTATTTCAAAGGCCTAGTCCCGAAATTATAAAAGAATTGATCGGAAATACAGTTTTTTTTTTTTTAATTTCATAAGAGGAGTTCTGGTATACGTCCTCTTCTGCCTTTAATTTATTTGAGACGTAATGGAAGTCCTAAATCTTCCACCCCGGAGGATATTTAGCTTCGTGATGTCTATGTAATTTAGTGGTGTGTCAGTGCACATAACTTTATCAGTTATCTGTATTCCTGTGGCTAGGCGTAGGTAATTATAGCCTCAGGAAGATTTCTGGGGAAATCTATACGTAGATAATTATAGCACTGAAACGATGGATATATTTTAAAACCTTATTATTGTTAATGTAACTACTGAAAGAAGTTTAGATCTGTCATCTAAATGTGTTGCATTCACAGGTAGCAAATGGTAATTTTTTTGGCGTGGACAGATATGGGGCGAAAAATGTTTTCTCTTTCTTAAAAGAGAAACTAAAAACGAACATCGTAGACATCCATCCTATGATGGATTCGTTCTACTTGATGTGAACTTATGAAAACATTTCAATGGACTGGAATGGACAAAGAATGCCAGAGATAGAGTGTATTTATAATTTGGTAAAGTGTTAAAACCGTTTGAAGGACTTCATTGTTTTCATAAAGGGCCACGCATCAGAAATATCTATAATTAACAGCTTGGTTGTCGTATCTCAAGGAAACCTATATAATTATTGATGAAAATATGTTAATAGACCAGGTGTTGTAACCTTAAGTTGTTCAATGAAACCAAGAAGAAAGTTTTTTGGAGCTAGAAGGACACGGGCCGTTTTTCTGAGATATAGAGCAGTTAAGAAATTTGGCCATTGAGTTCGAGGCAGTATAAATTGGGCAGTCAGTCTCTCTTGGGGATTTTAATATTGCTACATTGCATGAAGATAATGACCCATATAGAAAAGGACTTCTATTTTCATCCAAAGAAAATATTCTTAGAATAAAAATTTGTACTACAGTTTGGCTTCTTGAAAGTAAAGCAGTATTTCGACAATTTATGTTAATAACGAGGAACATACTTCGAATAAAACACAGGTGATTCATTAATTTTAACTTTGAGAAAGTATTTTCAGCCTCATATAGTGAAAGAGCGAGTATACTTCTAAAAATGCAACAAGTGTTTAGCTACACGAAAATACTTGAGAACAAAAAGTATGTTATTTGCGATATCTGGAATGTCTTTTGCTTACAAATCTGATTAGGAGAATTTTCAGATGGGAATTAGGAAGAGGAATTTTGAGTATATATATGAAATGCAAGCTGCTACAGTCTATTTATACAAATTAATATCATAGAATGCAAATTTAATTGACGGCTAATTCAAACTGAGAAAAATAAAGCAAAATCCGAGAGACTTTGGAGAAGTGAATGATGAGTTTGTGATTTTTTCTTTAATATAACAATTTTAAGCAAAAAAACCGCATCCTTTGTCCCTTTAAAAGTTGTCTAATAATTCATTAAATTATTAGGAACTACCCATTTCTGAAGCATCAGATGGATGTTTGATTACGTACAATCAATTAGAATATAAAGGAAAGGATTTCAGATTGAAATCTCTTAGGGACTCCAGTGGCGTGCTCTCTTAATAATTCTAGCAAACCCCTCCTGAAAGTCAGGCTTTTGTCAATCAAAAAAGCAATCTGGTACGTAAAATGTACACCAAAAACATGTTGACCAAAAGGTTTTCAGTCGTTAAACACGAGGAAAATCTCTGTATCTTCCCATTAAATATAACTTTCTACAGCTAGAAAGTTAAAATGTATAGAATAATTTTTAGAAAAATAAATAAATAAATAAATTCCCACAATAAAAATAATAACAATTTATGCACTGGATAAACTGTCTGGGAACCTGGAGGAGGCTACTTATGACGTCACTTCGAGAACTCTCGTTCTAGACCAGTTTGAGAGAGTCTAAACGAAGATTAGATCAAATCAAATCAAATTATTATTTTAGGGTTTCCCGTAATTAAATACATTAACCCGTATTCGTGTCTGTAAATTGCGTGCTCTCTGGTCGATTTGCCTGTTTTGCTGGATGAAAAAAACCCCAGTTTCTGAGGGAAAAAACCTTGCTATCTACGCCTGAGACCGACTAACTCAGCGACGGAGTGAAAAAAACCCACTAAAGTTCCTCCCGTCATCGACGGGATTCGAACCCGGGCCTTTTCCACCCGGTGTGGGGAAGACGGTGGCGGTACCACTGTGCTACCCACGCAGACAACGAAGATTAGATATTACAATAAGAGTAGCTGACTGCAGCCAATCAGCTTTCTCCAAGTTTAATCAATTCACCAAGTTTGGAAAGTAGTTTACTCTTCGCTGCCTATTAAAGCAATGCATTTTGCCATCCACTTGCTTTCCATAAGTTCTATGATTGCTTCTATCGCTATGGCTCAATTAAGCAAACTGCTCGCAAATCTACAGGAGGAGAGTCCCCGAGGAAGGAGATAACCGCAAAAGCTGCTCGCAAGATTGCCCCTTTTGTGGGTGGAGTGAAGAAGCCCCATCGTTACAGGCCAGGGACTGCTGCACTTCAAGAAAGTCGTCATTACCAGAAGTCAACGGACCTTCTAATCAGAAAGGTTCCATTTCAGGGCCTCTTTCGTGAGATAGCCCAGGAATACAAAACTGATCTTCGCTTCCAGAGTGCTGCTATAGGTGCCCTACAAGAAGCCAGCGAAGCTTATTTAGTGCGATTGTTCGAAGTCACAAACTTATGTGCAATCCATGGCAAGAGGTTAAACATCATGACTAAAGATATGTAGACAGTATATCCAGTGCACAAACTTCGAACATAATATTATTACTATAAAGTCCAAACCTCACAATATTTCTATAGATCTTATATGGCGACTGATGTCTTACAGGAAATATTGTATGTCTCTCCCTTTATTTACTTATTTTTCTCACAAGATATTCAATCAGACTTGTAATTTTCCCAAATTACTGCTTTTCTCTTGGTCACAGGCATTCCCAATTGTTGTATTTTTGTTCTGCCGGAGGCAAACTCTAACTTTTAGCGCCCATGTGCTTGGGGCATGCATTTATTCCCACAAATTCGTAAATGTATGGTTCCAACCTTCAGTTTGGTTATTTGTACCATGTTCGTTTTGTAGTGTTGTTTGCAGTGCAGTCCATTCCTTCGGAGGAAAACATAGGAGCAATCCTTCGTCACCGAATAATCCCATTATTGCTGCAAACTCTTCTTTAAACGCCAGAAACGCATATACGGGCAAAACAATTTAAGACTTCTTCAGCTCCAAATTTTCTTTCAAGTATGCGATACCCGTGAATGTATCTTCAGCATGTATGACGGCGAATCCGTTGATCATTCCATAGAATTCCGAAAATAAATCATTAGATTCGACAGTATCCAAAATCCAGAATTGAAAACTTGCAGGGAATTGTTTATCACTTACCCAGAGTTTTGAAGTTTCTTCGTCTTTTCCAAAAAACTTCTGAGCATTCCAACCGTGCAAGGATCAAGCCTGAATTGTGAATTAGCGTAATTCACAATTTAGAAAGAAAAGAAAATTCATTCTTAGCTGAAAATTTAAGAGATATTCTTTGTTAAAATGACAAATATTGAAGAACGACGATGTTCCTGTAGATTTAAACACGATTTCTTTTTCATTTTGTCACACAGGATTATCAAAAACAACAATCTTTTTAAAGAATGAAATTATTTGTAATTTTGGAAAAACAGTAAAATACTTCATCGTAATTAAAGGATAATGGTTGTATAATATAATACATCATTAATTGTATTTCCCAACCATTAAAATAGCACAAACCTGTTATATTAAGATGGAATAATGGTTATATTATACATCACGAAAACTGTTTTTGAGTCAACGAACCTTCTAATCAGAAAGGTTCCATTTGAACTCCTGGTTCGTGAGCTTGCCCAGCAATACAAAACTGATCTTCGCTTCCAGAGTGCTGCCATCGGTGCTCTGCAAGAAGCCAGCGAAGCTTACTTAGTGGGATTGTTCGAAGACACCAATTTCTGTGCAGTCCATGGCAAGAGGGTAACCATCATGACTAAAGATAAGCAGCTAACTAGAGGATTCGAAGAGAACGTGCTTAAATGAAAACAAAAATGATCCTTTTCAGGGTCACCATATCATGATAAAAGGATTAGCTGAACGTCCGTTTCTAAATAACATTTCTAATCCATTCTTTCCTTCTTACCCTCTTTGATCATACCATTGATATTTCTTAATAGTTAAAAATATATTTCAATTGCAAAGAAACCAAAAACTAGTTTTTAATGATGAAACCGTGCAGTCAATATATTAAATACATTGCAAAAAATGTCATATATGACATTTTGAGAGTAAGAATGAAATATTTGTGAAAACCAGTCTGTATAAACTCCCGATCATCACATGCTTACTGTAGCTAAACATAATGGTATAAAACGCGAATTTTTATATAAAATCTTTCTTCATGAGTGATAAAAAATTAAAGTATGTGGAAGTTATAATTATGGATTTTGATATAAGAAAACTTTCCCATAAATCTTCAAACAATTGCAATAATGATGACGTCAATCTTATCAGTATTTCTGGAAAGAACTCTTATATATAACATCAGAAAAAAAAAAAAACATTTCACGTATCCGTTCCCTCCATTGCATTTATTCGAAATATCCATTTCCACAACAACAGATGGGTTTGCTCTGCAGTCAACCACTCGTTGACTCTAGGCAAACTTCCGCACATCGGTTGTTCAATCATCCTTCCTCAGTTTGAATTTAGGACAAACTTATGTTATATTTATGTCAAACGCGCAGTCTGACCAAGAGGAAGGATCCCTTAATCACTCAGTTTGCTGAAACACCTCAATCAGATCTCCAAGCCGTTGTCTAATGATTTCGTTTGATGACATTCAGCGTTTTTAACAAGAACAATCCACATTAGAATTAAATTCGACTCCGAACAGATAGAAACGAACAAAGATAAACCTTTTCAGTGTATTTTATTCCCAAAATTAGAGAGTGCAGAGCATGGCAAGCTCATCGGACACACCAAACTGAGCATCGGGGTAAATTGTTTTCCTTTTTTTTCGAGAGATGACAGATTCTTTTCTTCACTGACAATTTTTTTGCTCTGAAAAAGTACATCGTTTCTATGGAAAATCACATACACATGTCACGGTTCCACGCTCCCATTCAGCAAACTTCTGCAGGATTTCAGATTTTTTCATGAAGTATTTGAACTTGAAGTGTTTTCTGTTTTATCCGCAGGTTTTCATTATGTTGCAAGCAGTAGATGTTCAGTTCGTGTATGGGCACCGAGGAAATCTCCTGGTGAAGATGGAAAGTGTCATTTCCATGGAGAGAATAAAGGTTCATCATCCCTTATTTCTTTCACCTTATATAGAACACAGAATTCCCACTATAACTAGAGCTTTGTATGTGTTTCTGGAAACGTTAGTAAAAGGAATATCTTGCAACGTTGGTATACCCATGGATTATGTTTCTTGCAAAGGCAATCTAGCGAGTAAAAGAACTATTCTGTTAATTGCGTTGTGGAAAATAAATTCCTTTTCAATCATCTAAAAAAGTAGAAAGGCACACAGAGTTGTACAATGTAGCTGCATTCAAACCCAAGTATGCTCGTTTTCACAAAGGGCATTTCAAATTCTTCTTTTAAGCATTATCAAATACCGTGAAACACATTGTAAAAAGAAATGTCCTCGATATGCGGATGAAAGCGGGTTGGATAATTTATAAATTCTAATAACAGAAATAATACCGGATGAAACGTTATGTTTATGATGCACTTCAATTGCTACTATGTGAATTGGATATATTTCTTGGATAATTCATAGAAATACAGATTTAAGGGATAAAAAAAGTATTTCAAACGATAAAATGAATTGCTCGACAAAAGAAAACAAATAAAGAATTCGAAGTAAAGAATTTGTTTTCCTCTTAACTTGCAGAATAAAATGAATAATTTTATTATCAGAATTAAAAATATAATCCTATGGTATAATAGGATTGTATAAAATATGTAAAGATTTTGAATAATATATAACTATTGTATAAAAATATAATCCGTTGAGAGTAATGTTTAACAAATATGACACGTATTGCGAAAACTCTCGTTCAAACGTGTAGGATGCCACGTGGAAAACATTGGTTCTAGAGTACTTACTGGAATGTTGATTGGTTAATGGACTGCAGGATTATTAGCCAATCACCACTCATGGCGTTCAATTTTCCCACCAGGCTTTGGAAGAGTTCACTTGTTTATCGCGTATAAATATATCTGAATTTTCTACCTTCAGTTCACTTGGTTTTAAGAAGTTCCAGGACTGTTCCATTGTTATGGCTCGTACTAAGCAAACCGCACGTATGTCCACAGGAGGAAAGGCCCCAAGGAAGGAGATAGCGAAGAAAGCTGCTGGCAAGAGTGCCCCTACTACAGCTGGATTGAAAAAACCCCATCGTTACCTACCAGGGACCGTTACTCTTCGAGAAATTTGTCGTTACCAGAAATCAACGGATCTTCTAATCAGAAAGGTTGAATTTCAGCGCCTTGTTTGTGAGATTGCCCAGCAATACAAAACTGATCTTCGCTTCCAGTGTGCTGCCATCGATGCTCTACAAGAAGCCAGCGAAGCTTACTTAGTGGGGCTGTTCGAAGACACCAACTTGTGTGCAATCCATGGCAAGAGGGTAACCATCACGCCTAAAGATATTCATCTGGCTAGGCGGATTCGAGGAGAACGTGCTTAAACGAAAACAAAAACGGCCCTTTTTAGGGCCACCATATTCTGATAGAGTGATTGCCTGAACGTACGTTTCTAAATAACATTTCTGCATTTATTTTCTATTCTTTCTTTACTTCTTTCTCTATTTGAATATACCATTGATATTTCTAAATATTTTATAATCTATTTCTATTAGAGTATAAATTTAAGTTACAATTTATAAAAAAATTAAAAGTATCTGAACATTTTAAAAGATTTTTAAACGCAAATTTGTAGAGGTTTTTTTTAACCAGTGAATAATAAATATGGAATTTATGGATTTCGACGAAAGAAAACTTCCCCAGAAATCATAAGTCTGTTTTACTTGTGAGAAAATGATGCCAGCAGTATTACCAATAAATAATAATAGAAATTATGCAAGAAAAATCTTTCATGCATCATTTGCTTATACAGCATCAGCCAAAAATAATAATTTCACCTATAAAATAGCTCCAATAATTTGTATAGTTCTTCATTGAATTTATTTAAAATATCTATTCCCACAACAATAGATGGAAGTTGAGCAATCGCCCACCATTTCGACGAATGCACTTCTGTTCTGTAACCATCCTTCTTCAGTTTGATATGAGTTATATCCGTATAAAGTGTTTTTTTATCCACAATTTTTCATTATATCACGAGCAGTAATGTCCAGTTCATGGATGGTCAGGGAGGAAATCTCCTGCTGAATGTGTCAAGTGTTATTTCCGTTAGGAGGTACCCAAATTTCAGTTTATAAGAGCAGAGAATATCCACTATAACGAGAGTCTTGTATGTGTTTCTGAAAACATCAGTAGATGGACAATCATGCATCGCTCGCATCCTCGTGTATTCCCAGGATTACGAATTTTTCAAACGCACTCTGGCAAGTAACAGATTTGTTTGCGAAAATCGATATCCTGCCCTTGTTTCATTCTAACTTTTAGCGCCCATATACTTGGGGCATGCATTTGTTCCCACAAATTCGTAAATGTATGGTTCCAATCTTCATTTTGGTTATTTGTACCATGTTCGTTTTGTAGTGTTGTTTGCAGTGCAGTCCATTCCTTCGGAGGAAAATATAGGGGCAATCCTTCGTCACCGAATAATCCCATTAATGCTACAACCTCTTCTTTAAACGCCAGAAACGAATATACGGGAAAAACAATTTAAGACTTCTTCAGCTCCAAATTTTCTCTCAAGTATGCGATACCCGTGAATGTATCTTCTGCATGTATAACGGCGAGTCCGTCGATCATTCCACAGAATTCCCAAAAGAAATCATTAGATTCGACAGTATCCAAAATCCAGAATTGAAAACTTCCAGGGAATTGTTTATCACTTACCCAGAGTTTTGAAGTTCCTTCGTCTTTTCCAAAAAACCTTCTGAGCATTCCAACCGTGCAAGGATCAAGGCGGAAGATATCCAGCTGGCGAGAAGTATTCGCAGAGACCATGTTTAAAAGTAACGAAGATACCTGCATTCAAAAAACTGCCCTTTTAGGACCACAATTCAGGACAGAGGGATTCCTTAAACGTTCACGTCTTTTTATCATTAACCAAATTCCATAACACCTAAAATTCCATTATTAATAATTCATTTGTTCCTTTCGATTTATTTCCTTTGAATGAACTTCTATTCTGTTAAAAAATTTATATTTAAAAATTGGACACCCTGAAATTTAAAAAAAAATTTACAGTTGTATCGATATTAATTAGCGTAATTCACAATTTAGAAAGAAAAGAAAATTCATTCTTAGCTGAAATTTAAGAGATATTCTTTGTTAATATGACAAATATTGAAGAACGACGATGTTCCTGTAGATTTAAAAATGATTTCTTTTTCATTTTGTCACACAGGATTATCACAAACAACAATATTTTTAAAGAATGAAATTATTTGTAATTTTGGAAAAACACTAAAATACTTCATCTTAATTAAAGGATAATGGTTGTATAATATAATACATCATCAATTGTATTTCCCACCCATTAAAATAGCACAAACCTGTTATATTAAGATGGGATAATGGTTATATTATACATCACGAAAACTGTTTTTGAGTCAACGGGCCTTCTAATCAGAAAGGTTCCATTTGAACTCCTGGTTCGTGAGATTGCCCAGCAATACAAAACTACTCTTCGCTTCCAGAGTGCTGCCATCGGTGCTCTGCAAGAAGCCAGCAAATCTTACTTAGTGGGATTGTTCGAAGACACCAATTTCTGTGCAGTCCATGGGAAGAGCGTAACCATCATGACTAAAGATATGCAGCTAACTAGAGGATTCGAAGAGAACGTGCTTAAATGAAAACAAAAATGATCCTTTTCAGGGCAAAGATATCGTGATAAAGGGATTACCTGAACGTCCGATTCTAAATAACATTTCTAATTCGTTCTTACCCTCTTTGATCATACCATTGATATTTCTTAATAACATGTTTAAATTGCAAAGAAACGAAAAACTAGTTTTTTAATGATGAAACCGTGCAGTCAACATATTAAATACATTGCAAAAAATGTCATATATGACATTTTGAGAGTAAGAATGAAATATTTGTCAAAACTAGTCGTATAAACTCCCGATCATCACATGCTTACTGTAGCTAAACATAATGGTACAAAACGCGAATGTTTATATAAAATCTTTCTTCATGAGTGATAAAAAATAAAAGTATGTGGAAGTTATAATTATGAATTTTGATATAAGAAAACGTTCCCATAAATCTTCAAAACATTTGCAATAATGATGACGTCAATCTTATCAGTATTTCTGGAAAGAACTCTTATATATAACATCAGAAAAAAAAAAACATTTCACGTATCCGTTCCCTCCATTGCATTTATTCGGAATATCCATTTCCACAACAACAGATGGGTTTGCTCTGCAGTCAACCACCCGTTGACTGTAGGCAAACTTTAACCCCGCCACGTTGTTAAAAAATCCACGTTATGTGATGATATTGGTCAAAGCTATGCTTGCGCATATCTCAAGATTTGTTGTTAATTGCAGAACTGTTGATATTGGTAAGATGTTCTAAGGGTAGCGATGTTTCTAGAGAACAGGAAGCTAATTCTTGGAGAAACAATGTGGAATATCTTTGGGGGGGGGGGTGTCAGAGAAGTGAACTATATATCAGTTCCGGTCGTTAGCGGTGTCTACAGCGATGTATCAGAAGTGTTTTCAATAAAATAAATTGATGTGAATTCCTAGTTAGGATAACTACTGCTGATGTAAAAGGGTTAAGGGAAACGTGTTGGTGCCTGGAAATTGATGAATGATTTCACTGTGGTATGTACATCGTTTTTAGGAAGGATAGAGAAGGGGTGATGGGATCAAGCTCGTCCTCAAAGTTTTTCGCACATTCAGAAATTACGCATCCAACGTAGAATCTATGACGGATACGAAAGCGTACTGTGAGTAGAAATCCAAACAATGAGCAATATTTCAGGTTGGCATGAAAACTTCTTAGCCTCTATAATTACTTCTCAGAACACTTCGCATGTAGACGTTTCAGTTATAAACATCAGTTCCAGTTTAGGTTAAAACGAGTTTAACAAATGTCTTAGCCAATGTTAATCCCCTTTGCGACAAGAAACGTAGTTATTTCCCTGACTAAATCCCACATTAATGCGCTATATCACAGATTCTTCTGATTCTTTTACCTTAATATATGATGGATCACTGCTGATAATAAAACTAAAATATTTCTTAATCTTATAGTCTCTCCAACATTCTCGTACAGATAGTATCGATATTCAATATCAAGAAGTGTTCTGCTATTGAACAAACTACCAACCTTCTAGCTGCATTCAATATCCACTCCTTGAAATCAAGGACGTTTACATGCTTCCATTCAATGTCCTCTTCTTCGAATGAACAAAATTTATATGCTGTTCCTGTTAATTGTCTTCAGAGGAATACTGGAAGATTTTTCATGTAGGAGCGTTTGTAGCTCTTTAATTTATGAATGTGGAGCAAACATGATTCTCTCTCTCTCTCTCTCCTCTCTAAGTATGCCCACAGTAGCTCAATACTCTTTGTCTGGTGATAGCTTAGGTCATGGGACATGCTTAGCGCCAGTTTTATGTTCCACAAACCAAGATTTGAAATATCTAGCCTGGTGTATTGAAGAATTATCATCTTAAAGCATGGTATTGTTTATAGAGAAACAATGTTTGCATAAGGGCTGATATTTTTGACTGAGAATATGATGGTAATCAGTGGCAGTAATTCGCCAGTACGGCATGATGATAGATAGAAGCAAATCCCAATGTATTGCTACCCAGAACTTTGGTGCTATGGCCTTCTTTTTACACAATTGGCAAAAGAGAGGATGATTCGATTTCTTTTGGTATTCATCAAACATAAATTTTATGCGATGTAGAAAAAAGTTTGAATAATAATTGCTCTGAAAGTACGATTTTCTCTGCAATGATCTTGTTCAGCTGTTTGCTTCGTCATTTAAGATACAGCTGCTGTAAATTCGTCAAATAAATCAACAGTTTTAGGAAACGATGACTGCGCCAAATGTGTGCCCACAATTTGATCCATTATTTTGGATTAGATTTGCCCGAATAGGAAAAGAATCTCTTTTCTTATGAAATCAAACGCAACAGGCCCCACGTTTTAATTTTAGGATTTCATAGTTAAGAAAAAAGAAATTAAATATACTACTGCATGTGCAATTATTTAATCTTTCTTTCAAACGTGCAAGGAAGAAACGTGCTTTTTTCGCAATATCATTTTCAACTAAATAATCGGCCAATTTCATTGGTGCTTCAGTTTTGTGTCGAATTCGCCACGAATTCAAAGGGGAATCAGCTTTTACTAATTTCATGGGGAGGTTTAAAACACAAATCAATTCTTGCCTTTTCGAATTTATAATATTGATTATTTCTGAGATTATGTCAAATGTTTTAGAGAATATCATCACTACAATTTTTTTTAAATCAATATTTCAAGAAGAGGAGGAGGTATATTCACCGTCCCTATGTCTTATGGCATACGTCACTCATTTCTTTTGTTCACAGGTGTACGATTAGGCATCGCTTGTAGTGAAGAAAAAGAAAATGAGATATTTCTTGTTCCTCAGATAATTCTTTCTTATTCAGCTGAAAAGCAGTGCTCAGAATTTATGAATGTTTTATAACATATGGACATGTTACAAAGAACTCTGTGTATTTATGAATACTACAATAAGAGATAATGAGAAAACAAAATGGAAATATTTATTATTTAACATTTACTCAGTTCACAAAAACCACATTACTGACAATAATTACAGTTTAATATTCAAATCATACAAATTATATTCAAAAGTTTAAGTATTATAAAGATCTTTTTCATCTTTGGTTTCTCGTTGCATGCGTATCAATCACATCATTTAATCATTCGGGCCTTCAATGCTGATCTTCATGCAACCCTGCAATGTCAAATTAAAACTTAATATTTTTGTTGAATGAGAATTTTACTCCCGGCAACCTCATTGGATTGAATTCTGTGATTGCTAAAGAACCTTTCCTTAAAATTTTTGTTAGATCAAATTTTATGTACAGTATAAAATAGTCGGATATTTTTTCAGAGATTCTTATTTTCTCTTTTCCTTCACTCCTTTGATCAATATTTGAAACATTTTTCTGAGCGGAATTCATTAATTTGTCTAACAAATTTTTCGGCAGTTTCCCGAATTCTTTTTCATTTGCTGCACACCTTCTTGGACAAAAAAACTTGTTATCTTTCTTAGAGTGATTTTGTAGTTTTGCTTCGATTGGTCCATGAAAATTCTACAGCAACTGATATTTGAAATCGCATCAAATTCTTTCAGTCCTATTTTTATGGTCCGGTTGTTGACAACAGTTATAAACAGTCAAACCAATTTCGAAAGAGAATTAAACAACAGTGCCAAAAATAATTTTTAATTTTGCTTCCAGTTATTTACCCTTCCTGCTCTCTTTCGACCACTTTACCAATGCATCCACTTGATTTCTCATGTTACTGAATTCATCTTCTTCTCTAAAATAATTTTTTAATTCTGAAAAGCTATGAATTTATCACAGATATATCATCCCATTTGCACAATAGCAATTAAGGTGTATCAGGAACACAACGTGGTGTACTGTATCGCAGGTGTTATTCGAACTCATAACTTACCCAAACGCCTTCCTTCCTCATATCGAGAACTTCATACAAAGCCTTGAAAGTATTTAATAATGTTTTTAGAAACAAGTGCACAAAGATTTTGAAATAACCTTTGGCAATTATAAATTTAGGGAAGAGAGGAAATTATCAAATACCCCAGATTAATTTTCAGATAACCGCTGACAGGTTAATAAATGGGAGAGCTTGGAAATAAGGAATAGACTATGCATATTATCGAAAATTACAAGGAGAAATTTAAATATTTTCAATGAAACCTTTCTTCAGTAAGCATACCTCCAGTTCATAATACCATTATTAAACGTTGTATCTGAGGTAGGATTACTTAAAACTGGATTAAAACAAAATCAGAACTCCCAGCTGAGGATTATAACTTGTAAGAATAGTCTTGAACTCAGTGGAAAATTCTCTTAACTGCTTTATATTTGGTTATAGATATGTTACCCAAACATTCATTAGAACTTACTCAAAATTTCTAAAAGAATTACCTAATTACTCTATCCACGTGCACCTTTTTTATATATTAACCTTTTTCTGTTGAGACTTTTCTTTCTTGAATTTTAAAATAAGGAATTTTTGATTGCTCTTTTTTAATATCTTAAGGATCAATTTCATTTTAGTTGGAGATTATTTAGAATAGTCTCGAAGGCAGGGGTCAACATTTTTTGCTTATATATATTTTTTTCGGGCTTAAATGCATTGATCCTGTTCATAGTATGAATACCACATATGGTCATCAAATAAGAAAGATTCAATGATTGCTTTAAATTTCAGAATGGAAATCAGCAAGAACCAGATTTCAAAGACAGTTTAGAGTGGCTTTCTTATAAATAAGCATAGAACTGTCCACCTTCACTTCTTTTCCAGAATTTCTGCTGTATTGAAATTACCCTATTAAACGCACCTGTATTAAACATAAAGAAGGAGACGTCCAAGAAGTAAAACCCAAAAAACTATTAGCCACAACTGTTCCAAAAAGTGCTCCTCGTCGTTTCAGACCAAGTGCTGCTGCACTTCGGCTAATTCGACAGTATCCGAAATCTCGTATTGAAAAGTTCCTGGGTATTGTTTATCACTTACCAAAGTTTTGAAGTTTATTCGTCTTTTCCAAAAAACATCTAAGCATTCCATCCGTGCAAGGGTCAAGCCTGAAGCTATCCAGCTGGCGAGACGTATTCGCGGAGACCATGTTTAAACGCAACGAAGATACCTGCATTCAAATAAACGGCCCTTTTTAGGACCACAAATTCACGATAGAGGGATTCCTTAAACGTGCACGTTTTTTTATCATTAACCAAATTCCTTAACACCTAAAATTCCATTATTATTAATCATTTATTCTTTTCGACTTACTTTCTTTGAATTAACTTCTATTCCGTTAAAAAATTAATTTAAAAATCGGACACCCTGAAATTAAAATAAGCAAATAGTTTAAAGTAGTAAAATCTTAAAACGACATATATGGAGGAATGACGATGTTCCTGTAGATTTAAAATGATTTCTTTTTCAATTCGTTTTGCAGGATTACCAAAAACAATATTTTTAAAGAATGAAAATATTTGTAATTTTTGAAGAATAGTAAAATATTTCATCTTAAATAAAGGCTAATGGTTGTATAATATAATACATTATCAAATGTATTATACAACCATTAAAATAACACAAACCTGTTAGATTAAGGTGGGATAATGGTTATATAATACATGATCAAAACCGTTTTTGAATTTATAAGCCTTATCGGATGAAACGGATTTCATAAGATGGTAATATGTAAGTCGCACTTTAAATTGGCATTATACAATATACTGAAATTCAGGCTTTTTTTCAGTCAAACAAAAAATGAACGCACAGATTGATCCGTATAGTATTCAGTTAACCACGGGGAAAATATTTGTAAGTTCATGTCACATGTATCTTCCGAAAAGTTAGAAGATAAAATTAACATAAAAATCAGGTAACTTACAGAAAAAAATAAAAATTTTTTTTTTTTTTATGTGAACCCCAAACACGAGAGGTATTAGGACCTATAGTACTTAGTACCGTGCTTGGGTTTGAGGTTAAGAAGACGAAAGAAGATATTTGTTGACATTGGACTTGAACTTCTGTAGATTGTAATTTTCAGGAAATACGTATGAAGGAAGGTTGTTCCAGAAAACGGCAGTTGAATGAATAAATGAGGAAGATGAAAAGTTGGTTCTGTGGGTTTGAAGTTGGACAGTAAATGGATGTTGGCTGGTGGCGGCACGTGTTCGGACTGTTTTGAAAGAGAGAGCAGGAATTATAGAAGCCAATTCAGAAGAACAGTGCCCATGGAAGTATCTGTAGAAGAGGCATGCAGCAGAAACAGTGCGTCTATGAGAAAGCGGGTGGAGAGACTCTGTTAGAGATGAATCATTAATTAACCTAACTGCCCTCTTCTGAATGGAATCAAGAAGCCGGAGAGAGGTTTTGGGGGCACCACCCCAGATATGGGAACAATATTCCATGGCAGGGCGAATTTGCGATTTATACAGAGTGAGCAGCTGTTTGGAAGAAAAGTAACGCCGAGAGCGAAAGAGAAAACCAAGTTTTTTAGATGCAGAGGAAGCAATATTTGTAATGTGCTTGTGCCAAGAGAGATTAGATGTCAGGGTAATCCCCAAAAGAGATATATCATTTTGCCTAGAAATCGGAGTGTCACTAAAGATAAGCATTGGAGTAGAAGAATCCTTTTTGCGAGATATAAGACAAGACTGAGTTTTAGAAGGGTTGAAATCAACTAAGTTGTCTTTGCCCCACTGGAGAATTACCTGAAGATCGGCATTTAAGGAATTGGTAGCAGATTTTCGAGAAGTTGAAGCTGATTGAGCAGGACAAGGTTTCTCAAAATGGAAAGTTGAATGCAATGTGCTATCATCAGCAAAACTATGGATAGGATTTCCAGTCAATGGAAGAAGGTCATTGATATACAAGAGAAAAAGAGTGGGGGAAAGAACTGAACCTTGGGGGACACCGGCATTAGTAGAGAAGTTAGAAGACAGAGAGCCATCTACCATCACCCTCAGTGAGCGATCAGAGAGAAAACTGGATAACCAATTACTAAAAACAGTTGGCAAACCATAAGATGGAAGCTTGTTTAGAAGACCTTTATGCCAAACACGATCAAAAGCCTTTGAGATGTCAAGAGCAACTACTTGTGTTTCACCGAACCTTTCCATTGAATTAGTCCATAAATGGGTAACATAAGCCAGAATATCTCCAGTGGATCGACACTGACGGAATCCATACTGGTGATCGTTGATCAGACGGAAGATTTCTAGGTAGTTTAAGAGTTGGCGGTTAATTGATTTCTCCATTACTTTAGAAAGAGTAGAAGTAATTGCAATGGGACGATAATTGGATGGGAGGGATTTGTCACCCTTTTTAGGAACTGGCTGGATATGAGCAAATTTCCAAGCAGAAGGAAAAACACCTTTGGAATAAGAAAGTGAAAAAAGGCGGCAAAAAATAGGAGTAAGTTCAGGAGCACAGGTTTTGAGAACAAGTGGAGAAATACCATCAGGACCTGGAGCTTTCTTAGCATCAAGATTCATCAAAATCCTTCTGATATCCTTTTGACGGAAGACCACAGGAGGCATTGAATGGAGCGTGTTCGGAATGGTGGGAGGTGTTTTACCAAGATCATTAATACATGAGCTGGAAAAAAAATGGGATGCTAGAAGGTCAGCTTTATCCTTGGCTGAAGTGGCAACAGAACCATCTGGTTTGGACAGAGGTGGGAGTAAAGATGGGCAAAAGTTGCGGCCAATAGCTTTGGCAAGAGACCAGAATGCTCGGCTACCATTAGGGCAAGAAGCAAGTTTTCTACTCTTAGCCTGTTCAAACTCTAGTTTGGACTGGTTAATAACTGCTTTACAACTGTTGCGAGCTTTGGTGTAGGCAGAAAATGAAACTGAAGAATTAGAAACAAGCCAATTACGATATGCAACATTCTTCTCTTGGACAGCCTTAGCACATTTATTGGAAAACCAAGGTTTAGATAAAGGACGAGATTTTAAAGTGGAGTGTGGGATAAAGGATTCCATTCCTGCAAGAATAATTTCACTGACACGATCTGAGCAAACGTTGACATCAGAAGTTTTGAAACAGTAATCCGACCAAGGAAAAGAAGAAAAGAAGTCTCGCAGGTCATCCCATTTTGCATTCTTGTAATGCCAAACAACACGTGGTTGGGAATAGCCAAACAACACGTGGTTGGGAATTATTTATTTTCAGTATTAAAAATATAATGTTATGGTCATAGAGAATAATTATCCAATGTTTAACAAATATCACATGAAAACTTGTTGTAGAGTACTGTCACAAACATATAATCCAGTTTACATAATGTGCAACAAGCTTGTATGATGTCATGCGGTACTCCCTGGAGTCCCGACTGGCTACAGTAGTATTGACCAATCAGCACTCACAACGTTTAATCTTCCCATCAAGCTTTGGAAGAGTTGACTTGTTTATCGCTTATAAATAGATCTGAATTTGCTACCTTCAATTCACTTTGGTTTTAGAAGTTCCAGGACTGTTACATCGTTATGGCTCGTACTAAGCAAACCGCACGTATGTCCACAGGAGGAAAGGCCCCGAGGAAGCATATAGCGACGAAAGCGGCTCGCAAGAGTGCCCCTACTATAGCTGAAGTGAAGAAACCCCATTGTTACAGACCAGGGCCCGTTACTCTTCGAGAAATTCATCGTTACCAGAAATCAACGGATCTTCTAATCAGTAAGGTTGAATTTCAGCGCCTCGTTCGTGAGGTAGCCCAGCAATACAAAACTGATCTTCGCTTCCAGTGTGCTGCCATCGATGCCCTACAAGAAGCTAGCGAAGCTTACTTAGTGGGGTTGTTCGAAGACACCAACTTGTGTGCAATCCATGGCAAGAGGGTAACCATCACGCCTAAAGATATTCATCTGGCCAGACGGATTCGAGGAGAACGTGCTTAAACGAAGGAAAAATGGCCCTTTTCAGGGCCACCATATTCTGATAAAGGGATTATCTGAACGTACGTTTCTAAATAACTTTTATATTCTAATCTGTTCTTTTATTCTTACTCTCTTTGATATTTCTTAATATTTAGTAACATATTTCAATTGCAAAACAGGCAAAAAGTAGTTTTTTAAGAAGAAGCCGCGCAGTGAATATATTAAATAGATTACAAAAAATGTCGAATAGGACATTTTGAGAATGAGAATGAAATATTTGAGAAAAATAGTCGAACCATTAACTCGCGATCATCACATGCTTACTATGATTAAACATAATGGCATAAAACGCAAATTTTTATACAAAATCTTTCTCAATGAGTGATAATAAATAAAAGTATGTGGAAGTTATAATTATGGATTTCGATATAAGAAACGTTTCCCATAAATCTTCAAAATCTTTAAAATATTGATGACGTCAATCTTATTAGTATTACTGGAAAGAAAGGTTATACAGCATCAGCAAAAAACCATTCAACTATCTGTTCCCTCCATTGCATTTATTCAAAATATGCATTTACAAAACAACAGCTGGGTTTCCTCTGCAAAGGAAACCCTGCAAAAAAAAACTGCACTCAACCAGCCGTTGACTGTAGACAAACTTCCACACATCGGTTGTGCAACCATCCATCCTCAGTTCGAATTTATGATAAAATTATGTTATAATTATATCAACCGGGTAGTCTGACAAAGAGAAAGAATCCCATTATCATTGAGTTTGCTGAACCACCTCAACCAGATTTCCTAGCAGTTGTCTAATGATTTAGTTAGGTGATATTCAGCGTTTTTTACAAAACCACATGCATAAAATACACATTAAAATTAAACTCCACTCCGATATTCCAATTATCCATTTACAGAACAACAGCTGGGTTTTCTCTGCAGTCAACCACCCGTTGACTGTAGGCAAACTTCCGCACATCGGTTGTGTAACCATCCTTCCACAGTTCGAATTTATGACAAAATTATGTTATATTTATATGGAACAGAGAAATTTCACCATAGCTAGAGCTTTGTATGTGTTTCTGGAAACATTAGTACATGGGCTATCTTGCAACGCTGGTATACCCATGTATTCCCTGCATTTTGCAAAGGCAGTCTGCATGTAAAAGAACTGTTTTCGTAAATTGCATGGTGGAAAGTAAATTACTTTCTAACCATCTAAAAAAGTAGAAAGGCACACAGAGGTGTACGATGTAGCTACTTTAAAACCAAAGTATATGCTCGTTGTCACAAAAGGCATTTCAGATTCTTCTTTTTTACACATTTTTGTTAAAACATTATCAAATACCTTGAAACTCATTGTAAAAAGAAATGTCCTCGATATGAGGATGAATGTGGGTTGGGTAATTTATATTTTCTAATAACAGAAGTAATACAGGATGAAACGTTATGTTTCTGATGCACTCCAATTTCTACTGTGTGAATTGGATATATTTTTTGGATAATTCTAACCAATACCGATGTAAAGGATAAAAGAAGTATTTAAAGAATAAAATGAATTTCTCGACAAAAGAAAACAAATAAAGAATTCGAAGTAGAGAATTTGTTTTCCTCTTAAATATGTTAATAGTAGAAAATGAGTCGAGGAACTAGTGCATATCGCGTCAGCAAAGGAAAAAAAACCAAAATGTAGTTGTCCATCTCTTCTAAAATTTACCAATCCATCAGTGAATAACACAAAAGTTAGTTTTCTGAATAAACATTTCACGGCCATTTTCTGTTCATAATTATAACCAAGGCATTTTTGTCTATCAAAAAAGCAAACTCATCCCCTCAAATGAACACGACATTCAGATTAATACGGATTCAATCGTTACCCAATGGGAGATCGTGGGAAACGCTTAGCTCCAATTTTATCATTCGCAAACCAAGACTTGACAGATCGAGCTGAGTGTATTGGAGAATATCATCATCAAGTGTGGTATTGTTTATTGGTAAACAATGGGTTGAACCTGTTCATTCAGAATATCAAGAATGAACAAACCAACATCCTCAGTGACTGTCTTTCGCCCGTACGACATGATGGTAGAATAGAAAACCTACCAATATTTTGCTGCCTAAATCGTTGTTGCTATGGTCTTCCTTTTTTCTCAATTGGCACAGTAGAGGATGATGCGATTTCTTTTTGTATTTGTGAAACATAAACTTTATGCGATATAAGACAACATTCTGAATGATATTTGCTCTTAAAGTAAGAAATCTTTCCAATCATCTTATATAGGTTTTTGCTTCGTCATTTCAAATACAGCTGCTGTAGATTCTTCAAATAAATCAACAGTTTTAGGCACCTTTCCCTCTGCCAAACGTTCGCCCAAAATTTCATCCCTTTGGAATTAAAAAAATGGTGCTCATTTTAGGGGTTGGTTTACTTTTTTCATTCTGAATTTTAGGAAGTTGGGCTATTATTATTAACAGAGTATTCCTCCAAAGTCCCTTTGTGTTTTCGGTCTCAAAACGCCTTTCTTTACTGAAGGATGTGAAAAATTATACAAGGGATGTAGAAATGATTTGGATTTTTTCATTGCTGACGCCATATATAAACTAGCTTCCTTGAACCAGTTTCTACTATATTTAAGGGAAAATTTACTTTTTCAAACAGTAAAAATGTAATGATTATGATAATGCCAAGTTTGGTGAAAGAGAGTTAATACGTGCCCATATGATTTTACCAGAGGCAGTTTGCGTCTGGGAATGTTTTTCTTAATTTTCTCCATTATCTTCGGAGTAGATTTGCCAGTAAACGGAAAAAATATCCGCGGAAGAAATATCCCTTTTTTTATGTAATAAAACGAAAAAGGCCCCACGTTTTAACTTTACTATTTTATAGTAAAGAAAACAAATTACTAATTACTTCTGCATATGCAATTATTTAATCTTTCTTTCAAACGTGCAAGGTAGAAAAGTGGTTTTTCTTTCGCAATATCATTTTCAACTAAATAATCGGCCAATTTCTTTGGGGCTTTAGTTCTGTCTTGAATTCCCCCCGAAATCAAAGGGGGATGAGTTTCTGCTAATTCCTTGGGGAGGATAAAAACACAAATCATTTCTTGCCTTTTAATATTAATAATATGCATCAATTTAGAAAATATTATCACTGTTATTCCATTTTGAATTAACCGTCTCTATCCCTTAATCGATATGTCACTGAATTGTATATTTTTTCAGGTGGAGTGTTTAAAGCTTTTATTGAAGAAAAAGCAGATATTTCTTGTTGAACAGCAGTGCAAGTTTCTTCCCCGTGGTATGCAATATTATCTATTTCGAAAATCTTAAATTTGTTATTAATAATAATCGCAGCTGTATCTTCTTTTTAAAAATCTTATTCTCAATTTCGTGCTTTTGTTTTCTTTTGCCTTACCCCTAAATTTTATAACTTTATAAGGGACGTTCCACTGAAAATTTAGATGGATGTGCATTATTATTTAATATTTACAACACATGGATATGTTACAAACAACTCTGTATATTTATGAATACTACACAAAGAGATAATGAGAAAACAAAATAGGAAATATTTATTATTTAACATTTACACGCTAATACTCAGCTCACAAAAACCACATTACTGACAATAATTACAGTTTAATATTCAAATCATATAAATTATATTCAAAAGTTTAAGTATTATAAAGATCTTTTTCATCTTTGGTTTCTCGCTGCATGCGTATCAATCACATCACTTAATCATTCGGGCCTTCAATGCTGATCTTCATGCAACCCTGCAATGTCAAATTAAAAATTCATATTTTTGTTGAATGAGAATTTTACTCCCGGTCACCTCTTTGGATTGAATGCTGTGATTGCTAAAGAATCTTTCCTTAAAATTTTTGGTAGATCAAGTTTTATGTACAGTATAAAATATTTTTTCTGAGATTCTTATTTTCTCTTTTCCTTCGCTCCTTTGATAAATATTGGAAATATTTTTGTGAAAGGAAATCATTAATTTCACTAACAAATTCTTCGGCAGTTTCCCGAATTCTTTTTCATCTGCTGCACACCTTCTTGGACAAAAAAACTTGTTATCTTTCTTGGAGTGATTTTATAGTTTTCCTTCGATTGGTCCATGAAAATTCTACAGCAACTGATATTTGAAATCGCATCAAATTCTTTCAGTCCTATTTTTGTGGTCCGGTTGTTGACAACAGTTAAAAACAGTCAAACCAATTTCGAAAGAGAATTAAACAACAGTGCTAAAAATAATTTTTAATTTTGCTTCCAGTTATTTACCCATCCTGCTCTGTTTCGACCACTTTACCAATGCATCCACTTGATTTCTCATGTTACTGAATTCATCTTCTTCTCTAAAATAATTTTTTAATTCTGAAAAGCTATGAATTTATCACAGATATATCATCCCATTTGCACAATAGCAATTAAGGTGTATCAGGAACACAACGTTGTGTATATTATTGCAGGTGTTATTTGAATTCATAACTTACCCAAACGCCTTCTTTCCTCATATCGAGAACTTCGTACAAAGCCTTGAAAATATTTAATAATGTTTTTAGAAGCAAGTGCACAAAGATTTTGAAATAACCTTTGGCAATTATAAATTTAGGGAAGAGAAGAAATTATCAAATACCCCAGATTAATTTTCAGATAACCGTTGACAGGTTAATAAATGGGAAAGCTTGGAAATAAGGAATAGACTATGCATATTATCGTAAAATACAAGGAGAAATTTAAATATTTTCAATGAAACCTTTCTTCAGAAAGCATAACTCCAGTTCATAATTCAATTATTAAATCTTGTATCTGAGGTAGGATTACTTAAAACCGGATTAAAACAAAATCAGAACTCCCAGCTGAGGATTATAACTTGCTCAACTGCTTTATATTTGGTTATAGATATGTTATCCAAACATCCATTAGAACTTACTCAAAATTTCTAAAAGAATTACCTAATTACTCTATCCACGTGCACCTTTTTTATATAAAACCTTTTTCTGTTGAGACTTTTCTTTATTGAATTTTAAAATAAGGACTTTTTGATTGTTTCTTTCTTAATATCTTAAGGATCAATTTCATTTTAGTTGGAGACTATTTAGAATAGTCTCGAACGCTGTGGTCAACATTTTTTGCTTATATATATTTTTTTCAGGCTTAAATGCATTAATCCTGTTCATAGTACGAATACCATATATGGTCATCAAATAAGAAAGATTCAATGATTGCCTTAAAATTCAGAATGGAAATCAGCAAGCACCAGATTTCGAAGACAGTTTAGAGTGGCTTTCTTATAAATAGCCAGAGAACTGTCCACCTTCACTTCTTTTACAGAATTTCTGCTGTATTGAAATTATCATGGCTCGTATTAAATTCACCTGTATTAGACCTAAAGGAGGAGACGTCCAAGAAAGAAGACACAAAAAACTATTAGCCACAACTGTTCCAAAATGTGCTCCTCTTCGTTTCAGACCAAGTGCTGGTTCACTTCGGCTAATTCGACAGTAACCGAAATCCGGAATTGAAAAATTCCAAGGTATTGTTTATCACTTACCAGAGTTTTGAAGTTTATTCGTCTTTTCCAAAAAAACTTCTAAACATTCCACCCATGGAAGGGTGAAGCCTGAAGATATCCAGCTGGCGAGACGTATTCGCGGAGACCATGTTTAAACGCAACGCAGATACCTGCATTCAAATAAACGGCCCTTTTTTGGACCACAAATTCACAATAGAGGGATTCCTTAAAAGTGCACGTCTTTTTATCATTAACCAAATTCCTTAACACCTAAAATTCCATTATTATTAATCATTTATTCTTTTCGACTTACTTTCTTTGAATTAACTTCTATTCCGTTTAAAAAATTAATTTAAAAATCGGACACCCTGAAATTAAAATAAGCAAATAGTTTAAAGTAGTAAAATCTTAAAACGACATATATGGAGGAATGACGATGTTCCTGTAGATTTAAAATGATTTCTTTTTCAATTCGTTTTGCAGGATTACCAAAAACAATATTTTAAAAGAATGAAGATATTTGTAATTTTTGAAGAATAGTAAAATATTTCATCTTAATTAGAGAATAATGGTTTTATAATATAATACATTATCAAATGTATTTTACAACCATTAAAATAACACAAACCTGTTAGATTAAGGTGGGATAATGATTATATAATACATGATCAAAACCGTTTTTGAATTTATAATACATATCAGGTGAAACGTATTTCATAAGATGGTAATATGTAAGTCGCACTTACATAAAAAGCCTGAAATTCAGGCTTTTTTTCAGTCAAACAAAAAATAATCCTCACAATGAACGCACAGATTCATCCGAATAGTATTCAGTTAACCACGGGAAAAATATTTGTATGTTCATGTCACATATATCTTCAAAAAAGTTAGAAGATAAAATTAACATAAAAATCAGGCAACTTACAGAACAAAATAATTTTTCAGAATAAAATAAAAATTATTTATTTTCAGAATTAAAAATATAATGCAACGGTCACAGAGAATAATTATCCAATGTCTAACAAATATCACATGAAAAATCTCGTTGTAGAGTACTGTCACAAACATATAATCCAGTTTACATAATGTGCAACAAGCTTGTATGATGTCATGCGGTACTCCCTGGAGTCCCGACAGGCTACAGTACTATTGACCAATCAGCACTCACAACGTTTAATCTTCCCATCAAGCTTTGGAAGAGGTGACTTGTTTATCGCTTATAAATAGATCTGAATTTGCTACCTTCATTCACTTTGGTTTTAGAAGTTCCAGGACTGTTACATCGTTATGGCTCGTACTAAGCAAACCGCACGTATATCCACAGGAGGAAAGGCCCCGAGGAAGCATATAGCAACGAAAGCGGCTCGCAAGAGTGCCCCTACTACAGCTGGAGTAAAGAAACCCCATTGTTACAGACCAGGGCCCGTTACTCTTTGAGAAATTCATCGTTACCAGAAATCAACGGATCTTCTAATCAGAAAGGTTGAATTTCAGCGCCTCGTTCGTGAGGTAGCCCAGCAATACAAAACTGATCTTCGCTTCCAGTGTGCTGCCATCGATGCCCTACAAGAAGCCAGCGAAGCTTACTTAGTGGGGTTGTTCGAAGACACCAACATGTGTGCAATCCATGGTAAGAGGGTAACCATCACGCCAAAAGATATTCATCTGGCTAGACGGATTCGAGGAGAACGTGCTTAAACGAAGGAAAAATGGTCCTTTTCAGGGCAACCATATTCTGATAAAGGGATTATCTGAACGTACGTTTCTAAATAACATTTATATTTTAATCGGTTCTTTTATTTTTACTCTCTTTGATATTTCTTAATATTTAATAACACATTTCAATTGCAAAAAAGGCAAAAACTAGTTTTTTAAGACGAAACCGCGCAGTGAATATATTAAATAGATTACAAAAAATGTCGAATAGGACATTTTGAGAATGAGAATGAAATATTTGACAAACATTGTGGAAACCAGTCTGTATAAACTCGCGATCATCACATGCTTACTATAATTAAACATAATGGTATAAAACGCAAATTTCTATACAAAATCTTTAATAAATAAAAGTATGTGGAAGTGATAATTATGGATTTCGATATAAGAAACCTTTCCCATAAATCTTCAAAACCTTTAAAATATTTATGACGTCGATCTTATTAGTATTACTGGAAAGAAAGATTATACAGCATCAGCAAAAAAACAATTCAACTATCTGTTCCCTCCATTGCATTTATTAAAAATATCCGTTTACAGAACAACAGCTGTGTTTTCCCTGCACTCAACCAGCCGTTGACTGTAGACAAACTTCCACACATCGGTTGTGCAACCATCCATCCTCAGTTCGAATTTATGACAAAATTATGTTATAATTATATCAACCGGGGAGTCTGACCAAGAGAAAGAATCCCATTATCATTGAGTTTGCTGAAACACCTCAACCAGATTTCCTAGCAGTTGTCGATTGATTTAGTTAGGTGATATTCAGCGTTTTTCACAAAAACACATTCATAAAATACACATTGAAATTAAATTCCACTCCGTAAAGATAGAAACGAAAAAAGATAAACCTTTTCAATGTATTTTATTCCCAAAATGAGAGAGTGCAGAGCATAGCAAGCTCATCAGACACACCGAACTGAGCATCGGGGAAAATTGTTTTCTTTTTTTTAAGACATGACAGTTTCTTTTCTCTCATTGACAATTTTTATGTTCAGAAAAGTTGCATCGTTTCTGTAGAGAATTACATACAAATGCGATGGTTCCACGCACCGATCGAGCAAATGTCGGCAAGATTTCAGATTTTTTCATGTTAAAATGGAAAAGAGAAATAATCTGTTGTGTTATAATTCTTTGAGTATGGAAATGTGTGTGAAGTTTAATGTTTTGAATGTAGGAAAGAAGTGGCTACACAGGTGGAAATTTGAAAATTATTCTAATTATATATTCCAAGTTTACCAAAAAATTTCAAAGAATCATCCGATGTAAAAATTTTAACTTGAAGTGTTCCTTGTTTTATCCGTGTTTTCATTATGTTGCAAGCAGTAGATGGGCACCTAGGAAATCTCCTGGTGAAGTTGGAAAGAGTCATTTCCATTGAGAGATTAAAAGTTCATCATTCTCTGTTTCTTTCACCATATATGGAACCGAGAAGTTTCACCATAGCTAGAGCTTTGTATTTGTTTCTGGAAACATTAGTACATGGGCTACCTTGGAACGCTCTTATTCCATGTATTTTGCAAGGGCAATCTGCTTGTAAAAGAACTGTTTTCGTAAATTGCGTGGTTGAAACTAAATTCCTTCTAATGATCTAACAAAGTAGAAAGGTACAGAGAGTTGTACGTTGTAGCTACTTTAAAAACAAAATATATGCTCATTGTCACAAAGGGCATTTCAAATTCTTCTTTTTTACACGTGGTTGTTAAAACATTATCAAATAACTTGAAACTCCTTGTAAAAAGAAATGTCTTCGATATGAGGATGAAAGCGGGTTGGGTAATTTGTAAATTCTAATAACAGAAGTAACACAGGATAAAACGTTATGTTTGTGATGCACTGCAATTGCTACTGTGTGAATTGGATATATTTCTAGGATAATTGATAGATATACGGATTAGTATTCTAAAGGATAAAATGAATTCCTGGACAAAAGAAAACAAATAAAAAATTCGAAGTAGAGAATTTGTTTTCCTCTTAAATATGTTAATAGCAGAAAATGAGTCGGGGAACTAGTGCATATCGCGTCAGCAAAGGAAAAAAAACCAAAATGTAGTTGTCCATCTCTTCTAAAATTTACCAATCCTTCAGTGAATAACAGAAAAGTTAGTTTTCTGAATAAACATTTCACGGCCATTTTCTGTTCATAATTATAACCAAGGCATTTTTGTCTATCAAAAAAGCAAACTCATCCCCTCAAATGAACACGACATGCAGATTAATACGGATTCAATCGTTACCAACAGGGAGATCATGGGAAACGCTTAGCTCCAATTTTATCATTCGCAAACCAAGACTTGACAGATCGAGCTGAGTGTATTGGAGAATATCATCATCAAGTGTGGTATTGTTTATTGGTAAACAATGGGTTGAATCTGTTCATTCAGAATATCAAGAATGAACAAACCAACATCCTCAGTGAGTGTCTTTCTCCCGGACGACATGATGGTATAATAGAAAACCTACCAATATATTGCTGCCTAAACCGTTGTTGCTATGGTCTACCTTTTTTTCTCAATTGGCACTAGAGAGAATGATGCGATTTCTTTTTGTATTTGTGAATCATAAACTTTATGCGATATAAGACAACATTCTGAATGATATTTGCTCTTAAAGTAAGAAATCTTTCCAATCATCTTATATAGGTTTTTGCTTCGTCATTTCAAATACAGCTGCTGTAGATTCTTGAAAGAAATCAACAGTTTTAGGCACCTTTCCCTCTGCCAAACGTTCCCCCAAAATTTCATCCCTTTGGAATTAAAAAAGGGATGTAGAAATGATTTGGATTTTTACATTGCTGACGCAATATAAACTAGCTTCCTTGAACCAGTTTCTACTTTATTTCAGGGAAAATTTACTTTATCGAACAGTAAAAATTTAATGATTATGATAATGCCCATTTTGGTGAAAGAGAGTTAATATGTGCTCATATGATTTTTCCAGATTTCAAAGACAGTTTAGAGTGGCTTTCTTATAAATAGCCAGAGAACTGTCCACCTTCACTTCTTTTCCAGAATTTCTGTTGTATTGAAATTATCATGGCTCGTATTAAACGCACCTCTATTAGACCTAAAGAAGGAGACGTCCAAGAAAGAAGACCCGAAAAACTATTAGCCACAGCTGTTCCAAAAAGCTCTCCTCATCGTTTCAGAACAAGTGCTGCTGCACTTCGGCTAATTCGACAGTATCCTACATCCAGAATTGAAACTTTCCAGGGTATTGTTTATCACTTACCAGAGTGTTGAAGTTTATTCGTCTTTTCCAAAAAACTTCTAAGCATTCCACCCGTGCAAGGGTCAAGCCTGAAGCTATCCAGTTGGCGAGACGTATTCGCGGAGACCATGTTTAAACACAACGAAGATACCTGCATTAAAATAAACGGGCCCTTTTTAGGGCCATAAATTCACGATAAAGGGATTCCTTAAACGTGCACGTATTTTTATCATTAATCAAATTCCTTAACACCTAAAATTCCATTATAATTAATCATTTATTCTTTTCGATTTACTTTCTTTGAATTATCTTCTATTCCGTTTAAAAAACTAATTCAAAAATCGGACACCATGAAATTAAAATAAGCAAAAATTTTTAAGAAGTAAAATCTTAAAACGACATATATGGAGGAATGACGATGTTCCTGTACATTTAAAATGATTTCTTTTTCAATACGTCTTGCAGGATTATCAAAAACAATATTTTTAAAGAATGAAAATATTTCTAATTTTTGAAGAATAGTAAAATATTTCATTTTAATTAAAGGATAATAGTTGTATAACATAATACATTATCAAATGTATTTTACAACCATTAAAATAACACAAACCTGTAAGATTAAGGTGGGATAATGATTATATATAATACATGATCAAAACCGTTTTTGAATTTATAATCCATATCAGGTGAAACGTATTTCATAAGATGGTAATATGTAAGTCGCACTTACATAAAAAGCCTGAAATTCAGGCTTTTTTTCAGTCAAACAAAAAATAATCCTCAAAATGAACGCACAGATTCATCCGCATAGTATTCAGTTAACCACGGGGAAAATATTTGTATGTTCATGTCACATATATCTTCAAAAAAGTTAGAAGATAAAATTAACATAAAAATCAGGCAACTTGCAGAACAAAATAATTTTTCAGAATAAAATAAAAATTATTTATTTTCAGAATTAAAAATATAATGTAACGGTCACAGAGAATAATTATCCAATGTCTAACAAATATCACATGAAAAATCTCGTTGTAGAGTACTGTCACAAACATATAATCCAGTTTACATAATGTGCAACAAGCTTGTATGATGTCATGCGGTACTCCCTGGAGTCCCGACTGGCTACAGTAGTATTGACCAATCAGCACTCACGGCGTTTAATCTTCCCATCAAGCTTTGGAAGAGTTGACTTGTTTATAAATAGATCTGAATTTGCTACCTTCAATTCACTTTGGTTTTAGAAGTTCCAGGACTGTTACATCGTTATGGCTCGTACTAAGCAAACCGCACGTATGTCCACAGGAGGAAAGGCCCCAAGGAAGGAGATAGCGACGAAAGCTGCTGGCAAGAGTGCCCCTACTACAGATGGAGTGAAGAAACCCCATCGTTACCGACCAGGGCCCGTTACTCTTCTAGAAATTCTTCGTTACCAGAAATCAACGGATCTTCTAATTAAAAAGGTTCAATTTCAGCGCCTCGTTTGTGAAATTGCCCAGCAATACAAACCTGATCTTCGCTTCCAGTGTGCTGCCATCGATGCCCTACAAGAAGCCAGCGAAGCTTACTTAGTGGGGTTGTTCGAAGACACCAACTTGTGTGCAATCCATGGCAAGAGGGTAACCATCGCGCCTAAAGATATTCATCTGGCTAGACGGATTCGAGGAGAATGTGCTTAAACCAAGAAAAAATGGCCCTTTTCAGGGCCACCATATCCTGATAAAGAGATTATCTGAACGTACGTTTCTATATAATATTTATATTCTAATCGGTTCTTTTATTCTTACTCTCTTTGATATTTCTTAATATTTAATAACATATTTCAATTGCAAAACAGGCAAAAAGTAGTTTTTTAAGAAGGAACGACGCAGTGAATATATTACAAAAATTGTTAAATAGGATATTTTGAGAATGAGAATGAAATATTTGACAAAAATATTCGAAACCAGTCTGTATAAACTCGCGATCATCTCAGGGTAACTACAATTAAACATAATGGTATAAAACGCAAATTTTTATACAAAATATTTCTTAATGTGTGTTAATAAATAAAAGAATGTGGAAGTTATAATTATGGATTTCGATATAAGAAACCTTTCCCATAAATCTTCAAAATCTTTAAAATATTGATGACGTCAATCTTATTAATATTACTGCAAAGAAAGATTATACAGCATCAGTTTCAACTACCCGTTCCCTCCATTGCATTTATTCCAGTTATCCATTTACAGAATAACAGCTGGGTTTTCCCTGCAGTCAACCAGCCGTTGACTATAGGCAAACTTCCACACCTCGATTGTGCAACCATCCTTCCTCAGTTTGAATTTATGACAAACTTGTTATTTTTATGTCAACCGGAAAGTCTGACCAAGAGAAATAATCCCATAATCATTGAGTTTGCTGAAACCCTTCAACCAGATCTCCTAGCAGTTGTCTAATTATTTAGTTAGGTGATATTAAGCGTTTTTCACAAAAACACGTGCATACAATGCACATTAAAATTAAACTCCACTCCGAAAAGATAGAAACGAAAAAAGATAAACCATTTCAATGTATTTTATTCCCAATATGAGAGAGTGAACAGAATGGCAAGTTCATCGGACACACCGAACTGAGTATCGCGGAAAATTGTTTTCTTTTTTTCAAGAGATGACAGTTTCTTTTCCCTCACTGACAATTTTTATGTTCAGAAACGTTGCATCGTTTCTATAGAGAATTACATACACATGTCATGGTTCCACGCTCCGATTCAGCAAACGTCGGCAAGATTTCAGATATTTTCATGTTAAAATGGAAAAGAGAAGTTCTCTTTGAGTATGAAAATGTGTGTGAAGATTAATGTTCTCAATGAACAAAGAAAGTTGGTACCCATGTGGAAATTTGAAAATTTTTCTAATTATATTCTCCAAGTTTACCAAAAAATGTGAAAAGTTCATCGGATGTAAAAATTTTAACTTGAATTGTTTTCCGTTTTATCCGTAGGGTTTCATTATGTTGCAAGCAGTAGATGGTCACCGAGGAAATCTCCTGGTGAAGGTGGAAAGTGTCATTTTCATGGAGAGACTAAAAGTTCATCATCCTTTATTTCTTTCACCATATATGGATCAGACACGTTTCACCATAGCTAGAGCTTTGTATGTGTTTCTGGAAACATTAGTACATAAGCTAACTTGCAACGCTGATATACTCATGTATTTTTCAAAGGCAGACTTCATGTAAAACAACTGTTTTCGTAAATTCCATGGTGGAAACTAAATTACTTTCTAACCATCTAAAAAAGTAGAAAGACACACAGAGGGGTACGCACGATGTAGCTACTTTAAAACCGAAATGTATGCTTCGTTGTCACAAAGGGCATATCAAATTCTTCTTTTTTACACATGTTTGTTGAAACATTATCAAATACCTTCAAACTCATTGTAAAAAGAAATGTCTTCGATATGAGGATGAAAGTGGGTTGGGTAATTTATAAATTCTAATAACAGAGGTAATACAGGATGAAACGTTATATTTCTGATGCACTCCAATTGCTACTGTGTGCATTGGATATATTTCTAGGATAATTCATAGGAATACGGATTTAAAGGATAAAACAAGTATTCTAAAAGATAAAATGAATTTCTGGACAAAAGAAAACAAAGAAAGAATTCGAAGTAAAGAATTTGGTTTCGTGTTAAATATGTTAATCGTAGAAAATGAGTCAAGGAACGAGTTCATATCGCGTCAGCAAAGGAAAAAAACCAAAATGTAGTTGTCCATCCCTTATAAATGACACAAAGGTTAGTTTTCTGAATAAACATTTCACGGGCATTTTCTGTTCATAATTATAGCACAGGTATTTTTGTCAATAGAAAAAGTGCACCAACCCCTCAAATGAACACGACAAGCAAATTAATACGGATCCAATTGTTACTGGAAGATCATGGGAAACGCTTAGCTCCAATTTTATCATTCGCAAACCACGATTTGACACAACTGGCTGAGTGTATGGGAGAATTATCATCATGAAGTGTGGTAATGTTTATTGGAAAACAGTGGATTGAACCTGTTCATTCAGAATATCACAAATGAACAAACCAACATCCTCAGTGGCTGTATTTCGGCAGGATAGAAAGACTTCCAATATATTGCTGCCTAAGTCGTTGTTGCTACGGTCTTCCTTTTTTCTCAATTGGCACAAGAGAGGATAGTGCGATTTCTTTTGGTGTATCAGAAACATAAACTTGGTGCGATGTAAGACAAAATTCTCAATGATATTTGCTCTTAAAGTTAGAAATCTTTCCAATCATCTTATATAGCTTTTTGCTTCGTCATTTCAAATACAGCTGCTCTACATTCATCAAATTCTTCAACAGTTTTATGCACGTTTCCCTCTGCCAAACGTTCGCCCAAAATTTGATCCCTTTGGAATTAAGAAAATGGTGCTCATTTTAGGGATTTGTTTACGTTTCTCTTTCTGAATTTCAGGAAGTTGGGCTGTTATTATTAACAGCGCATTCCCCCGACGTCCCTTTCTGTTTTCGGTCTCAAAACGCCTTTCTTTACTGGAGGATGTGAAAAATTATAGAAGGGATGTAGAAATGTTTTGGATTTTTTCATTGCTGACGCGATATAAAGTAGCTGCCTTGATTCAGTGCTGCTGCTATGCATGCTGCTACAGTCTATTTATGCAAATTAATATTATATCATAGAATGCAAATTTAATTGACGGCTAATTGAAACTGAGAAAAATAAAGCAAAATTCGAGAGACTTTGGAGAAGTGAATGAGCAGTTTGTGATTTTTCTTTAACATAACTATTTTAAGCAAAAAAACCGCATCCTTTGTCCCTTTAAAAGTTGTCTAATATTTCATTAAATTATTAGGAACTACCTACTTCTGAAGCATCACATCGATGTTTGATTACCTACAATCAATAAGAATATAAAGGAAAGGATTTCAGATTGAAATCTCTTAGGGACTTCAGAGGTGTGCTCTCTTAATAATTCTAGCAAACCCCGCCTGAAAGTCAGGCTTTTGTTAATCAAAAAAGCAATCTGGTAGGTAAAATGAACACCAAAAATATGTTGACCAATACGTTTATAGTCGTTAAGCACGAGGAAAATCTCTATATCTTCCCATTAAATGTAACTTTCTACAGCAAGAAAGTTATAATGTAAAGAATAATTTTTAGAAAAATTAATAAATTCCCAGAATAAATATAATAACAATTTTATTGTAATAGAATTCAAAATATAATTTTTCTGTCATACACAGTAACTCCATAAGTTGAGAATGTTGTGATTGATAAAAATAAGATTAATTATGCACTGGATAAACTGTTTGGAAACCTGGACGAGGCCAATTATGACGTAACTTTGAGAACTCTCATTCTAGACTATTTTAAGAGCTTGTAAACGAAGATTAGATATTACAATAAGAGTAGCTGACTGCAGGCAATCATCATTCACCAAGTTTGGAAGGAAGTTTACTCTTCGCCGCCTATAAAAGCATTGCATTTTGCCATCCTCAATTCACTTGCTTTCCATAAGTTCTATGAGAGTTTCTATCGCTATGGCTGAATTAAGCAAACTGCTCGCAAATCTACAGTAGGAGAGTCACCGAGGAAGGAAATAGCCGCAAAAGCTGCTCGCAAGAGTGCCCTTTTTGTGGGTGGAGTGAAGAAGCCCCATTGTTACAGGCCAGGGACTGTTGCCCTTCAAGAAATTCGTCGTTACCAGAAGTCAACGGACCTTCTAATCAGAAAGGTTCCATTTCAGGGTCTCCGTGAGATAGCCAAGGAATACAAAACTGATCTTCGCTTCCAGAGTGCTGCCATAGGTGCCCTACAAGAAGCCAGCGAAGCTTACTTAGTGCGGTTCTTCGAGGTCACCAGCTTATGGGCAATCCATGCCAAGAGGGTAACCATCATGACTAAAGATATGCATACAGTTTATCCAGTGCACAAACTTCGAACATAATATTATTACCTCAAAATCCAAACCTCACAATACATCTATAGTGGTTGGGCGACTGATGGCTTACAAGAAATATTGTATGTCTCTCCCTTTATTTACCTATTTTTCCCACAAGAGTTTAAATGGGACTTATAATTTTCCCAAATTACTCCTTTTCTCTTGGTCACAGGCATTCCCAATTGTTGTATTTTTGTTCTGCCGGAGGCAAGCTCTTGTTTCACTCTAACTTTTAGCGCCCATGTGCTTGGGGCATGCATTTATTCCCACAAATTCGTAAATGTATGGTTCCAACCTTCAGTTTGGTTATTTGTACCATGTTCGTTTTGTAGTGTTGTTAGCAGTTCAGTCCATTCCTTCGGTGAAAAAGATAGGGGCAATCCTTCGTCACCGAATAATCCCATTATTGCTGCAAACTCTTCTTTAAACGCCAGAAACGCATATACGGGCAAAACAATTTAAGACTTCTTCAGCTCCAAATTTTCTTTTAAGTATGCGATACCCGTGAATGTATCTTCAGCATGTATGACGGCGAATCCGTTGATCATTCCACAGAATTCCGAAAAGTACTCACTAGATTCGAGAGTATCCAAAATCCAGAATTGAAAACTTCCAGGGAATTGTTTATCACTTAAGTTTCTTCGTCTTTTCCAAAAAACATCTGAGCATTCCAACCGTGCAAGGATCAGGCCTGAATTGTGAATTAGCATAATTCACAATTTAGAAAGAAAAGAAAATTCATTCTCAGCTGAAAATTTAAGAGACATTCTCTGTTAAAATGACAAATATTGAGGAAAGACGATGTTCCTGTACATTTAAAATGATTTCATTTTCATTTTGTCACACAGGATTATAACAAACAACACTCTCTTTAAAGAATGAAATTATTTGTAATTTTGGAAAAACACTAAAATACTTCATCTTAATTAAAGGATAATAGTTGTATAATACATTATCAAATGTATTTCCCAACCATTAAAATAGCACAAACCTGTTATATTAAGATGGGATAATGGTTATATTATACATCACCAAAACTGTTTTTGAGTCAACGGATCTTCTAATCAGAAAGGTTCCATTTGAACCCCTGGTTCGTGAGATTGCCCAGCAATACAAAACTGATCTTCGCTTCCAGAGTGCTGCCATCGGTGCTCTGCAAGAAGCCAGCGAAGCTTACTTTTTATATAAAATCTTTCTTAATGATTGATAATAAATAAAGGTATGTGGAATTTATAATTATGAATTTTGAAATAAGAAAACTTTCCCATAAATCTTCAAAACATTTGCAACAATGATGACGTCAATCTTATCAGTATTTCTGGAAAGAAAGATTATACAGCATCAGCAAAAAAAAAAAAAAAAAAAAAAAAAATCATTTCACGTATCCGTTCCTTCAATTGCATTTATTCCAAATATCCATTTCCACAACAACAGATGGGTTTGCTGTGCAGTCAACCACCCGTTGACTGTAGGCAAACGTCCGCACATCGGTTGTTCAATCATCCTCCCTCAGTTTTAATTTAGGACAAACTTATGTTATATTTATGTCAAACGCGCAGTCTTACCAAGAGAAAGAATCCCTTAATCACTCAGTTTGCTGAAACACCTCAATCAGATCTCCTAGCAGTTCTCTAATGATTTCGTTTGATGACATTCAGCGTTTTTCACAAAAGCACATGCGTACAATTCACATTAGAATTAAATTCGACTCCGAACAGATAGAAACGAACAAAGACAAACCTGTTCAATGTATTTTATTTCCAAAATGAGAGATTGCAGAGCATAGAAAGCTCATCGGACACACCGAACTGAGCATCGGGAAAATTGTTTTCTTTTTTTCAAGAGATCACAGTTTCTTTTCTCTCACTGACAATTTTTATGTTCAAAAAAGTTGCATCGTTTCTTAGAGAATTACATACACACGTCACGGTTCCACGCTCCCATTCAGCAAACTTCTGCAGGATTTCAGATTTTTTCATGAAGTATTTAAACTTGAAGTGTTTTCTGTTTTATCCGCAGGTTTTCATTATGTTGCAAGCAGTAGATATTCAGTTCGTGTATGGGCACCGAGGAAATCTCCTGGTGAAGATGGAAAGTGTCATTTGCATGGAGAGACTAAAAGTTCATCATCCCCTATTTCTCTCACCTTATACAGAACAGAGAATTTCCAATATAACTAGAGCTTTGTATGTATTTCTTTAAACGTTAGTAAAAGGAATACCTTGCAACGCTGGTATACCCATGGATTATGTTTCTTGCAAAGGCACTTTAGCAGGTAAAAGAACTGCTTTCGTAAATTGCGTTGGGGAAATTGAATTCCTTTCCAATCATCTAAAAAAGTAGGAAGGCACACAGAGTTGTACAATGTAGCTGCATTCAAACCCACTGGTAGGCTCGTTGTCACAAAGGGCATTTCAAATTCTTCTTTTAAACATTATCAAATACAGTGAAACTCATTGTAAAAAGAAATGTCCTCGATATGAGGATGAAAGTGGGTTGGTTAATTTATAAATTCTAATAACAGAAATAATACCGGATGAAACGTTATGTTTATGATGCACTTCAATTGCTACTGTGTGAATTGGATATATTTTTAGGATAATTCATAGATATACGGATTTAACGGATAAAAAAAGTATTTCAAATGATAAAATGAATTGCTCGACAAAATAAAACAAATAAAGAATTCGAAGTAAAGAATTTGTTTTCCTCTTAACTTGCAGAATAAAATAAATAATTTTATTATCAGAATTAAAAATATATTCCTATGGTATAATAGGATTGTATAAAATTGTAAATATTTTTAATAATATATAACTATTGTATAAAAATATAATCCATTGAGAGTAATGTTTAACAAATATGACACGTATTGCGAAAACTCTCGTTCAAACGTGTAGGGTGCCACGTGGAAAACGTTGGTTCTAGAGTACTTACTGGACTGTTGATTGGTTAATGGACTGCAGAACTATTAGCCAATTACCACTCAATCTTCCCACCAGGCTTTGGAAGAGTTCACTTGTTTATCGCGTATAAATAGATCTGAATTTGCTATCTTCAGTTCACTTGGTTTTCAGCAGTTGCAGGACTATTCCATCGCTATGGCTCGTATTAAGCAAACCGCACGTATATCCACAGGAGGAAAGGCCCCAAGGAAGGAGATAGCGACGAAAGCTGATCGCAATAGTGCCCCTACTACAGCTGGAGTGAAAAAACCCCATCGTCACCTACCAGGGACCGTTACTCTTCGAGAAATTCTTCGTTACCAGAAATCAACGGATCTTCTAATCAAAAAGGTACAATTTCAGCGCCTCGTTCGTGAGATTGCCCAGCAATACAAAACTGATCTTCGCTTCCAGTGTGCTGCCATCGATGCCCTACAAGAAGCCAGCGAAGCTTACTTAGTGGGGTTGTTCGAAGACACCAACTTGTGTGCAATCCATGGCAAGAGGGTAACCATCACGCCTAAAGATATTCATCTGGCTAGACGGATTCGAGGAGAACGTGCTTAAACGAAAACAAAAACGGCCCTCTTCAGGGCCACCATATTATGATAGAGGGATTGCCTGAACGTACGTTTCTAAATAAAATTTCTGCATTTATTTTCTATTCTTTCTCTATTTGAGCATACCATTGATATTTCTAAATATTTTATAATCTTTTTCAATTAGAGTATATATTTAAGTTACAATTTATAAAAAATTTAAGACTATCTGAATATTTTTAGAGGTTTTTTTAACCAGTGAATATTAAATATGAAATTATGGATTTCGGCGAAAGAAAACCGCCCCAGAAATCATACGTCTATTTTATTAGTTTTACTTATGAGAAAATGATGCCAGCACTATTACCAATAAATAATAATAGAAATTATGCAAGAAATATCTTTAATGCATCATTTGCTTATACAGCATCAGCCAAAAAAAAATAATTTCAACTAAACATTCGCTCCAATAATTTGTATAGTTCTTCATTCAATTGAATTAAAATATCTATTCCTACAACAATAGATGGAAGTTGACCAATCGCGCACCATTTCGACGGATGCACTTCTGTTCTTTAACCATCCTTCTTCAGTCTGATATGAGTTATATCCGTATACAGTGTTTAAAGGGTTTTTTATCCACAATTTTTCATTATATCACGATCAGTAATGTCCAGTGAATAGATGGTCAGGGAGGAAATCTTCTGGTGAATGTGGTAAGTGTTATTTCCGTGGGGAGGTACCCAAATTTCAGTTTATACGGAGCAGAGAATATCCACTATAACGAGAGAGTCTTGTATGTGTTTCTGAAAACATCATTACATGGACAATCATGCATCGCTGGCATGCTCGTGTATTCCCAGGATTACGAATTTTTCAAACGCACTCTGGCAAGTAACAGATTTGTTTGCGAAAATCGATGGTCTGGAGAAATGTAAATTCCTTGGAAGACACAGCAGAAATACAAAAGTACAATTTTCTGTTATTAATAATAACTCTCTGAAAGAGATTCCACCTATACTCTAAAGCACTCATATCCGCTGAATGTGCGGGCCAGTAAAGAACCATTCTGACATTCTTGTGTTCAATTGTCGTTCATAAATTACCCGTCAACTTTAGACATTGCAGGGTGTAGTAGAGCTGATACAAAATTTAGGTATCGAGGGACGTTTTATGGAATGCCATCAAAACATTCCTCATACAACGATACTACCTACAGATCCATGTGTTGTTTTAAGAAGGCAAGCAGGTTCCATTGCTTCGTTAGATTCTCGCCACATTCTCTGACTACCATCAGTGCAAAACAAAGTGTATCCTGATTAGTCTGAACACATGATTTTCTTCCACGTTCTTGAAACCACTGCAAGCGGATTTTTCCGTTTTTCTCTTAAACCATGGATTTCGAATAGGCAGGCTACCACCAATATGCAATTTTTGTGTTTAGACCAGAAGGTAAGTCAATCAAATGGAAAATTACACGAAGGTGATCAAAATGTAGAAAAGTTACATTCAAAGCTATTTTTAATACCCCGAATAAACGAACTGAAGGTGGATTCTTCTCTCCCTATTTATTAGAAAGCGCCTTGTAAATGATTCGAAATCTGGTGCTAGCTGATTGGTTATTTCATTCCTAAGTAACTGGGGTTACAGAGAATTAGAAACACAGACTAATGTCGTGATGTCCAAGCTACTCTCATATTAATTTAATCCAACCACTGAATCATTTCAGTTTTGATTTCTCGTTTTCCAATTTCAATGAATTATCAAATTTGAAAACAAGTTATTGACATGAAAGGTAACGAAAATTAAAACCTTGAACGCATTTATTATTTAGATGAAACACATTTGGATGACGTTCATGAAAATGTTGTTTGGGTGACTTATAATTAGAAGTAAAGGGGTTAACAAATTTGGCCATTTATTTCTCTTTATTGATACACATCATTATTCTGCGTTGGGAATTCTGTTCGTGTTTTAATCCGGTTTGTAAGTGATCACTGCTCGTGTAGAGCATTCACTCATGGTATTAAAGAAAATTAACTAATTTGAATTAATCATTATGGACCCCAACTAAGAAAACCATTCTGGAATATTATTTGGAAATAATATTCCAGAAAGTTAAAATACGGTTAAACTTCACTTTTCGTCATCGAATACCATCACACTGCTTATGATATGAAGAAATGTCTTCAATATACCGAAGGAAATGCTTTTGGTTGGGTAAATTATAAACTCTAATAACACGATGATAAATTCGTAGAAATAGAGATTTAAAAGAAAGTTGCTTTAGAGAAGAATATGACTTCATACAAATCGCATATTCAGAGAGATGAATTGGTGAAATGGCCGAAAGGGTAAACACGCGGAAAAAAGGGAATGAAATTAAAAATTATTTTTACCCCGTTGCTTAATTCTGTCGTGAAGTCCCTTTAATAATACGATCGGAAGAAAATTCATTTGCAGTAAAAGTTTCATGGTTTGACTGCAACAAGATATAAAATCACTTCAAGAAAGATAACCAACATTTTTTTTTCCCAGAAGGTGATGCAAAAGATGAAAGGAAATTCCGAAAACAAATGAAGAATTTGTTAGTGAAATTAATGAATTCCTTTTAGAAACACAATAAAAAATAATGTTTCGAAGAGTGATCAGAGAAGTTAAGGCAGAGAGAGAAAACAAAAGTTATATTCCTTCCCTGAAACAGTTGGAAACTAGACCGAAAACAACGGAGGAATGTGGAATATATCTTCCCAGATTCGAACTTCCTCGCGTCAAATCACATAAACACAAATTAACCAGCTTTTACAAAAAAAAATGTGAAATTGGGCGTTATCATCAATATTAATTTTTAAGCGTTTGAAAAATAAATTTGTTTTTCCCCTTAAATATGTTAATAGTACAAACTGATTCAAGGGATTAGTTTGTCCAATCGTTCAGTAAACACAGGCATTCCCAGACTAAAATCTTTGAGGAACATCAGAAGTTTTAATAATTATAGCACAACTTTCTGGAATTCCGGTTTCAGTATTCAATTAACCACGGGTTACATTTTTGCATTTTCAAGTCATTATATCTATTCAACATCGAGAAGGTAAAATGAACATAATAATCTGGTAACTTGCAAAATAAAAAAATTCTCAGAATAAAAAAAACAATATTTATTTTTAGAATTAAATATATAATCGCGTTTTCACAGAGTGTATTTATGCAATGTCCCTATCAATGGATAGATGCTAGAAGGCTGCGTTCGTGGTGATCAGCTGATCTTGAAGGATCTCAAAAGGATCTTGAATTTTATGGTGATCTCTTTAACTTTCCCAATGGGATGGTGCAACCACATGCAGCCTTTTCTACAATAATAAGATGAACAATGTCCAGTCCTGCAGCCTTTATTTACCAAAGATATTTCTTGCCGCATTGTTCTTCTCTTCTTGGCGACCAGGGCAAATGCCCTACTAGCCCTTTCCTTAATCCGGAACTGTCACAAAGTAAACTTTAAACCTAACGTCTGCTGATGACTTTTTCATTTCGATAAAAAGGCCTATCTTCTTCACTCTCTTCTTTTTGGTGTTCACTTGTGTGAAAAGCAATTTTTCTCTGCATATTTATTTCTCTTTGCAAGAATTCCTCTTATTCAGCTTTCATCAATCTTACGCCTTTTAACTCCGGCCTTGTAACCTTTACACTTGTATAAATCAGTATCTTCCAAGAGTGTGTAACTATCCCATTTTTTTTTTCGATTAAACCCTTAAGTCACTTTTCATGCACGTGGGAATGTTTTCATGGGGAACTTCTCCACTGGAATAAACGTATATGATACGGTGGTATCGTCACCTGGTGGAAAAGGCCCGCGTTCGAATTGGGTCGATGATGTTGGGGACTCGTATGGACTTCTTTTCCCTGCGTGACCGAATTAGTCGGTCTCAAGGGCAGTTAGCAAAGTGTATCGTTCAGCAAAATAGGCAACTCGACAAGAGAACACATGAAATTTACAAACACAATGCACATGAGTATTTGAATGACTTTCTGGGTGAACCTAATATAATAATAATTTTTACAGGTGTCAATTGGAACCTTGCACATCAGAATCATGAAAAAGCTGATTTCTTTCATGACATAACATTAATTTCCATTCACTATTCTATAATGAAGTGGACTGAGCTGTTTGTACTACCTGTCAGAGGAGAAAAAAGCAGGGAATGGGTCCATATCAGATTAGTTTAAAATGTAAACAGTTTGTCACATGTTTGACAAATTTTACCCATGCGTCGCGCACTCACTATCATCCCCAATTCAAAGTTGTTTAACTCAGAGCGTTAATCCATACTGACGCCGAATTACCGTCTTTCCTGAATGCAGTGTATTTATATACCTGGCAAGCGATGTGTTTGTCCACTAGTAAGAGGGGTGATTGCGTCGCGTTGCCCAGGAACGAGGTATGCCACGAAATCTGTTCTTTCATATACACTATATGTTATAAACAATTCCAGGTCATAAATTCAAATTATTGGGCTCCAGGTTTAGATTACATTTTAGGAAGTTTCCATTTAGCCAGCGAGTCGTTGATCGCTGGAACAGGTTGCCCTCGTGGGTTGTTCTGGTTGGCAGTTTGAATAAATTCACATCCGTGCTCAGCTGTGTGAGTAGGGATGAATGTAATTTGTGTTTTCTGTGTATCTACTTGGTTGTTTTTGTTTTTTGCCCCTGCAGCAAAGGCCCGTGGCTTCCATGCACTATATGGAGAATACTGCCCCTGTTACAATTACAACGAATGAATATAATATATTTAAAAGACTCGAAGAGCAATTTATATTAAAAATTCCATATTAAATGAAATAAATTTAGGCAACCAAAGTTCAAAATTTGTGCACGCCTTTTACTGACATATTTTTAATTCATTATGGAGTCATCGATATAATTAATCATCAATTTAAAATTTCCAATGCAGATTCGTCCTGAACTCAATTATTGCAACATTAAAGTAGTCTTCACTGTTCAAAATATTCTTTCCATTCTTATAACGGATGAGAAACTTAACAATCCACTGAATATGACTTCATCATCATATATTGTTGATTGGACAAATCCATTAAACTACTTCCAGCATCAGAAACATTGGCGTACGTTTTAGCTGGTGGGATCAGACATTGAAGTACACGAAAACAATTTCGGATCTTCAACTTTAAAACATAACCCCGTCTACGAGATACCTTCAGGAGGATTCTACTTAATTTAAGACGAACTGCACTGTGGGAAGTGGGTAATCAAATAAAATATCCTGGGATGGAAGTTACCTCTGCTTTGATGTCGGTTTGTTCAGAAACAACAAAGACTGCAAAGTAATATTACAACCATCTATCGATCCGATGATATTTATTCAACTGGGACCTGCTTGTATTATATTCCCGATAGATAAAATTGATTTTAAGATAATTGGAATAATTAATTTATATTAATTAGTTTCAGATATTTAGCTATTAACAAATAATTTAAGGTAGTTAGGACCTTTTAGAAACTATATATTATGATAGTTAGGGCCTTTTCCGTATTATAGTAATATTAGTTCGTAATTACGCTTTTTCTTCTTTTTTTTTAGGAAGTATAAATGTGGTGAGCGATGGATGTGTTGGATTCCAACTGAGCAGCACCCTGCTGTACGGATGATGTCCGTTAGGAGGATGGAGGGAACGTTCATTATTCCCACACGGGGTGCTGCGTAGTGGAAACTCAACGTGTCCATCAAAGGAGCTCATCGGGGGAGGGTAGTTAAGGCGAGAAACCGAAAACTGTTGCTTTGTAAGAATGGGATGGAGGGCGGGCTTATTCCAGACGGACGAACTGGATCCCGATGATGGGGTGGGGGCACCAGTACCGCAGACGTTTGTCCGTTAGGAGGGGGAGGTATACGGTGCACTCATCTGATTGGCCTGATGTCCTTCCGTAAGGGCAATCCCGTCTACGGATCCAGTTCACTAATTACGGATTTCTTTCTTCCTTTAGGCATTAGCTGATTGACGGATTTCCAAACTGACTTTTCTAATGAGGACCGCTTCGTCCAGGATGCTTGCTTGAATCGGAGATGGACAACTCGGGAATCTGTTGAAGTGATGCTGGAAGAAAGCAGTGACGTACAGTTGCTGTTGATTGTATTATTGAGTATTTATGTACCATGATTCGCTGTACTTGCAATTACGAATGTAAATTTCTCGTTGCTAATAAAATTGATTTTTTTTTCATTAAGAAATTCCATTTTCTAAAATTTCTAAAGGAGAATGATCTCCCTTCACACCGATATGCACTTTACAATCTACTCATGCTGGAAAGGAGGGTGTAAATAAATAACAGAAACTTACTATTGATGAATCGCGTATCACACATTCAATACTTTCCATCAACATTAAAGAACTTGTTATGATGCGGGCCAAAGTGTTCCTCTGATACTGCTATTGTTACTGTAATGATGATAACCAAAATAATACGGGTTATCCAATTTGAATAAGAAAATATTTTTTTATTTTAAAATAGTGTTGCTGCAAACTAGGAAAAGTTTACTTTTAAAGCAATTGTTGTTGTTGTAGGATTTTCGAAGTATCGGCGTCAAAGGCCATATTGCTAAATATAATCTGTATGTGAATTGTGTGTTTTCTGTGGTAAAAATCTAGAAAAACCAGAAATTTCTAGGCTCCAGTTCTCTGAAGAATTCCTCACGTGCGAATGTAGATGCACTTTTTCAGCAACCTGAACAGGTTCAAGAGTTTCTGTGAGAGGAAACAAAGCTATCCTTGCCCGAGAACGACAAACTCATCCACGTTGTTAAAAAATCCACGTTATGTGATGATATTGGTCAAAGCTATGCTTTCGCACATCTCAAGATTTGTTGTTAGTTGCCGAACTGTTGATATTGGTAAGATGTTCTAAGGGTAGCGATGTTTCTAGAGAACACGAAGCTAATTCTTGGAGAAACAATGTGGAATATCTTTGGGGGGGGTGTCAGAGAAGTGAACTATATATCAGTTCCGGTCTTTAGCGGTGTCTACAGCGATGTATCAGAAGTGTTTTCAATAAAATAAATTGATGTGAATTCCTAGTTAGGATAACTACTGCTGAAGTAAAAGGGTTAAGCGAAACGTGTTGGTGCCTGGAAATTGATGAATGATTTCACTGTGGTATTTACATCGTTTTTAGGAAGGATAGAGAACGGGTGATGGCATCAAGCTTGTCCTCAAAGGTTTTTCGCACATTCAGAAGTTACGCATCCAACGTAGAATCTATGACGGATACGAAAGCGTAGTGTGAGTAGAAATCCAAACATTGAGCAATATTTCAGGTTGGCATGAAAACTTCTTAGCCTCTATAATTACTCCTCAGAACACTTCGCATGTAGAAGTTTCAGTTATAAACATCAGTTTCAATTTACGTTGAAGGAGTTTAACAAATCTTAGCTAATGGTAATCCACTTTGCGACAAGAAAAGTAGTTATTTCCCTGACTAAATCCCACATTAATGCGCTATATCACCGATGCTTCTGGTTCTTTTACCTTAATATATGATGGATCACTGCTGATAATAAAAACTGAAATATTTCTTAATTTTACAGTCTCTCCAACATTCTCTTACAGATGGCATTGATATTCAAAATCAAGAAGTGTTCTCCTGTTGAACAAACTACCAACCTTCGAGATGCAATCAATATCCACTCTTTGAAATCAATGAAGTTTACATGCTTCCATTCAATGTCCTGTACTTCGAATGAACAAAATTTATATGCTATTCCTGTTAATTGCTTTCAGAGAAATACTGGAAATTTTTTCATGTAGGAGCGTTTCTAGCTCTTTAATTTATGAATGCGGAGCAAACATGATTCTCTTTCTCTCTCTTCTCTAACTGTGCCCACAGTAGCTCAATATTCTTTGTCTGGTGATAGCTTAGATCATGGGACATGCTTAGCGCCAGCTTTATGTTCCACAAACCAAGATTTGAAATATCTAGCCTGGTGTATTGAAGAATTATCATCTTAAAGCATGGTATTGTTTATTGAGAAACAATGTTTGCATAAGGGCTGATATTTTTGACTGAGAATATGATGGTAATCAGTGGCAGTAATTCGCCAGTACGGCATGATGATACGATAGAAGCATTCCCAATATATTGCTGCTCACACCTTTGGTGCTATGGCCTTCTTTTTTCACAATTGGCACAAGAGAGGATGATGCGATTTCTTTTGGTATTCTTCAAACATAACTTTTATGCGATGTAGAAAAAATTGTGAATGATAATTGCTCTGAAAGGACGATTTTCTCTGCAATGATCTTGTACAGCTTTTTGCTTCGTCATTTAAGATACAGCTGCTGTACCTTCGTCAAATAAATCAACAGTTTTAGGCACTGATGCCCGTGCCAAATGTTCACCCATAATTTGATCCATTATTTTGGATTAGATTTGCCGGTATAGAAAAAATATCCGAGAAAAGAATCCCTTTTATTATGAAATCAAACGAAACAGGCCCCAGGATTTAATTTTAGGATTTCATAGTTAAGAAAAAAGAAATTAAATATACTACTGCATGTTTAATAGTTTAACAGTAGCCGTAGGCAGAGGTGAAGGTGATTCTTGCTCAACTTCTATTAGAATAAGTAGCGACCTGGAGCGAGGGATGTTGGGGGTTTCAGGGACGGATGTTTGTCATCGTGAAACAGGTGGGTATATGGGATATGTTAGAGTGGCTGGGAATAGGAATAGGTTCATGTATACTTGCATGTATACCAATGCTAGAAGTATAGTAAATAAATTTGATGAATTTGAAGTGTTGGTCATGACATCAAAGGCGGATATTTTTGAGATATCAGAGACGTGGTGTCACACAAATATAAGGAATGCCGAACTGGAATTTGGGGAGTACAATGTGTACAGAAAGGATAGACAGGATAGGAAGGGAGGAGGTGTTATGCTGTTAATAAAGAAAAACATAAAATCAAAAGAAGTGCATCCAGTTGATATAGATGAACAGTGCACTGTTGAGTCAGTTTGGTGTGACATAAGCACTGCGAAAGCAAAAATTAGAGTAGGAGTGTGTTATAGGCCTAATGAGTACAATGAGTACAATGAACAATTGTACAGAGAAATAGAGTGGGCTAGTAAATCAGAATGTCTTATAATGGGGAATTTTAACTTCCCAGATATTGACTGGAACTTGTGGGTTGGGCACTCACACACTAGTCAGAGTTTTGTGGATTTATTGGATGATTGTTTTCTGCAGCAGCATGTTCGAGAGGCAACCAGAGGAAGTAATACTCTTGATCTGGTTATCAGCACTGATCATTCATGCATTAGGAATTTGCAGATAAAAGAACCACTAGGTGGCAGTGATCACAGTGTACTGATTTGGGATTTACTTAAAGATTTAATTACCATCAGGGGTAAAGGAAAGGGTTTTTGCTTCCATAAAGGTGAGTACAGTGGTCTCCGACAGTTTTTAAATTCTGTACAGTGGGATCAACTGACGATGTTACCAACAGTAAATTCTCAGTGGGAAGCATTCAAGGAATTAATAGTGGAAGCTACTAAAAGTTTCATACCTATTAAGAAATATTGTTCAAGGTTTAGGCCTAAATGGTTGTCAAATGAACTAATGAGACTCGTGACAGAGAAGAAAAATGCATGGGATGCATATAAATTATCAAGCGACTCAGAAGCCTATGGCAGATATAAGTTAACCTGTAATCAGGTCACAAAAGAGGTTCGGAAGGCGAAGGCAGATTACGAGAAATCCTTGGCAAAAGATGCTAAGAAAAACAGCAAGGATTTCTATACTTATGTAAACTCTAATAGGAAAGGGATGAATCTGATTGGTCCACTTGACATCGATGGTTCGACTGTTGATGATCCTTCTCAGATAGCAAACAAACTGAATGAGTATTTTGCATCTACATTCACACATGAGGAGTTATTAAGGTTTGAAAATGGCAGAAGGTTATCAAATTGTAGAAGGGTGCTTAATGATCTTGTAATAACTCAGAGCAAAGTGGAAGAGTAATTGTTGAAGTTAAACGTAAGAAAGGCACCTGGGGTGGATGGGATCTATCCAGTTATATTAAAGGAGGCAGCAAAGCAACTAAGCAAACCCTTAGCCATAATTATCAGAGCATCCTTGGACTCAGGGGAGGTTCCCACTGACTGGAGATGTGCAAATGTATCCCCAATTCACAAAGGGGGATCGAAGGGTGACACGAGTAATTACAGACCAGTTAGTTTAACTTCTGTTCCGGGTAAAATAATGGAGTCGCTGGTTAAAGATGCATTGCAGGATCATCTAGACAAGACTGCAGCAATAATTCAAACACAGCATGGGTTTGTTAAGGGAAAGTCTTGTCTGACAAATTTGATAGGATATTATGAAGTGGTTACAAAGGAACTGGACGCAAAAAATAATTTTGATATCATATATTTGGATTTCGGGAAAGCTTTTGACACTGTTGCGCATGGAAGACTATTGTACAAATTGGAGCAGAATGGTATTAAGGGTAAGTTGCTACAATGGATAAAAGGATGGTTAAGTGGGAGAAGACAGAGGATGGTAATCAATGGGTGCTGCTCTTTTTGGAGTAATGTTATTAGTGGAGTCCCACAGGGTTCGGTGTTAGGTCCACTGTTGTTTTGTATATTTATCAATGATATTGATGAAGGTATACAGGCTTAATGTCGAAGTTTGCAGATGATACAAAGGGTTGGTAGGGTTGTTAATGACACTAATGGCAGTGTGCTACTGCAACAGGATCTAGATAATTTGGGCAGATGGGCTAAGAAGTGGTAACTGAAGTTTAACCTTGACAAATGCAAAGTACTGCATATGGATAGAAGTAACCCCAGAGAAACGTACCAACTGTGTGGTACTACACTTAAGGTGGTAGAAAATGAAAAAGACCTGGGAGTAATTGTGCAGTGAGACATGAAGTTTTCTGAGCAATGCAGACGGGCTGCCAGGGCAGGTCATGGGGTTTTGTCAATGATATATAGGAATTTTGCTAGCAGGGAGAAGGAGGTGATTGTCCCTCTATATAAGGCAATGGTCAGGCCGTGCCTTGAGTACAGCGTAGAGGTCTGGAGGCCTCATTTTAGGATGTAGATTTGCTTGAGCGTGTACAGAGAAGGGCAACAAAATTAGTGAGGGGAATGAAGGGATCCTCTTACCAAGAGAGGCTTAAGTTCTGCAAATTGCAGTGGCTGGAGAATAGACACCTGCGCAGTGAGCTTATTGAGGTGTATAAGGCCTTGAATGGGTTGAGCAGACTGAATTCTGATGGGATCCTTCCACTTGTTCAGATTACGAACCTAAGGGGGCCTAAATTCAAATTAAGAAAAGACAGATGTAGAATAGATGTGCGGAAATTTGCCTTTAGCCAGCGGGTGGTTAATTGCTGGAACAAACTTCCATCTGTCTTTGTGGAAGTTGATAATTTGAATAAATTTAAGAATGAATTGGACAGGCATTTGGAGGGAATGGTGTGATTTTTTTTTTTTTTTTTGGCTGATTGTGCATAAGCTCATACATTTGGTTTCTTGCATCCCATGCCATTACTACTATGTGCAATTATTTAATCTTTCTTTCAAACGTGCAAGGAAGAAACATGCTTTTTTTCGCAATATCATTTTCAACTAAATAATCGGCCAATTTCATTGGTGCTTCAATTTTGTGTCGAATTCCCCACGAATTCAAAGGGGAATCAGTTTTTACTAATTTCATGGGGTGGTTTAAAACACAAATCAATTCGTGCCTTTTCGAATTTATAATATTGATCATTTCTGAGATTATGTTAAATGTTTTAGAAAATATCATCACTACAATCAATATTTCAAGAAGAGGAGGAGGTATATTCACCGTCCCTATGCTCTTATGGCATACGTCACTCATTTCTTTTGTTCACAGGTGTACAATTAGGCATAGCTTGTAGTGAAGAAAAAGAAAATGAGATATTTATTGTTCTTCAGATAATTCTTTCTTATTCAGCTGAAAAGCAGTGCTCAGAATTTATGAATGTTTTATAACATATGGACATGTTACAAACAACTCTGTATATTTATGAATACTACAATAAGAGAAAATGAGAAAACAAAATAGGAAATATTTATTATTTAACATTTACACGCTAATACTCCGTTCACAAAAACCACATTACTGAGAATAATTACAGTTTAATATTCAAATCATACAAATTATATTCAAAAGTTTAAGTATTATAAAGATCTTTTTCATCTTTGGTTTCTCGTTGCATGCGTATCAATCACATCATTTAATCATTCGGGCCTTCAATGTTGATCTTCATGCAACCCTGCAATGTCAAATTAAAAATTCATGTTTTTGTTGAATGAGAATTTTACTCCCGGTCACCTCATTGGATTGAATGCTGTGATTGCTAAAGAATCTTTCCTTAAATTTTTGTTAGATCAAGTTTTATGTATAGTATAAAATAGTCGGATATTTTTTCTGAGATTCTTATTTTCTCTTTTCCTTCGCTCCTTTGATCAATATTTCAAACTTTTTCTGAAAGGAAATCATTAATTTCACTGACAAATTCTTCGGCAGTTTCCCGAATTCTTTTTCATCTGCTGCACACCTTCTTGGACAAAAAAAGTTGTTATTTTTCTTGGAGTGATTTTATAGTTTTGCTACGATTGGTCCATGAAAATTCTACAGCAACTGATATCTGAAATCGCATCAAATTCTTTCAGTCCTATTTTTGTGGTCCGGTTGTTGACAACAGTTATAAACAGTCAAATCAATTTTGAAAGAGAATTCAACAACAGTGCCAAAAATCATTTTTAATTTTGCTTCCGGTTATTTACCCTTTCTGCTCTCTTTCGAACATTTTACCAATGCATCCACTTAATTTCTCATGTCAGTGATCTCATCCCCTTCTCTGAAATAATTTTTTAAACTGAATTTCTATGAATTTATCAGAGATATATCATTCCCTTTGCACAATAGCAATTAGGGTGTATCAGGAACACAACGTTGTGTACTGTATTGCAGGTGTTATTAGAATTCATAACTTACCCAAACGCCTTCCTTCCTCATATCGGGAACTTCATACAAAGCCTTGAAAGTACTTAATAATGTTTTAAAAGCAAGTGCACAAAGATTTTGAAATAACCTTTGGCAATTATAAATTTTGGGAACAGAGGAAATTATCAAATACCCCAGATTAATTTTGAGATAACTGTTGACAGGTTAATAAATGGGAGAGCTTGGAAATAAGGAAAGACTATGCATATTATCGTAAAATACAAGGAGAAATTTAAATATTTTCAATGAAACATTTCTTCAGAATGCATAACTCCAGTTCATAATACCATTACTAAATCTTGTATCTGAGCTAGGATCATTTAAAACCGGATTAAAACAAAATCAGAACTCCCAGCTGAGGATTATAACTTGTAAGAATAGTCTTGAACTCAGTGGAAAATTCTCTTAACTGCTTTATATTTGGTTGTAGATATGTTACCCAAACATCCATTAGAACTTACTCAAAATTTCTAAAAGAATTACCTAATTATTCTATCCACGTGCACCGTTTTCATATATACACCTTTTTCTGTTGAGACGTTTCTTTCTTGAATTTTAAAATAAGGAATTTTTGATTGCTCTTTCTTAATATCTTAAGGATCAATTTCATTTTAGTTGGATACTATTTAGAATAGTCTAGAACGCAGTGGTCAATATTTTTTGACTATATTTTTTTTTCCAGACTTGAGTGCATTAATCATGTTCATAGTACGAATCCCATATATGGTCAACAAATAAGAAAGATTCAATGATTGCCTTAAAATTCAGAATGGAAATCAGCAAGCACCAGATTTCGAAGACAGTTTACAGTGGCTTTCTTATAAATAGCCAGAGAACTGTCCACCTTCACTCCTTTTCCAGAATTTCTGCTGTATTGAAATCATCATGCCTCGTATTAAACGCACCTGTATTAGACCTAAAGAAGGAAACGTCCAAGAAGGAAGACCCAAAAAACTATTAGCCACAACTGTTCCAAAAAGTGCGACTCGTCGTTTCAGACCAAGTGCTGCTGCACTTCGGCTAATTCGACAGTATCCGAAATCTCGTATTGAAAAGTTCCTGGGTATTGTTTATCACTGACCCAGAGTTTTGAAGTTCCTTCATCTTTTCCAAAAAACGTCTAAGCATTCCAACTGTGCAAGGGTCAAGCCTGAAGATATCCAGCTGGCGAGACTTATTCGCCGAGCCCATGTTTAAACACAACGAAGATACCTGCATTCAAATAAACGGCCCTTTTTAGGGCCATAAATTCACGATAAAAGGATTCCTTAAACGTGCACGTATTTTTATCATTAATCAAATTCCTTAACACCTAAAAATTCCATTAATATTAATCATTTATTCTTTTCGATTTACTTTCTTTGAATTAACTTCTATTCCGTTTAAAAAACTAACTTAAAAATCGGACACCCTAAATTAAAATAAGCAAAAATTTTTAAGAAGTAAAATCTTAAAACGACATATATGGAGGAATGACGATGTTCCTGTAGATTTAAAATGATTTCTTTTTCAATTCGTCTTGCAGGATTATCAAAAACAATATTTTTAAAGAAAGAAAATATTTCTAATTTTGGAAGAATAGTAAAATATTTCATTTTAATTAAAGGATAATTGTTGTATAATATAATACATTATCAAATGTATTTTACAACCATTAAAATAACCCAAACCTGTTATATTAAGGTGGGCTAATGGTTATATAATACATGATGAAAACCGTTTTAGAATTTATGATCCATATCGGGTGAAGCGTGTTTCATAAGATAGTAATACGGGATGTAAGTCGCACTTTAAATTGGCATTATAAAATATACTGAAATTCAGGCTTTTTTAGTCAAACAAAAAATAAACCTCAAAACGAACGCACAGATTGATCCGCGAAAGTGTTTTTTATCCACAATTTTTCAGAATAAAATTAAGTTAACCACAGGGAAAATATTTGTATGTTCATGTCACATGTATCTTCCCAAAAGTTAGAAGATAAAATTAACATAAAAATCAGGTAACTTACAGAAAAAATAATTTTTCAGAATAAAATAAAAATTATTTATTTTCAGAATTAAAAATATAATGTTATGGTCATAGAGGATATCCAATTATCCATTGTTTAACAAATATCACATGAAAACTCTTGTTCTAGAGTACTGTCACAAATATATAATCCAGTTTACATAATGTGCAACAAGCTTGTATGATGTCATGCGGTACTCCCTGGAGTGCTGACTGGCTACAGTAGGATTGACCAATCAGCACTCACGACGTTTAATCTTCCCACCAAGCTCTGGAAGAGGTGACTTGTTTATCGCGTATAAATAGATCTGAATTTGCTACCTTCAATTCACTTTGGTTTTGGAAGTTGCAGGATTGTTACATCGTTATGGCTCGTACTAAGCAAACCGCACGTATGTCCACAGGAGGAAAGGCCCCAAGGAAGCAGATAGCGACGAAAGCTGCTCACAAGAGTGCCCCTACTACAGCTGGAGTGAAGAAACCCCATCGTTACAGACCAGGGCCCGTTACTCTTCGAGATATTCGTCGTTACCAGAAAGCAACGGATCTTCTAATCAGAAAGGTTGAATTTCAGCGCCTCGTTCGTGAGATTGCCCAGCAATACAAAACTGATCTTCGCTTCCAGAGTGCTGCCATCGATGCCCTACAAGAAGCCAGCGAAGCTTACTTAGTGGGGTTGTTCGAAGACACCAACTTGTGTGCAATCCATGGCAAGAGGGTAACCGTTATGCCTAAAGATATTCATCTGGCTAGACGAATTCGAGGACAACGTGCTTAAACGAACACAAAAACGGCCCTTTTCAGGGCCACCATATTCTGATAGAGGGATTGCCTGAACGTACGTTTCTAAATAACATTTCTACATTTATTTTCTATTCTGTTCTTTACTTCTTTCTCTATTTGAACATACCATTGATATTTCTAAATATTTTTTAATCTATTTCAATTAGAGTATAAATTTAAGTTACAATTTATAAAAAAATTAAAACTATCTGAATATTTTAAAAGATTTTTCAACGCAAATTTTTAGAGGTTTTTTTTAACCAGGGAATAAAAAATATGGAAATTATGGATTTCGAAGAAAGAAAATTCCCCAGAAATCATAAGTCTATTTTATTAGTTTTACTTGTGAGAAAATGATGCCAGAAGTATTACCAATAAATAATAATAGAAATTATGCAAGAAAAATCTTTCATGCATCATTTGCTTATACAGCATCAGCCAAAAAAAGTAAATTCACCTATACAATCGCTCCAATAATTTGTATAGTTCTTCATTGAATTTATTCAAAATATCTATTCCAACAACAATAGATGGAAGTTGAGCAATCGCCCGCCATTTCGACGAATGCACTTCTGTTTTGTAACCATCCTTCTTCAGTTTGATATGAGTTATATCCGTATACAGTGTTTTTTATCCACAATTTTTCATTATATCACGAGCAGTAATGTCCATTTCATGGATGGTGAGGGAGGAAATCTGTTGAATGTGGCAAGTGTTATTTCCGTGGTGAGGTATCCAAATTTCAGTTTATACGGAGCAGAGAATATCCACTATGACGACAGTCTTGTATGTGTTTCTGAAACCATCAGTACATGGACAATCATGCATCGCTGGCATGCTCGTGTATTCCCAGGATTACGAATTTTTCAAACGCACTCTGGCAAGTAACAGATTTGTTTGCGAAAATCGATATACTGCTCTTCTTTCACTCTAACTGCTCTACATAATGCTCTTGTTTCACTCTAACGTTTAGTGCCCATATACTTTGGGCATGCATTTGTTCCCACAAATTCGTAAATGTATGGTTCCAACCTTCACTTTGGTCATTTGTACCATATTCGTTTTGTACTGTTGTTTGCAGTGCAGTCCATTTCTTCGGAGGAAAAAATACTTCGTCACCGAATAATCCCATTATTTCTGCAAACTCTGCTTTAAACGCCAGAAACGCATATACGGGCAAAACAATTTAAGACTTCTTCAGCTCCAAATTTTCTTTCAAGTATGCGATACCCGTGAATGTATCTTCAGCATGTATGACGACGAATCCGTTGATCATTCCACAGAATTCCGAAAAGAAACCATTAGATTCGACAGTATCCGAAATCCACAATTGAAAACTTCCAGGGAATAGTTTATCACTTACCCAGAGTTATGAAGTTTCTTCGCCTTTTCTAAAAAACTTCTGAGCATTCCAAACGTCAAGGATCAAGGCTGACGATATCCAGCTGGCGAGAAGTATTCGCGGAGATCATGTTTAAACGTGAAGAAGATACCTGCATTCAAAAAACGGCCCTTTCAGGACACAGGCATTCCTTAAACGTTCACGTCTTTTTATCATTAACCAAATTCCATTATTACTAGTTCATTTGTTCCTTTCGATTTATTTTCTTTGAATGAACTTCTATTCTGTTAAAAAAATTTATATTTAAAAATTCGGCACGCTCAAATTTTAAAAAAAAATTACACTTGTATTTATATTAATTAGCGTAATTCACAATTTAGAAAGAAAAGAAAATTCATTCTTAGCTGAAAATTTAAGAGATATTCTCTGTTCAAATGACAAATATTCAGAAACGACGATGTTCCTGTAGATTTAAAATGATTTCTTTTTCATTTTGTCACACAGGATTATCACAAACAACAATCTTTTTAAAGAATGAAATTATTTGTAATTTTGAAAAAACACTAAAATACTTCATCTTAATTAAAGGATAATGGTTGTATGATATAATACATTATGAAATGTATTTCACAACCATTAAAATAGCACAAACCTGTTATATTAAGATGGGATAATGGTTATATTATACATCACGAAAACCGTTTTGAGTCAATGGACCTTCTAATCAGAAAGGTTCCATTTGAACCCCTGGTTCGTGAGATTGCCCAGCAATACAAAACTGATCTTCGCTTCCAGAGTGCTGCCATCGGTGCCTGCAAGAAGCCAGCGAAGCTTACTTAGTAGGGTTGTTCGAAGACACCAATTTGTGTGCAGTCCATGCCAAGAGGGTAACCATCAAGACTAAAGATATGCAGCTAACTAGAGGATTCGAAGATAACTTGCTTAAATGAAAACAAAAATGATCCTTTCCAGGGCCATCATATCGTGATAAAAGGATTACCTAAATAACATTTCTACATTTATTTTCTAACCCGTTCTTTCATTCTTACTCTCTTGGATCATACCATTGATATTTCTTAATACTTAATAATATATTTCAATTGCAAAGAAACCAAAAACTAGTTTTTAATGATGAAACCGTGCAGTCAATATATTAAATACATTTCAAAAAATGTCATATATGACATTTTGAGAGTAAGAATGAAATATTTGTCAAAACCAGTCCGTATAAACTCCCGATCTTCACATGCTTACTGTAGCTAAACATTATGGTATAAAACGAGAATTTGTAAAAAATAATCTTTCTTTATGATTGATAAAAAATAAAAGTATGTGGAAGTTATAATTATGAATTTTGATATAATAAAACTTTCCCATAAATCTTCAAAACATTTGCAATAATGATGACGTCAATCCTATCAGTATATCTGGAAAGAAATATTATATATAACATCAGCAAAAAAAAAAAAAAAAAAAAAACATTTCACGTATCCATTCCCTCAATTGCATTTATTCCAAATATCCATTTCCACAACAACACATGGGTTTGCTCTGCAGTCAACCACCCCTTCACTGTAGGCAAACTTCCGCACATCGATTGTTCAACCATCCTTTCTCAGTGTGATTTTAGGACAAACTTATGTTATATTTATGTGAAACGCGCAGTCTGACCAAGAGGAAGAATCCCTTAATCACTCAGTTTGCTGAAACACCTCAATCACATCTCCTAGCCGTTGTCTAATGATTTCGTTAGATGACATTCAGCGTTTTTCACAAAAACACATGCATACAATCCACATTAAAATTAAATTCGACTCCGAACAGATAGAAACGAACAAAGACAAACCTTTTCAATGTATTTTATTCCCAGAATGAGAGAGTGCCCTGCCTGGCATCGGACACACCTAACTGAGCATCGGAGAAAATTGTTTTCTTTTTTTTTCAAGCGATGACAGCTTCATTATGTTGCAACCAGTAGATGTTCAATTCGTGTACATGCACCGAGGAAATCTCCTGGTGAAAATGGAAATTGTCACTTCCATGGAGAGACTAAAAGTTCATCATCCCCTATTTCTTTCACCTTATATATGGAACACAGAATTTCCACTATAATTAGAGCTTTGTATGTGTTTCTGGAAACGTTAGTAAAAGGAATATCTTGCAACGCTGGTATACCCATGGATTATGTTTCTTGCAAAGGCAATCTAGCAAGTAAAAGAACTATTTTTGTGAATTGCGTTGTGGAAAATAAATTCCTTTCCAATCATCTAAAAAAGTAGGAAGGCACACAGAGTTGTACAATGTAGCTGCATTCAAACCCAATGGTGTGCTCGTTGTCACAAAGGGCATTTCAAATTCTTCTTTTAAACATTATCAAATACCGTGAAACTCATTGTAAAAAGAAATATCCTCGATATGAGGATGAAAGTGGGTTGGGTAATTTATAAATTCTAATAACAGAAATAATACCCGATGAAACGTTATGTTTATGATGCACTTCAATTGCTACTGTGTGAATTGGATATATTTCTAGGATAATTCAGAGATATACGGATTTAAGGGGTAAAAAAAGTATTTCAAATTATAACATGAATTGCTCAACAAAAGAAATCAAATAAAGAATTCGAAGTAAAGAATTTGTTTTCCTCTTAACTTGCAGAATAAAATAAATAATTTTATTGTCAGAATTAAAAATATAATCCTATGGTATAATAGGATTGTATAAAATATGCAAAAATTTTTAATAATATATAACTATTGTATAAAAATATAATCCATTGAGAGTAATGTTTAACAAATATGACACATATTGCAAAAACTCTCGTTCAAACGTGTAGGGTGCCGCGTGGAAAACATTGGTTCTAGAGTACTTACTGGAATGATGATTGGTTAATGGACTGCAGGACTATTAGCCAATCACCACTCATTGCGTCAATCTTCCTACCAAGCTTTGGAAGAGGTGACTTGTTTATCGCGTATAAGTAGATCTGAATTTGCTACCTTCAATTCACTTTGGTTTTAGAAGTTGCAGGATTGTTACATCGTTATGGCTCGTACTAAGCAAACCGCACGTATATCCACAGGAGGAAAGGCACCGAGGAAGCAGATAGCGACGAAAGCTGCTCACAAGATTGCTCCTAATACAGCTGGAGTGAAGAAACCCCAACGTTACAGTCCAGGAACTGTTACTCTTCGAGATATTCGTCGTTACCAGAAATCAACGGAACTTCTAATCAGAAAGGTTGAATTTCAGCGCCTCGTTTGTGAGATTGCCCAGCAATACAAAACTGATCTTCGCTTCCAGTGTGCTGCCATCGATGCCCTACAAGAAGCCAGCGAAGCTTACTTAGTGGGGTTGTTCGAAGCCACCAACTTGTGTGCAATCCATGGCAAGAGGGTAACCATCACGCCTAAAGATATTCATCTGGCTAGACGAATTCGAGGAGAACGTGCTTAAACGAAAACAAAAACGGCCCTTTTCAGGGCCAGCATATTCTGATAGAGGGATTGCCTGAACGTACGTTTCTAAATAACATTTCTGCTTTTATTTTCTATTCTGTTCCTTACTTCTTTCTCTATTTGAACATACCATTGATATTTCTAAATATTTTTTAATCTATTTCAATTAGAGTATAAATTTAAGTTACAATTTATAAAAAAATTAAAACTATCTGAATATTTTTAGAGGTTTTTTTAACCAGTGAATAATAAATACGGAAATTATGGATTTCCACGAAAGAATACTTCTCCAGAATTCATAAGTCTATTTTATTAGTTTTACTTGTGAGAAAAATGATGCCAGCAGTATTAACAATAAATAATAATAGAAATTATGCAAGAAAAATCTTTCATGCATCATTTGCTTATACAGCATCAGCCAAAAAAAATAAATTCACCTATACAATCGCTCCAATAATTTGTATAGTTCTTCATTGAATTTATTCAAAATATCTATTCCCACAACAATAGATGGAAGTTGAGCAATCGCCCCCATTTCGACGAATGCACCTATGCTCTGAACCATCCTTCTTCAGTTCGATATGAGTTATATCCGTATACAGTGTTTAAATTGTTTTTTTGTCTACAATTTTTCATTATATCACGAGCAGTAATGTGGAGTTCATGGATGGTCAGGGAGGAAATGTCCTGGTGAATGTGGCAAGTGTTATTTCCGTGGGGATGTGCCTAAATTTCATATACGAGCAGAGAATATCCACTATAACGAGAGTCTTGTATGTGTTTCTGAAAACATCAGTACATGGACAATCATGCATCACTGGCATGCTCGTGTATTCCCAGGATTACGAATTTTTCCAACGCACTCTGGCAAGTAACAGATTTGTTTGCGAAAATCGATGGCCTGGAGAAATGTAAATTCCTTTCGAATAATATAAAACAGTGAATACACCTTGGAAGACACAGCAGAAATACAAAAGTACAATATTCTGTTAATAATAATAACTCTCTCAAACAGATCCCACCTATACTCTAAAGCACTCATATCAGCTGAATGTGGGGGCCAGAAAAGAACCATTCTGACACTCCTCTGTTCAATTGTTATTCATAAATTATCCGTCACCTTTAGACATAGCAGGGTGCAGTAGATCTGATACAAAATTCGGGTATCGACGGAATTTTGACGGAATGCCATCAAAACATTCCCCATACAACGATACTACCTGCAGATGCACGTGTGGTTTTAAGAATGCAAGCAGGTTCCATTGCTTCGTTAGATTCTCCCCAAACTCTCTGACTACCATCAGTGCAAAACCAAGTGTATCGTGATTAGTCTGACCACGTGATTGTCTTCCACGTTCTTGGAACCACTACAAGCGGATTTTTCTGTTTCTCTCTTAAACCAGTGGATTTCGAATAGGCAGGCTACCACCGATATGCAATGTTTGTGTTTAGACCAGAAAGTAAGTCAGTCAAATGGAAAGTTACACGAAGGTGATCAAAATGTAGAAAAGTTACATTCAAAACTATTTTTAATACCCCCGAATAAACGAATTATTGAAGGTGGATTCTTCTCTGGCTATTTATTAGAAAGCGCCTTTTAAATGATTCGAAATCTGGTGCTAGTTGATTGGGTAATTCATTCCTAAATAACTGGGATTACAAAGAATAAGAAACACAGACTAATGTCGTGATGTCGAAGCTAATCTCATGGAAATTTAAGCCAACCACTGAATCATTTCAGTTTTGATTTCTCCTTTTCCAATTTCAATGGATTATCAAATTTGAAAACAAGTTATTGACATGAAAGGTAACGAAAATTAAAACTTTGAACGCATTTATTATTGAGATGAAACACATTTGGATGATGTTCATGAAAAGGTTGTTTGGGTGACTTTTAATTAGAAGTAAAGCGGTTAACAAAGTTGGCCATTGATTTCTCTTTATTCATACACATCATTATTCTGCGTTGGGAATTCTGTTTGTGTTTTAATCCGGTTTGTAAGTGATCAATGCTCGGGTAGAGGATTCACTCATGGTATTGAAGAAAATTAAGTAATTCGAATTAATCATTATGGACCCCAACTAAGAAAACCATTCTGGAATATTATTTGGGAATAATATTCCAGAAAGTTAAAATACGGTTAAACTTCACTTTTCCTCATCGAATACCATCACACTGCTTAAGATATGAAGAAATGTCTTCAATATACTGAAGGAAATGCTTTTGGTTGGGTAAATTATAAACTCTAATAACACGATGATAAATTCGTAGAAAAAGAGATTTAAAAGAAAGTTGCTTTAGAGAAGAAAATGGCTTTATACGTATTGCATATTCAAAGTAGTTGAATAGGTGAAATGGCCGAAAGAGCAGAAAGGATAAACACGTGGGAAAAGGGGAATAAAATTAAAAGTTATTTTTTACCCCGTTGCTTAATTCTGTTGTGAAATCCCTTTAATAACACGATCGGAAGAAAATTCAATTGCAGTATAAATTTCATGGGTTGATTGCAACAAGATATAAAATCACTTCAAGAAAGATAACCAACATTTTGTTTTTTCACAGAAGGAGATGCAACAGATGAAAGGGAATTCCGAAAACAAATGAAGAAATTGTTAGTGAATTTAATGAATTACTTTCAGTAACAAAATAAAAAATTATTTGTTTCGAACAGTGATCAGAGAAGTTAATGCAGAGATAAAAAATAAAACTTATATTTGCTTCCCTGAAACAGTTGCAAACTAGTCCGAAAACAATGGATAAAATTGGAATATATCTTCCCGAATTCAAACTTCCTCGCGTCAAATCACATAAACACGAATTAAGAAGCTTTCAGAAAAAAATGTGAAATTGGGCGTTATCATCAATATTAAATTTTTAACCGTTTGAAAAATAAATTTGTTTTTCCCCTTAAATATGTTAATAATAGAAACTGATTGAAGGAACTAGTTCGTCTAGCCCTTTTAAAATTTGTCCAATCCTTCAGTAAACACGGGCATTCCCTGTCTAAAATCTTTGACTAACATAAGAAGCGTGATGTGTTAATAATTATAGCACGACTTTCTGGAATACCGGCTGCAGTATTCAATTAACCACGGGTAAAATATTTGCATTTTCAAGTTATTCAACATCAAGAAGGTAAAATGAACATAATAATCTGGTAACTTGCAAAATAAAAAAATTCTCAGAATAAAAAAAAGAATATTTATTTTTAGAATTAATCCTATTTTCACAGAGTGTATTTATGCGATGTTCCTATCAACGGATAGATGCTAGAAGGCTGCGTTTGTGGTGATCAGCTTATCGAATGATACTCAGCGATCAACAATTTCTCAGAAGGATCTTGAATTTTATGATGATCTCTTTAACTTCCCCAATGGGATGGTGCAATCACATGCAGCCTTTTCTACAATAATAAGATGAACAACGTCCAGTCCTGCAGCCTTTGTTTACCAAAGATATTTCTTGCCGCATTGTTCTTCTCTTCTTGGCGATCCGGGCAATTGCCCTACTAGCCCTTTCCTTAATCCGGAACTGTCACAAAGTAAACTTTAAACCCGACGTCTCTGGTTTTCGATGACTTTTTCATTTCGATAAAAAGGCCTATCTTCTTCACCCTCTTCTTTTTGGTATTCACTTGTGTGAAAAGCAATTTTTCTGTGCATATTTATTTCTGTTTGCAAGAATTCCTCTTATTCAGCTTTCATCAATCTTACGCCTTTTAACACCGGCCTTGTAACCTTTACACTTGTATAAATCAGTATCTCGCAACAGAGTGTAATTATCCCATATGTTTTTTTTCTTGATTAATCCTTAAGTCTCTTTTAATGCACGTGGGAATGTTTTCATGAGGTTCTTCTCGACTGGAACAAATGCATCCGTAGCTTCGAGGAAAATTCAGTTGAATACTTTTCGTAATGAACTCCTATCCGGCAGCGTAAACTCACCTTTGTTATTAGAGGCCAAGAACTGTCTTGTTCCATTATGGTCACCACTGCACTTTCCCTTACACTACAAAAATCTCTTGTCCACTGCCCATGTAATGACCTTGTGGTCGTTGCCTGCTGTCCGTTTCCTCCCTATCAAATTTTGGATGGGTTGGATACAAATAGCGTCTATTTGCTGTGGGGATTGTACCGTGTTATCAAGCTCGAGATTTCGATATAACTCAGTTCTGGTATGCTGCATTCTTATCTTCAGCAGTTACCACGGAACATACTCAATTTTCAGATTATGGCCTCAGTAAGCAAGGCGCCTAAAATCCTACAACAACCAACCAATAACTTTATTGAGTTCATTTATTGCTGAAATACGAACAGAAACGTCATTAACATAAATTCTGCGCTGAAAGAAAAAAATGAATTAAGTTTTGTTTTGTTAAATTTTATTATTCTTAATGTTATAAAAATATAATTTTCTTCTTACAGGCTTCGTGGGTAGCAGGTTTCGTAGAATTGCCCACCTTCACGCGCGATGGAAAGGATCTGCGTTCGAGCCCCCATTGATGATGTGAGGAATTTTTATGGGTCTTTTCACACTGTTAGTCGTCTAGAATTGATCGTTTCCCATCGTTTCACGTTAGCACGTGCCATGAAATGATGTGATTTCTTCACTTTATCTGTGAAATGAGCTCGTTTTGGAGCAGAGTTGATGTGAATCACTTCTTTTTGATTTACCATTTTCCAATTTCAATAAATTATCAAATTTGAAAACAAATTATTCACATGAAGGATATTAAAAATTAACGCCTTGAAGGCATTTATTAGTTAGCCTTCGGACTATGTAGAGGAGCCTTCTTCACCTCTAAACTAGATTGATGCAATAAACCCTGGAACACAAAGATCATTTCTAAAAGAGATCATTACTTTCTAAGCAGAGAAAGATGATCACTGGGTTCTACAGGTCTCGATCTAACTCGACTCCAAATGAAATAAAAGTTATCCTAAGATATTAAGGAAAGCAAGATTTTAGCAAAGAGAAAATGAAAAACTCTCCGTAAACCTAGATAGCTTAATTTTTTTTAACCAAGTTGGCATTCGATGGCTTTCGTGAAATGGTTGTTTGGTTGACTTATTACTAGAACTAAAGCAGTTATCAAGTTTGGCCTTTGAGTTCATCTGTATTCATGCAAATCATTATTCTGTTTGTGTTTTAATCGGGTTTATAAGTGATCAAGGCTCAGGTAGAGGATTTAATCATGGTATTAAGGAATGTGCAATAAGATGGAAGAATTGGGTGTGATGCAATAAACAAGGTGATGCAACACCTATGTTAGTCGGTCTAGAATGACTCCCACATTAAATTGGAGATTCCCATTGGTTCAGGCCAGCACCGGGCCTTAGACGAAGTGACTTCTTCACTTTTTCTGTAGAAGGAGTTCTTTTTGTAGCAGTTTTAGTGTCAGTTGTTTGCACATATGATACGGTAGTATCGTCACCGGGTGGAAAAGGCCGCGTTCGAATTGGGTCGATGATGCTGGGGACTCTTATGGACTTTTTTGTTCCCTGCGTGACCGAATTAGTCGGTCTCAGGGGTAGTTAGCGAAGTTTTTCGTCCAGCAGAATAGGCAACTCAACCAGAGAACCCATGCAATTTACAAACAAAATGCACATGGGTATCTGAAGTGACTTTCTTGATGAACCTAATATAATAATAATTTTTTGCAGGTGTCAATTGGAACCTTGCACATCAGAATGATGTAAAAGCTGATTTCTTTCATGACACAACATAAATTTCCATTCACTATTCTATAATGAAGTGGACTGAGCTGTTTGGACTATCTGTCAGGGGAGAAAGCAGGCAATGGGTCCACGTCAGATTGGTTTAAAATTTAAACAGTTTGTCACATAATTGAATAAAATTTGAAGTTAAACTCCTCAATACGAAGACATTATGATTTTAAAATACAGTTATCAGGTTTCTTTTAAGTTGGAGATTTCAGTGTATCCATCCAATACCTTCTAGTCTTGATTTTCCAGACACAACCAATAATATAAACTGACCCTTCACAGCCAAAGAATAGTCGGATGGTTGATCATACCACAACCTTGATGAGCTAATCATTGAATCTAAAGTTTTATTTTATGACATGCATGGTGGCATGCAAGTTCGAATTTGTGGGACCCTAATAAAACAATTTAAAGAGAAATATGTGTTTGCATCAATGAAGAAATTCATTTGAGAGTTTTGCTGAAACTGTTGAGATCATTGCAATTGATAAAGTGGATCTCTCATAAAGGAAGCTACTGATAAGATAGGTGCTTCAGTTTAAGAACGGGAAACAAAAGATTTAATTCTTGCTTCTATGAGCAGAAGTGACTCTGCGGAACATCCATCCAGGCACTGTTTGATGATGCAACCAATGTTAGATAGAGTTTTCTCAAGGTCTTTACAAATGCCAAAATATTTGGCCATAATGCCAGGAATTGTAGAAGTAAGGATTCATTATGCAGACCCTGCGGAAAGAAAGGTAACACATAAAAGAACTGATGGCTGATAAGGGCAGAACTGTTTCATTTAGGAAAATATTGACAATGTGAGACAGAAGTCAATGCCCCTGTTCCTCAATCACCTTTCACCGCCCACAGCAGGGTCCACGATGAGACGTCATTCCGGAAATGGCATATTTCCGATACACTCTTGACTCTGTTGCACGGGGATAGTTCAATTTCTGTACTACCTCCACAATAGAGTGACCCATGCTTAGGGGACGCACTATCATCCCCATTTCAAAGCCATTCAAATCACAACGTTAATCTATACTGACATCGAATTACCGTCTACCGTGAATGCAGTGTACTTATATACCTGCCAAGCGATGGGTCTATCCACTAGCAAGAGGGGTGATAGGTTCGCGTTTCCCACAAACGAGGTATGCCACGAAATCTTTTCTTTCATGTACACTCTATGTGCTAAACAATTCCAGGTCATAAATTCAAATTATTCTTCTTGAGGTTTACATTACATTTTAGGAAGATTTCATTTAGACAGCGACTCGTTGATCGCTGGAACAGGTTGCCCTCGTAGGTTGTTGAGGCTGGCAGTTTGAATTAATTCACATCCCTCCTCACCTGTGTGAGTAGGGATGCATAAATTTGTGTTTTCTGTGTATCTACTTGGTTGTTTTTTTGTTTTTTTTTTTTGACCCTGCAGCAAAGGCCCATGGCTTCTACGCACTATATCTAGAATACGTCCCTATTATTATTTCAACGAATGAATATAAAATATTTAAAAGACTCGAAGAGAAATTTATATTAAAAATTCCATATTAAATGAAATAAATTTAGACAACCTAAGACACAATTCGTCCACGACTTTTAATAACATATTTTTAATTCATTATGGAGTCATCGATATAATTAATTATCAATTTAAATTACCAATGAAGATTCCTCCTTAATTCAATTATTGCAACACTAAAGTGGTCTTCAGTGTTCACAAGTTTCTGTCCATTCTTATAACGGATGGGGAACTTAACAATCCACTGATTATGACTTCATAATCATATATTGTTGATTGGACATATACACTAAACTACTTCCAGCATCAGAACAATTGGCGTACCTTTTAGCTGGTTAGATTAGACATTCAAGAACACGAAAACAATTTCGGATCTTCAACTTTAAAGCATCACAACGTCTATGAGATATCTCCAGCGAGGATTCTTCTTAATTCAAGAGGAACTGCACCGTGGGAAGTCGGAAATCAAATCGACAAACCGACATCTCAGGAAAGTAACTTCCATCCTCGGATGGAAGTTACTTTGCTGAGATGTCGGTTTGTTCGGATATAGCAAAGACTGCAAAGTAATATTGCAACCATCTGTCGATCCGAGGATATTTATTCAACTGGGACATGATTGTATTATCTCCCCGATAGATAAAACCGATTTTAAGACAATTTATATTCATTAGTGTCAGTTAGTCAGATAATTAATTATTAACAAATAATTTAAACTAGTTAAGACCTTTTAGAAACTGTATATTATAATAGTTAGTTCGTAATTACGTTTTTAATATTAGTTCGTAATTACGCTTTTATTTCTCTTTTGTTTAGGAAGTATAAATGTGGTGAGCAATGGATGTGTTGGATTCCTACTGAGCAGCACCCTGCTGTACGGATGATGCCCGTTAGGAGGATGGAGGGAACGTTCATTGTTCCCACACGGCGTGCTGGGTAATTGAAACCCAACGTGTCCATCAAGGGGAGCTCATCGGAGGAAGCGTAGTTAAGACGAGAAACCGAAAAACTGTTGCGTTGTAATAATGGGATGGAGGGTGGGCTTATTCAAGACGGACGAACTGGATCCCGATGATGGGGTGGGGGTAGCAGTGCCGCAGACGTTTGTCCGTTAGGAGGGGTAGGTATACGGTGCACTCATCTGATTGGCCTGATGTCCTTCCGTAAGGGCAATCCCGTCTACGGTTCCAGTTCACTAATTACGGAATGTTTTCTCCCTTTAGGCCTCCGCTGATTGACGGATTACCAAAGTGACTTTTCGAATGAGGACGGCTTCGTCCAGGAAGCTTCCTTGAATCGGAGATGAATAACTGAGGAATCTGTCGAAGTGAAGCTGGAAGGAGCCCAACGACGTACAGTTCCTGTTGATTTTATTATTGAGTATTTATGTACCATTGACCCGCTGTATTTGCAATTCGGAATGTAAATTTCTCTTTGGTAATAAAATTTATTTTTTTTTTTCATTAAGAAATTCCATTTCCTAAAATTTCTAAAGGAGATTGATCTCCTTTCACACCGTTACGCACTTTAAAATCTACTCATGCTGGGAATGAGAGTGTAAATAAATAACAGAAATTACTATTGATGAATTGCGTATCACACATTCATTACTTTCCAACAAGATTAAAGAACTTGTTATGATGCGTGCCAAAGTGTTCCCCTGATACTGCTACTGTTACTGTAATGAGCCTAACCAAAATAATATCCAATTTGAATACGAAAATATTTTCTTATTTTAAAATAGTGTTGCTGGAAATTACGAAAAGTATACTCTTTAAGGAATTGTAGGATTTTAGAAGTATCAGCGTCAAAGGCCATATTGCTCAATATAATCTCTCTGTAAATTGCGTGTGTTAAATTTTCTAGAAAACCAAGAAACTTCTAGGCTCCAGTTCTCTAAAGAATGTAGATGCAAAATAATCAGCACGTTTTCAGCAACCGGAACAGGATGAAGAATTTCATCCTGTTCGGGCTGAGCATTCCAACCGTGCAAGGATCAAGCATGAATTGTGAATTAGCGTAATTGACAATTTAGAAAGAAAAGAAAATTCATTCTTACCTAAAAATTTAAGAGATATTCTCTGTTAAAATGGTTCCTGTAGATTTAATATTCTTTGTAGATTTAAAATAATTTCTTTTTCGTTTTGTCACACAGGATTATCACAAACAACAATCTTTTTAAAGAATGAAATTAGTTGTAATTTTGGAAAAACACTAAAATATTTCATCTTAATTAAAGGATAATGGTTGTATAATATTATATATAACATCAGCAAAAAAAAAAAAAAAACATTTCACGTATCCGTTCCCTCCATTGCATTTATTCCAAATATCCATTTCCACAACAACAGATGGGTTTGCTCTGCAGTCAACCACCCGTTGACTGTAGGCAAACTTCCGCACATCGGATGTTCAATCATCCTTCCTCAGTTTGATTTTAGGACAAACTTATGTTATATTTATGTCAAACGCGCAGTCTGACCAAGAGGAAGAATCCCTTAATCACTCAGTTTGCTGAAACACCTCAATCAGATCTCCTAGCCGTTGTCCAATGATTTCGTTAAATGACATTCAGTGCTTTTCTCAAAAACGCCTGCATCCAATCCACATTAGAATTAAATTCGACTCCGAACAGATAGAAACGAACAAAGACAAACCTTTTCAATGTATTTTATTCCCAACATGAGACAGTGCACAGCAAGCTCATCAGACACACCGAACTGAGCATCGGGGAAAACTGTTTTCTTTTTTTCAAGAGTTTGTTTTCACAGTTTCTTTTCCTCACTGACAATTTTTATGTTCTGAAAAAAGAAATCGTTTCTATGGAAAATTACATACACATGTCATGGTTCGACGCTCCCATTCAGCACACTTCTGCAGGATTTCAGATTTTTTCATGAAGTACTTGAACTTGAAGTGTTTTCTGTTTCATCCGCAGGTTTTCATTATGTTGCAAGCAGTAGATGTTCAGTTCGTGTATGGGCACCGAGGAAATCTCCTGGTGAAGATGGAAAGTGTCATTTCCATGCAGAGACTAAAAGTTCATCATCCCCTATTTCTTTCACCTTACATGGAACAGAGAATTTCCACTGTAACTCGAGGTTTTTAATGTGTTTGTGGAAACATTAGTAAAAGGAAAATTTGCAACGCTGGCAAACCGATGGATTATGTTTCTTGCAAAGGCAATCTAGCAAGTAAAACAACTATTTTCGTAAATTGGGTTGTGGAAAATAAATTCTTTTCCAATCATCTAAAAAAGTAGGAAGGTACACAGAGTTGTACAATGTAGCTGCATTCAAACCCAATGGTATGCTCGTTGTCACAAAGGGCATTTCAAATTCTTCTTTTAAACATTATCAAATACATTGAAACTCATTGTAAAAAGAAATGTCCTCGATATGAGGATGAAAGTGGGTTGGGTAATTTATAAATTCTAATAACAGTATTAATACCACATGAAACGTTATGTTTATGATGCACTTCAATTGCTACTGTGTGAGTTGGATATATTTCTAGGATAATTCATAGAAATACGGATTTAAGGGATAAAAAAAGTATTTCAAATGATAAAATGAATTGCTCTACAAACGAAAACAAATAAAGAATTCGAACTAAAGAATTTGTTTTACTCTTAACTTGCAGAATAAAATAAATAATCTTACTATCAGAATTAAAAATATAATCCTATGGTATAATAGGATTGTATAAAATATGTAAATATTTTTAATAATATATAACTATTGTATAAAAATATAATCCATTGAGAGCAATGTTTAATAAATATGACACGTATTGCGAAAACTCTCGTTCAAACGTGTAGGGTGCCACGTGGAAAACATTGGTTCTAGAGTACTTACTGGAATGATGATTGGTTAATGCACTGCAGGACTATTAGCCAATCACCACTCATGGCGTTCAATCTTCCCACCAGTCTTTGGAAGAGTTCACTTGTTTATCGCGTATAAATAGATCTGAATTTTCTACCTTCAGTTCACTTGGTTTTAGAAGTTCCAGGACTGTTCCATTGTTATGGCTCGTACTAAGCAAACCGCACGTATGTCCACAGGAGGAAAGGCCCCAAGGAAGGAGATAGCGACGAAAGCTGCTGGCAAGAGTGCCCCTACTACAGATGGAGTAAAGAAACCCCATTGTTACAGACCAGGGCCCGTTACTCTTCGAGAAATTCATCGTTACCAGAAATCAACGGATCTTCTAATCAGTAAGGTTGAATTTCAGCGCCTCGTTCGTGAGGTAGCCCAGCAATACAAAACTGATCTTCGCTTTCAGTGTGCTGCCATCGATGCCCTACAAGAAGCCAGCGAAGCATACTTAGTGGGGTTGTTCGAAGACACCAACTTGTGTGCAATCCATGGCAAGAGGGTAACCATCACGCCTAAAGATATTCATCTGGCTCGGCGGATTCGAGGAGAACATGCTTAAACGAAAACAAAAACGGCCCTTTTCAGGGCCACCATATTCTGATAGAGGGATTGCCTGAACGTACGTTTCTAAATAAAATTTCTGCATTTATTTTCTATTCTGTTCTTTACTTCTTTCTGTATTTTTACATACCATTGATATTTCTAAATATTTTATAATCTATTTCAATTAGAGTATAAATTTAAGTTACAATTTATAAAAAATTAAAACTAACTGAATATTTTTAGAAGTTTCTTTAACCACTCAATATTAAATATGGAAATTATGGATTTCGACGAAAAAAAATTCCCCAGAAATCATAAGTCTGTTTTACTCGTGAGAAAATGATGCCAGCAGTATTACCAATACATAATAATAGAAATTATGCAAGAAAAATCTTTCATGCATCATTTGCTAGCGACAAAAAAATAATTTCACCTATACAATTGCTCCAATAATTTGTATAGTTCTTCATTGAATTTATTCAAAATATCTATTGCCACAACAATAGATGGAAGTTGAACAATCGCCCACCATTTCGACGAATGCACTTCTGTTCTATAACCATCCTTCTTCAGTTTGATATGAGTTATATCCGTATACAGTGTTTAAAGGTTTTTTTATCCACAATTTCTCATTATATCACGAGCAGTAATGTCCAGTTCATGGACTGTCAGGGAGGAAATCTGGTGAATGTGGCAAGTGTTATTTCCGTGGGAAGGTACCCAAATTTCAGTTTATACGAGCAGAGAATATCCACTATAATGAGAGTCTTGTATGTGTTTCTGGAAACATCAGCACATGGACTATCATGCATCGCTGGCATGCTCGTGTATTCCCAGGATTACGAATTTTTCAAACGAACTCTGGCAAGTAACAGATTTGTTTGCGAAAATCGATGCCCTGGCGAAATGTAAATTCCTTTCGAATAAAAAAGTGAATACACCTTGGAAGGCACAGCAGAAATACAAAGGTACAATATTCTGTTATTAATAATACCTCTCTGAAACAGATCCCACCTATACTCTAAAGAACTCATATCAGCTGAATGTGCGGGCCAGAAAAGAGCCATCTGACACTCTTGTGTTCAATTGTCATTCATAAATTAATCGTCACCTTTAGACATTGCAAGGTGCAGTACAGCTGACACAAAATTTAGGTATCGATGGACTTTTGATGGAATTCCATCAAAACATTCCTCATACAACGATACTACCTACAGATGCACGTGTTGTTTTAAGAAGGCAAGCAGGTTCCATTGGTTTGTTAGGTTCTCGCCACATTCTCTGACTACCATCAGTACAAAACAAAGTGTATAGTGATTAGTCTGACCACGTGATTTTCTTCCACGTGCTTGGAACCACTGCAAGCGGATTTTTCTGTTTTTCTCTTAAACCAGTGGATTTCGAATAGGCAGGCTACCACCAATATGCAATTTTTGTGTTTAGACCAGAAAGTAAGTCAATCAAATGGAAAGTTACACGAAGGTGATCAAAATGTAGAAACGTTACATTCAAAACTATTTTTAATACTCCGAATAAACGAACTGAAGGTTCATTCTTCTCTGCCTATTTATTAGAAAGCGCCTTTTAAATGATTCGAAATCTGGTGCTAGTTGATTGGGTATTTCATTCCTAAGTAACTGGGATTACAAAGAATAAGAAACACAGACTAATGTCGTGATGTCCAAGCTACACTCATGGAAATTTAAGCCGACCACTGAATCATTTCAGTTTTGATTTCTCGTTTTCCAATTTCAATGGATTATCAAATTTGAAAACAAGTTATTGACATGAAAGGTAACGAAAATTAAAACCTTGAACGCATTTATTATTTAGATGAAACACATTTGGGTGACGTTCATGAAAATATTGTTTGGGTGACTTATAATTAGAAGTAAAGTGGTTAAAAAGTTGGCCATTTATTTCTCTTTATTGATACACATCATTATTCTGCGTTGGGAATTCTGTTTGTGTTTTAATCCGGTTTGTAAGTCATCAATGCTCGGGTAGAGGATTCACTCATGGTATTGAAGAAAATTAAGTAATTCGAATTAATCATTATGGACCCCAACTAAGAAACCCATTCTGGAATATTATTTGGGAATAATATTCCACAAAGTTAAAATACGGTAAACTTCAGTTTTCCTCATCGAATACCATAACACTGCTTAAAATATGAAGAAATGTCTTCAATATACTGAAGGAAATGCTTTTGGTTGGGTAAATTATAAACTCTAATAACACGATGATAAATTCGTAGAAAAAGAGATTTAAAAGAAAGTTGCTTTAGAGAAGAAAATGACTTCATACGTATTGCATATTCAAAGTAGTTGAATTGGTGAAATGACCGAAAGAGCAGAAAGGATAAACACGCGGAAAATTAATTTTGTCGTGAAGTTCCTTTAATAATACGATCGGAAGAAAATTCAATTGCAGTATAAGTTTCATGGTTTGATTGCAGCAAGATATAAAATCACTTCCAGAAAGATAACCAACATTTCATTTCTTCCCAGAAGGGTATGCTACCGATGAAACAGAATTTCGAAAACAAATGAAGAATTTGTTAGTGAAAATAATGAATTCCTTTCAGAAACACAACAAAAAATAGTGTTTCGAACAGTGATCAGAGTAGTGAATGCAGAGAGAGAAAACAAAAGTTATATTTCCATCCCGGAAAGAGTTGCAAAGCTAGTCCGAAAATCATGGAGGAAATTAAAATATTTCTTCGAGATTCAAACTCCCTCGCGTCAAATCACATAAACACGAATTAACCAGCTTTCACAAAAAATGTGAAATTGGGCGTTATCATAAATATTAAATTTTTAAGCGTTTGAAAGATAAATTTCTTTTTCTCTTTAAATATTTTAATAGTAGAAACTGATTCAAGGAATTAGTTTGTCCATCCCTTAAAACATTTGACTAATTCTTCAGTAAACACGGGCATTCCCAGACTAAAATCTTTGAGGAACATCAGCAGCGTGATCTGTTCATAATTATAGGACAACTTTCTGGAATTCCAGCTACAGTATTCAATTAACCACGGGGTAAATATTTCCATTTTCCTGTCATTATATCTATTCAACATCGAGAAGGTAAAATGAACATAATAATCTGGTAACTCGCAAAATAAAAAAATTCTCAGAATAAAAGCAAAACAATAGTTATTTTTAGAATTAAATATATAATCCTGTTTTCATTCAGTGTAATTATGCAATGTCCCTATCAATGGACAGATGCTAGAGGACTGCGTTTCTGGTGATCAGATTATCGAATGATACTCAGTGATCGACAATTTCTCAGAAGGATCTTGAATTTTATGATCATTTCTTGAACTTCCACAGTTGGATGGTGCCACCACATGCACCCTTTTGTCCAATAATAAGATGAACAATGTCCAGTTCTGCAGCCTTTATTTAATAAAGATATGTATATTTCTTGCCGCATTTTTCTTCTCTTTTTGGCGACCCGGACAAATGCCCTACTAGCCCTTTCTTCAATCCGGAACTGTAGCAATTTTTCTCTCCATATTTATTTCTCTTTGCAAGAATTCCTCTTATTCAACTTTCATCAATCTTACGCATTCTAACACCGGCCTTGTAACCTTTACACTTGTATAAATCAGAATCTCGCAAAAGAGTGTAACTGTCCCATATGTTTTTTTTCTTGATTAACCCTTAAGTCTCTTTTAATGCACGTGGGAATGTTTTCATGGGGTACTTCTCCACTGGAACAAATTCATCCGTAGCTTCCAGGAAAAATCAGTTGAATACTTTTCATAATGAACTCCTATCCATTACGGTCACCACTGGACTTTCCCTTAGACTACAAAAATCTCTTGTGCACTGCCAATGAAATGACCTTGTGGTCGTTGCCTGCTGTCCGTTTCCTCCCTATCAAATTTTGGATGGGTTGGATACAAATAGCGTCTATTTGCTGTGTGGATTGTACCGTGATAAGTCAGTTGTGGTATGCTGCATTCTTATCTTCAGCAGTTACCACGGAACATACTCAATTTTCAGATTATGGCCACAGTAGGTAAGGCGCCTAAAATCCTACAACAACCAATAACTTTATTCAGTTCATTTATTGCTGAAATGCGGAACAGATACATCATTAACATAAATTCCGCACAGAAAGAAAAAAATGAATTAAGTTTTGTTTTGTTAATGTTTTATTATTCTTAATGTTATAAATATAAGTTATTATTTGTTCTTACAAGCTTCGTGGGTAGCATGTTTGCCCACCTTCGCGCGCGATGGAATTGACATGCGTTCGAGCCCCATTGATGATGTGAGGAAATTTTTATGGGCCTTTTCACAATGTTAGTCGTCTTGAATTGACTCCTTTCACAGTAAATTGGAGAGTCCCATCGTTTCACCTCAGCACGTGGCATGAAATGATGTGATTTCTTCACTTTATCTGTGAAAGGAGCTCCTTTTGGAGCAGTGTTGATGGCTAGATGTGAATCACTTCTTTTTGATTTGTCATTTTCCAATTTCAATAAATTATCAAATTTGAAAACAACTTATTGACATTAAGGGTAATAAATATTAACGCCTTGAAGGCATTTATTATTTATCCTTCGGACTATGAAGAGGAGCCTTGTCCACCTCTAAACTAGACTGATGCAATAAACCCTGGAACACAAATATCATTTCTAAAAGAGATCATTACTTTATAAGCAGAAAAAGATGATCACTGGGTTCTGCAGGGCTCGACTCCAAATGAAATAAAAGTTATTCTCAAAAAGGAAAATAATATTTAAGGAAAGTGAAAATGAAAAACTCTCTGTAAACCTAGATAGTTTACAATTTTTTTAACCAAGTTGGCATTCGATGGCTTTCATGAAATGGTTGTTTGGTTGACTTATTACTAGAACTAAAGCAGCTACCAAGGTTGGCCACTGAGTTCATCTGTATTCATGCAAATCATTTTTCTGTTTGTGTTTTAATCGGGTTTATAAGTGATCAAGGCTCAGGTAGAGGATTTAATCATGGTATTAAGGAATGTGCAATAAGATGGAAGAAATGGGTGTGATGCAATAAACATAGGTGATGCAACACCTATGTTAGTCGGTCTAGAATGATTCCCACATTAAATTGGAGATTGCCATTGTTTCAGGCCAGCTCCCGGCCTTAGACGAAGTGACTTCTTCACTTTTTCTGTAGAACGAGTTCTTTTTGTAGCAATTTTAGTGTCAATTGTCTGCGCATATGATACGGTGGTATCGTCACCTGGTGGAAAAGGCCCGCGATCGAATTGGGTCGATGATGCTGGGGACTCTTATGGACTTTTTTTTCTCTGCGTGACCGAATTAGTCGGTCTCAGGGGTAGTTAGCCAAGTTTTTCGTTCAGCAGAATAGGCAACTCGACAAGAGAACACATGCAATTTACAAACACAATGCATATGGGTATTTGAAGTGACTTTCTGGGTGAACCTAATATAATAATAATTTTTTTACCGGTGTCAATTGGAACCTTACACATCAGAATGATGTAAAAGCTGAATTTTTTCATGACACAACATAAATTCCCATTCGCTTTTCTATAATGATGTGGACTGAGCTGTTTGGATTATCTGTCAGAGGAGAAAAAAGCAGGGGAATGGGTCCACGTCAGATTGGTTTAAAATATAAACAGTTTATCATATAATTGAATAACATTTGAAGAAGTTAAACTCCTCAATACGAAGACATTATGATTAAAAAATACAGTTATCAGGTTTCGTTTTGGGGAAAATGTTGGGGGGTAAGCAACGGAAAAATTTGGAGATTTCAGTATATCCATCCAATACCTTCTAGTCTTGATTTACCAGACACAGCCAATAATATATGCTGACCCTTCACAGCCAAAGAATAGTCGGATGGTTGATCATGCCACAACCTTGATGAGCTTATCAGTGAATCTAAAGTTTTATGTTATGACATGCATGATGGCTTGTAAGTTCGAATTTGGGGGACCCTAATAAAACATTTTTCAGACAAATATGTGTTGGCATCAACGAGGAAATTCATTTGAGAGTTTTGCTGAAACCGTTGAGATCATTGGAATTGATAAAGTGGATCTCTTATAAAGGAAGCTACTGATAAGATAGGTGCTTCAGTTTAAGAACGGGCAACAAAAGATTTAATTCTTGCTTTTATGAGCAGAAGTGACTCTGCGGAACATCAATCCAGGCACTAATTGATGATGCAACCAATGTTAGATACACCTTTCTCAAGGTCTTTACAAATGCCAAAATATTCGGCCATAATGCCAGCAATTGTAGAAGTAAGGATTCATTATGCAGACCCTGCGGAAAGAAAGGTAACACATAAAACAACTGATGGCTGATGAGGCCAGAACTGTTTCATTTAGGAAAATATTGACAATGTGGAACAGACGTCAATGCCCTTGTTCCTCAATCACCTTTCACCGCCCACTCCGGTGTCCACAATGAGACGTCATTCCGGAAGTGGCATAATTCCGATACACTCTTGACTCTGTTGAACGGGGATAGTTCAATTTCTGTACTTCCTCCACAATAGAGTGACCCATGCTTTGGGAACCCAGTATCATCCCCATTTCAAAGCCATTCTTATCACAACGTTAATCTATACTGACACCGATTTACCGTCTACCGTGAATGCCGTGTACCTATATACCTGCCAAGCGATGGGTTTGTCCAATAGCAAAAGGGGTGATAGGGTCGCGTTGCCCACAAACGAGGTATGGCACGAAATCTGTTCGTTCATGTACACTGTGTTCTAAACAATTCCAGGTCATAAATTCCAAGTATTGGTCTTGAGGTTTAGATTACATTTTACGAAGTTTTCATTTAGCCAGCGAGTCGTTGATCACTGGAAGAGGTTGCCCTCGTAGGTTTTTGAGGCTGGCAGTTTGAAGAAATTCACATCCCTGCTCATCTGTGTGAGTAGGGATGAATATAATTTGTCTTTTCAGTGTATCTACTTGGTTCTTTTTTTTTTTTTTTTTTTTTTTTGACCCTCCAGCAAAGGCCCATGGATTCCATGGAGAATACTTCCCTTATTACAATTACAATTCGTCCCCGAATTTTAATAACATATTTTTAATTCATTATGGAGTCATCGATATAATTAATTATCAATTTAAAATTTCCAGTGAAGATTCGTCCTAAATTCCATTATTGCCACACTAAAGTAGTCTTCATTGTTCTTACTTTCTGTCCATTCTTCTAACGAATGGGAAACTTAACAATCCACTGATTATGACTTCATAATCATATATTATTGATTGGACATATCCACTAAACTACTTCCAGCATCAGAAAAATTGGCGTACGTTTTAGCTGGTTGGATTAGACATTCAAGTTCACGAAAACAATTTCGGATCTTCAATTTTAAAGCATCACCCCGTCTACGAGATACCTCCAGCTAGGATCTTCTTAATTCAAGAGGAACTGCACCGTGGGAAGTCGGTATTCAAATCAAATATCCCCGGATGGAAGTTACCTCTGCTGAGATGTCGGTTGTTCGGAAACAGCAAAGACTGCAAAGTAATATCGCAACCATCTGTCGACCCGAGGATATTTATTCAACTGGGATATGATTGTATTACTCCCCGATAGATAAAACCGATTTTAAGATAATTTAAATAATTAATATATATTCATTAGTGTCAGTTAGTCAGATATTTAGCTATTTACAAATAATTTAAGATAGTTAGGACCTTTTAGAAACTATATATTATGATAGTCAGAACCTTTTTCGTAATATTAGTTTAATTACCCTTTTTCTTCTTTTTTGTTTAGGAAGTATAAATGTGGTGAGCGATGGATGTGTTGGATTCCAACTGAGCAGGCACTCTGCTACACGGAAGATGTCCGTTAGGAGGATGGATGGAACGTTCATTGTTCCCACACGGGGTGCTGCGTAGTGGAAACCCAACGTGTCCATCAAAGGAGCTCATCGGGGGAGGGTAGTTAAGGCGAGAAATCGAAAAACTGTTGTGTTGTAATAATGGGATGGAGGGTGGGCTTATTCCAGACGGACGAAGTGGATCCCGATGATGAGGTGGAGGCCCCAGTACCGCAGACGGGTGCCCGTTAGGAGGGGGAGGTATACGGTGCACTCATCTGATTCGCCTGATGTCCTTCCGTAAGGGCAATCTCGTCTACGGATCCAGTTCACTAATTACTGTTTGTTTTCTCCCTTTAGGCATCAGCTGATTGACGGATTTCCAAACTGACTTTCGGAATGAGGACCGCTTCGTCCAGAAAGCTTCCTTGAATCGCAGATGAACAACTGAGGAATCTATTGAAGTGAAGCTGGAAGGAGGCCAACGATGACAGTTTCTGTTGATTTTATTATTTATGTACCATTGATCCGCTGTACTTGCAATTCGGAATGTAAATTTCTCGTTGCTAATAAAATTTATTTTTTTTTCAGTAAGAAATTTGTTTTCTAAAATTTCTAAAGGAGAATGATCTCCCTTCACACCGATATGCACTTTACAATCTGCTCATGCTGGAAAGGAGGGTGTAAATAAATAACAGAAACTTACTATTGATGAATCGCGTATCACACATTCAATACTTTCCATCAAGATTAAAGAATTTGTTATGATGCGTGCCCAAGTGTTCTCCTGATAGTGCCTCTCTTACTGCAATGAGGGTAACCAAAATAATATTCATTTTGAATACGAAAATATTTTCTTATTTTAAAATAATGTTGCTGCAAACTAGGAAAAGTTTACTTTTTAAACAATTGTTGTTGTTGTTGTAGGATTTTAGAAGTATCGGCGTCAAAGGCGATATTGCTCAATATAATCTGTATGTGAATTGTGTGTGTTCTGTGGTAAATGTTTAGGCTCCAGTTCTCTAAAGAACTCCTCATGTGCGTATGTAGATGCAGTTTTTCAGCAACCTGAAGAGGATCAAGAGTTTCCGTGAGAGGAAACAAAGCTACCCTTGCCTGAGAAGGTCTAACTCAGCCACGTTATTAAAAAATCCACGTTATGTGATGATATTGGTCAAAGCTATGCTTGGGCACATCTCAGGATTTGTTGTTAATTGCCGAATTGTTGATATTGGTAAGATGTTCTAAGGGTAGCGATGTTTCTAGAGAACAGGAAGCTAATTCTTGGAGAAACAATGTGGAATATCTTTGGGGGGGGGGGGGGTGTCAAAGTAGTGAACTATATATCAGTTCCGGTCTTTAGCTGTGTCTACAGCGATGTATCAGAAGTGTTTTCAATAAAATAAATTGATGTGAATTCCTAGTTAGGATAACTACTGCTGAAGTAAAAGCGTTAAGGGAAACGTGTTGGTGCCTGGAAATTGATGAATGATTTCACTGTGGTATTTACATCGTTTTTAGGAAGGATAGAGAAGGGGTGTTGGGATCAAGCTTGTCCTCAAAACCTTTTCGCATATTCAGAAGTTACGCATCCAATGTAGAATCTATGATGGATAGGAAAGCGTAGTGTGAGTAGAAATCCAAACATTGAGCAATATTTCAGGTTGGCATGAAAACTTCTTAGCCTCTATAATTACTTCTCAGAACAGTACGAATGTGGAAGTTTCAGTTATAAACATCAGTTTCAATTTACGTTGAACGAGTTTAACAAATCGTAGCTAATGGTAATCCCCTTTGCGACAAGAAAAGTAGTTATTTCCCTGACTAAATCCCACATTAATGCGCTATATCACCGATTCTTCTGATTCTTTTACCTTAATATATGATGGATCACTGCTGATAATAAAAACTAAAATATTTCTTAATCTTATAGTCTCTCGAACATTCTGGTACAGATAGCATTGATATTCAAAATCAAGAAGTGTTCTGCTATTCAACAAACTACCACCCTTCTAGATGCATTCAATATCCAATCCTTGAAATCAATGAAGTTTACATGCTTCTATTCAAAGTCCTCTACTTCGAGTGAACAAAATTTATATGCTATTCCTGTTAATTGCTTTCAGAGAAATACTGGACAATTTTTCATGTAGGAGCGTTTGTAGCTCTTTAATTTATGAATGCGGAGCAAACATGATTCTCTCTTTCTCTCTCCTCTCTAACTGTGCCCACAGTAGCTCAATACTCTTTGTCTGGTGATAACTTAGGTCATGGGACATGCTTAGCGCCAGTTTTATGTTCCACACACCAAGATTTAAAATATCTAGCCTGGTGTATTGAAAAATTATCATCTTAAAGCATGGTATTGTTTATAGAGAAACAATGTTTGCATAAGAGCTGATATTTTTGACTGCGAATATGATGGTAATCAGTGGCAGTAATTCGCCAGTACGGCATGATGATAGGATAGAAGCAATCCCAATATATTGCTGCCCAGACCTTTGGTGCTATGGCCTTCTTTTTTCACAATTGGCACAAGAGAGGATGATGCGATTTCTTTTGTTATTCTTCAAACATAAATTTTATGCGATGTAGAAAAAATTGTGAAAGATAATTGCTCTGAAAGTACGATATTCTCTGCAATGATCTTGTACAGCTTTTTGCTTCGTCATTTAAGATACAGCTGCTGTAAATTCGTCAAATAAATCAACAGTTTTAGGCACCGATGACTGTGCCAAATGTTTGCCCACTATTTGATCCATTATTTTGGATTAGATTTGCCGAAATAGGAAAAGAATCCCTTTTGTTATGAAATCAAACGAAACAGACCCCAGGTTTTAATTTTAGGATTTCATAGTTAAGAAAAAAGAAATTAAATATACTACTGCATGTGCAATTATTTTATCTTTCTTTCAAACGTGCAAGGAACAAACGTGCATTTTTTCGCAATATCATTTTCAACTAAATAATCGGCCAATTTCATTGGTGCTTCAGTTTTGTGTCGAATTCCCCACGAATTCAAAGGGGAATCAGCTTTTACTAATTTCATGTGGAAGTTTATAACACAAATCAATTCTTGCCTTTTCGAATTTATTATATTGATCATTTCTGAAATTATATTAAATGTTATAGAAAATATCATCACTAAATTTTTTTTGAATCAATATTACAAGAAGATAAGATATATTCACCGTCCCTATGCCCTTATGGCATACGTCACTCATTTCGTTTTTTCACAGGTGTACGATTAGGCATAGCTTGTAGTGAAGAAAATGAAAATGAGATATTTCTTGTTCCTCAGATAATTCTTTCTTATTCAGCTGAAAAGCAGTGCTCAGAATTTATGAATGTTTTATAACATATGGACATGTTACAAAGAACTTTGTATATTTATGAATACTACAATAAGAGATAATGAGAAAACAAAATAGGAAATATTTATTATTTAACGCTAATACTCAGTTCACAAGAACCACATTACTGACAATAATTACAGTTTAATATTCAAATCATACAAATTATATTCAAAAGTTTAAGTATTATAAAGATCTTTTTCATCTTTGGTTTCTCGTTGCATGCGTATCAATCACATCATTTAATCATTCGGGCCTTCAATGCTGAACTTCATGCAACCCTGCAATGTCAAATTAAAAATTCATACCTTTGTTGAATGAGAATTTTACTCCATTGGATCACCTCATTGGATTGAATGCTGTGATTGCTAAAGAATCTTTCCTTAAAATTTTTGTTAGATCAAGTTTTATGTACAATATAAAATAGTCGGATATTTTTCTGAGATTGTTATTTTCTCTCTTCCTTCGCTCCTTTGATCAATATTTGAAACATTTTTCTGAAAGGAATTCATGTTTCACTAACAAATTCTTCGGCAGTTTCCCGAATTCTTTTTCACTGCTGCACACCTTCTTGGACAAAAAAACTTGTTATCTCTCTTGGAGTGAATTTATAGTTTTGCTTCGATTGGTCCATGAAAATTCTACAGCAACTGATATTTGAAATCGCATCAAATTCTCTCGGTCCTATTTTTATGGTCCGGTTGTTGACAACAGTTATAAACAGTAAAACCAATTTCGAAAGAGAATTAAACAACAGTGCCAAAAATTATTTTTAATTTTGCTTCCAGATATTTACCTTTGCTGCTCTCTTTCGACCACTTTACCAATGCATCCACTTGATTTCTCATGTTACTGAATTCATCTTCTTCTTTAAAATAATTTTTGAAATCTGAAAATCTATGAATTTATCATAGAAATATCATCCCTTTGCATAATAGCAATTAAGGTGTATCAGGAACACAACCTTGTGTATTTTATGTCAGGTGTTATTAGAATTCATAACTTACCCAACTGCCTTCCTTCCTCATATCGAGAACTTCATACAAATCCTTGAAAGTATTTAATAATGTTTTTAGAAGCAAGCGCACAAAGATTTTGAAATAATCTTTGGTAATTATAAATTTAGGGAAGAGAGGAAATTGTCAAATACCCCAGATTAATTTTCAGATAACTGTTGACAGGTTAATAAATGGGAGAGCTTGGAAATAAGGAAAGACTATGCATATTATCGAAAATTACAAGGATGGATTTAAATAATTTCAATGAAACCTTTCTTCAGAAAGCATAACCGCAGTTCATAATACCATTATTAAATCTTGTATCTGAGGTAGGATTACGTAAAACTGGATTAAAACAAAATCAGAACTCCCAGCTGAGGATTATAACTTGTAAGAATAGTCTTGAACTCAGTGGAAAATTCTCTTAACTGCTTTATATTTGGTTATAGATATGTTACCCAAACATCCATTAGAACGTACTCAAAATTTCTAAAAGAATTACCTAATTATTCTATCCACGTGCACCTTTTTTATATAAAACCTTTTTCTGTTGAGACTTTTCTTTCTGGAATTTTAAAATAAGGAATTTTTGATTGCTCTTTCTTAATATCTTAAGAATCAATTCCATTTTAGTTGGAGACTATTTAGAATAGTCTCGAACACAGTGGTTAATATATTTTGCTTATATATTTTTTCAGGCTTAAATGCATTAATCCTGTTCATAGTACGAATACCACATATGGTCATCAAATAAGAAAGATTCAATGATTGCTTTAAAATTCACAATGGAAATCATCAAGCACCAGATTTCGAAGACAGTTTAGAGTGGGTTTCTTATAAATAGCCAGAGAACTGTCCACCTTCACTTCTTTTCCAGAATTTCTGTTGTATTGAAATTATCATGGCTCGTATTAAACGCACCTCTATTAGACCTAAAGAAGGAGACGTCCAAGAAAGAAGACCCGAAAAACTATTAGCCACAACTGTTCCAAAAAGTGCTCCTCATCGTTTCAGAACAAGTGCTGCTGCACTTCGGCTAATTCGACAGTATCCTACATCCAGAATTGAAACTTTCCAGGGTATTGTTTATCACTTACCAGAGTGTTAAAGTTTATTCGTCTTTTCCAAAAAATTCTAAGCATTCCACCCGTGCAAGGGTCAAGCCTGAAGCTATCCAGTTGGCGAGACGTATTCGCGGAGACCATGTTTAAACGCAACGAAGATACCTGCATTCAAATAAACGGCCCATTTTAGGGCCATAAATTCACGATAAAGGGATTCCTTAAACGTGCACGTATTTTTATCATTAATCAAATTCCTTAACACCTAAAAATTCCATTAATATTAATCATTTATTCTTTTCGATTTACTTTCTTTGAATTAACTTCTATTCCGTTTAAAAAACTAACTTAAAAATCGTACACCCTAAATTAAAATAAGCAAAAATTTTTAAGAAGTAAAATCTTAAAACGACATATATGGAGGAATGACGATGTTCCTGTAGATTTAAAATGATTTCTTTTTCAATTCGTCTTGCAGGATTATCAAAAACAATATTTTTAAAGAAAGAAAATATTTCTAATTTTGGAAGAATAGTAAAATATTTCATTTTAATTAAAGGAAATTGTTGTATAATATAATACATTATCAAATGTATTTTACAACCATTTAAATAACACAAACCTGTTATATTAAGGTGGGCTAATGGTTATATAATACATAATGAAAACCGTTTTTGAATTTATATTCCATATCGGGTGAAACGTATTTCATAAGATGGTAATATGTAAGTCGCATTTTAAATTGGCATTATAAAATATATTAAAATTCAGGCTTTTTTTCAGTCAAACAAAAAATAAACCTCAAAATGAACGCACAGATTGATCCGCATAGTATTCAGTTAACCACAGGGAAAATATTTGTATGTTCATGTCACATATATCTTCCCAAAATTTAGAAGATAAAATTAACATAAAAATCAGGTAACTTGCAAAACAAAATAATTTTTCTGAATAAAAAAATAAACATTATTTATTTTCAGAATTAAAAATATAATGTTATGGTCATAGAGGATAATTATCCAATGTTTAACAAATATCACATGAAAACTCTAGTTTTAGAATACTGTCACAAACATATAATCCAGTTTACATAATGTGCAACAAGCTTGTATGATGTCATGTGGTACTCCCTGGAGTCATGACTGGCTACAGTAGTATTGACCAATCAGCACTCACGACGTTAAATCTTCACACCAAGCTTTGGAAGAGGTGACTTGTTTATCGCGTATAAATATATCTGAATTTGTTACCTTCAATTCACTTTGGTTTTAGAAGTTCCACGACTGTTACATCGTTATGGAGGTACTAAGCAAACCGCACGTATGTCCACAGGAGGAAAGGCCCCAAGGAAGGAGATATCGACGAAAGCTGCTCGCAAGAGTGCCCCTACTACAGCTGGAGTGAAGAAACCCCATCGTTACCGACCAGGGCCCGTTACTCTTCGAGAAATTCTTCGTTACCAGAAATCAACGGATCTTCTAATTAAAAAGGTTAAATTTCAGCGCCTCGTTTGTGAAATTGCCCAGCAATACAAAACTGATCTTCGCTTCCAGTGTGCTGCCATCGATGCCCTACAAGAAGCCAGCGAAGCTTACTTAGTGGGGTTGTTCGAAGACACCAACTTGTGTGCAATCCATGGCAAGAGGGTAACCATCACGCTTAAAGATATTCATCTGGCTAGATGGATTCGAGGAGAACGTGCTTAAACCAAGAAAAAATGGCCCTTTTCAGGGCCACCATATCCTGATAAAGAGATTATCTGAACGTACGTTTCTATATAATATTTATATTCTAATCGGTTCTTTTATTCTTACTCTCTTTGATATTTCTTAATATTTAATAACCTATTTCAATTGCCAAACAGGCAAAAAGTAGTTTTTTAAGAAGAAACGACGCAGTGAATATATTGAATATATTACAAAAATTGTTAAATAGGATATTTTGAGAATGAGAATGAAATATTTGACAAAAATATTCGAAACCAGTCTGTATAAACTCGCGATCATCTCAGGCTACCTATAATTAAGCACAATGGTATAAAACGCAAATTTTTATACAAAATATTTCTTAATGAGTGATAATAAATAAAAGAATGTGGAAGTTATAATTATGGATTTCGATATAAGAAACCTTTCCCATAAATCTTCAAAACCTTTAAAATATTGATGACGTCAATCTTATTAGTATTACTGGAAAGAAAGATTATATAGCATCAGTTTCAACTATCCGTTCCCTCCATTGCATTTATTCCAATTATCCGTTTACAGAATAACAGCTGGGTTTTCTCTGCAGTCAACCACCCGTTGACTATAGGCAACCTTCCACACCTCGGTTGTGCAACATTCCTTCCTCAGTTTGCATTTATGACAAACTTGTTATGTTTATGTCAACCGGACAGTCTGACCAAGAGAAAGAATCCCATTATCATTGAGTTTGCTGAAACACTTCAACCAGATCTCCTAGCAGTTGTCTAATGATTTCGTTAGGTGATATTCAGCGTTTTTCACAAAAACACATGCATACAATCCACATTAAAATTAAACTCCACTCCGAAAAGATAGAAACGAAAAAAGATAAACCTTTTCAATGTATTTTATTCCCAATATGAGAGAGTGAACAGAATGGCAAGTTCATCGGACACACCGAACTGAACATCGGGGAAAATTGTTTTCTTTTTTTCAAGACATGACAGTTTCTTTTCTCTCACTGACAATTTTTATGTTCAGAAAAGTTGCATCGTTTCTATAGAGAATTACATACACATGTCATGGTTCCACGTTCCGATTCAGCAAACGTAGGCAAGATTTCAGATATTTTAATGTTAAAATGGAAAAGAGAAGTAATCTGTTGTCTTATAAATCTTTGAGTATGAAAATGTGTGTGAAGTTTAATGTTTTGAATGTACAAAGGAAGTTGGTACCCATGTGGAAATTTGAAAATTTTTCTAATTATATTCTCCAAGTTTACCAAAAAATGTGAAAAGGTCATCGGATGTAAAAATTTTAATTTGAAGTGTTTTCTGTTTTATCCGTAGGGTTTCATTATGTTGCAAGCAGTAGATGGTCACCGAGGAAATCTCCTGGTGAAGGTAGAAAGTGTCATTTCCATGGAGAGACTAAAAGTTCATCATCCTTTATTTCTTTCACCATATATGGAACAGAGACGTTTCACCATAGTTAGAGGTTCGCATTTGTTTCTGGAAACATTAGTACATGAGCTAACTTGCAACGCTGGTACACCCATGTATTTTGCAAAGGCAATCTTCATGTAAAAGAACTTTTTTCGTAAATTCCGTGGTGGAAACTAAATTACTTTCTAACCATCTAAAAAAAGTAGAAAGACACACAGAGGGGTACGTACGATGTAGCTACTTTAAAACCAAAATGTATGCTCGTTTTCACAAAGGGCATATCAAATTCTTCTTTTTTACACATGTTTGTTGAAACATTATCAAATACCTTGAAACTCATTGTAAAAAGAAATGTCTTCGATATGAGGATGAAAGCGGGTTGGGTAATTTATAAATTCTAATAACAGAAGTAATACAGGATGATACGTTATGTTTCTGATGCACTCCAGTTGCTACTGTGTGAATTGGATATATTTCTGGAATAATTCATAGAAATACGGATTTAAAGGATAAAACAAGTATTCTAAAAGATAAAATGAATTTCTGGACAAAAGAAAACAAAGAAAGAATTCGAAGTAAACAATTTGTTTTCCTGTTAAATATGTTAATAGTAGAAAATGAGTCAAGGAACTAGTTCATATCGCGTCAGCAAAGGAAAAAAACCAAAATGTAGTTGTCCATCCCTTATAAAATTTACCAATCCTTCAGTAAATGACACAAAGGTTAGTTTTCTGAATAAACATTTCACGGGCATTTTCTATTCATAATTATAGCACAGGTATTTTTGTCAATAGAAAAAGTGCACCAACCCCTCAAATGAACACGACAAGCAAATTAATATGGATCCTATTGTTACCCACTGGGAGATCATGGGAAACGCTTGGCTCCAATTTTATCATTCGCAAACCAAGATTTGACACAACTAGCTGAGTGTATTGGAGAATATCATCATCAAGTGTGGTATTGTTTATTGGAAAACAGTGAGTTGAACCTGTTCATTCAGAATATCACGAATGAACAAACCAACATCCTCAGTGGCTGTATTTCGCCCGTACGGCATGATGGTAGAATAGAAAGACTACCAATATATTGCTGCCTAAATCATTGTTGCTATCGTCTTACTTTTTTCTCAATAATTGGCACAAGAGAGGATGGTGCGATTTCTTTTGGTATTTCTGAAACATAAACTTGGTGCGATGTAAGACAAAATTCTCAATGATATTTGCTCTTAAAGTTAGAAATCTTTCCAATCATCTTATATAGGTTTTTATTTCTTCATTTCAAATACAGCTGCTCTACATTCATCAAATTCCTCAACAGTTTTATGCACCTTTCCCTCTGCCAAACGTTCGCCCAAAATTTGATCCCTTTGGAATTAAGAAAATGGCGCTCATTTTAGGGATTGGTTTACTTTTGTCTTTCTGAATTTGAGGAAGTTGGGCTATTGTTATTATTAACAGAGTATTCCCCGACGTCCCTTTCTGTTTTCGGTCTCAAAATGCCTTTCTTTACTGAAGGATGTGAAAAATTATAGAAGAGATGTAGAAATGTTTTGGATTTTTTCATTGCTGACGCGATATAACGTAGCTTCCTTGATTCAGTTTCTACTATATTTAAGGGAAATTTTACTTTTTCAAACAGTAAAAATTTAATGCTCTTGATAATGCCCATTTTGGTGAAAGAGAGTTAATACGTGCTCATATCATTTTACCCTAGGAAGTTTGCGTCTGGGAATGTTTTTATTAATTTTCTCCATTATTTTCGGAGTAGATATTCCAGTAAGAGGAAAAAAATATCAGTGGGAAAACCGTCAGAGGAAAAAAAAATATCAGTGGAACAAATATTCCTTTTATTATGTAATAAAACGAAACAGGCCCCACGTTTTAACTTCAGTATTTTTAGTGAAGAAACAAATTAAATATACTTCTGCAATTATTTAATCTTTCTTTCAAACGTGCAAGGAAGAAAAGTCCTTTTTTTTCGCAATATCATTTTCAACTAAATAATCGGCCGATTTCTTTGGGGTTTCAAATTTGTGTTGAATTCCCCCCGTAATGACAGGGGATCAGTTTTTGCTAATTTCATGGGGAGGTTAAAAACACAAATCATTTCTTGCCTTTTCATATTTATAATATTCATCCTTTTATAAAATATTATCACTGTTATTCCTTTTTGAATTAATATTTCAAGAAGAGGGGATATATTCACCGTTCCTATGCTCTTAATCGATGTGTCACTGAATTCTATTTTTTTTTTCAGGTGCAGTGATTAAAGCTTTTATTGAAGAAAAAGCCGATATTTCTTGTTGAACAGCAGTGCAAGTTTCTTCCCCGTGGTGGGCAATATTATCTAGTTCGAAAATGTTTAATTTCTTATTTTAATCGCAGTAGTATTTTCTTTTTAAAAATCGTATTTATTCTCAATTTCGCGCTTTTATTTTCTTTTGCCTTAACCCTGAATTTTATAACTTTATAAGGGAGGTTCCAATGAAAATTTAGAGGGATGAATATTATTATTTAATATTTACAACACATGGATATGTTTCAAACAACTCTGTATATTTGTGAATACTACAATAAGAGATAATGAGAAAATAAAATAGGAAATATTTATTAATTAACATTTACATGGTAATACTCAGTTCACAAAAACCACATTACTGACAGTAATTACAGTTCAACCTCCAACATTTAATTATTATAATGGTCTTATTCGTCTTTGGGTTCTCGTTGCATGAGTATAAATCACATAATTCCACCATTTTTCCAATAACTCATTCGAGCCTCCAATGCTGATCTTCATGCAACGTCGCAATGTCAAAATAAAAATTCATATTTTTGCTGAATGGGAATTTTACTCCACTGGAGGTGAAACTTCTTCCCGGTCACCCAATTGGTTCAATACTGTGATTGCTAAATAACATTTCTTTGAAGGTTCGTTAGACCAAGTGATTAGGTACAGTATTTATTGGGGAAAATAGTCGAATATTTTTTACTGGGATTCAGATTTGCTTCCTGTTTCCTCGAAGCAAACATAAATTTTGTTTTCCCCACTTCCTTCACTCCTTTGATCAACATTTGCAACATTTTTCTGAAAGGAATTCATTAATTTGTCTAACAAATTCTTCACCAGTTTCCCGTATTCTTTCTGATCTGCTCGATGACTTTCTCGAACAAAACAAATTGGTTAACTTTCTTGAAGTGAATTCATAGTTTTGTTTCAATCTGTCCATGAAAATTCTACACAAAAGTGATATTTGAAATCGCACGAACTTCTTTCGGTCCTATTTTAATGGTCCGGTTGTTGACTACAGTTATAAACCGTCAAACCGATTTCAGAAGAGAATTAAACAACAGTGCCAAAAATAATTTTTAATTTTGCTTCCAGTTATTTACCCTTCCTGACCTCTTTTGACCACTTTACCAATGCATTCACTTGATTTCTCATTTTACTGAATTCATCTTCTTCTGTAAAATAATTTTTTAAATCTGTATTTCTATGAATTTATCACAGAAATATCATTCGCTTTGCACATAAGCAATTAAAGTATATCAGGAACACAACATTGTGTACTGTTTTGCAGGTGTTATAAGAAATCATACCTTACCCAAAGCCCTTACTTCCTCATATTGAGTACTTCATATAATCCTTGAAGTTATTTCGTAATGTTTTTAGAAGCAAGTGCCCAAAGAGGTTGAAATGACCTTTGGTAACTTAAAATTTAGGGAAAAGAGGAAATTTTCAAAAGCGCCAGATTAATTTTCATATAACTGCTGACAGGTTAATAAATGGGAGAGCTTGGAAGTAATGAATAGAATTTGCATATTATCGAAAAATACAAGGATGGATTTAAATAATTTCAATGAAACCTTCTTTCATTTAAAATGAAGCCTTTCTTCAGCAATTCAGAATACATAACTCCAGTTCCGATAAGTGAGCTTTAACGGTTACTTTAATCAACAGAAATTATAATTTCAAAAATGGAGCCCAATTAAGTTGTTTTCTTTGCTGGAGGGCCATAACGATTATTTCAGATTCTTGAATATCATTATTAAATCCTGTATGTGAGCTTTGAACACTCTAAACCGGATTAAAACAAAAACAGGGGAAGCGTTATAGATGGAAGGCCCAAAAAACAATTAGCACAACTGCTCCAAAACCTGCTTCTCAACGTTTCAGGCCAAGTGCTGCTGCGCTTCGGCTAATTTGACAGTATCCTAAATCCAGAATCGAAACTTTCCAGGGAATTGTTTATCACTTACCCAAAGTTGTGAAGTTTCTTCGTCTTTTCCAGAAAACATCTGAGCATTCCAACCGTGCAAGGATCAAGCTGGAAGATATCCAGGTGGCGAGACGTATTCGCGGAGACCGTGTTTAAACACAACGAAGATACTTGCTTTCAAAAAATGGCCCTTTTTAGGGCCCAATTCATGATAGAGGGATTCTGTAAACGTGCAAGTCTTTTTATAATTAAACACCACATTCCATTATTACTAATTAATTTATTCTTTTCGATTTATTTTCTTTGAACGAACTTCTATTTCATTAAAAAAAAATTATAATTAAAAATCGGACACCCTGAAATTAAAATTAACAAAAATTTTCAAGTAGTAAAATCGATATTAATTAGCGTAATTCACAAATTAGAAATAAAACAATTCATTCTTAGCTGAAAATTTAAGAGATACTCTCTGCTAAAACGACATATCTTGAGCAATAACGATGTTCTTGTAGATTTAAAATGATTTGTTTTTCAATTCGTCATGCAGGATTATCAAAAACAATATTTTTAAAGAATGAAAATATTTCTAATTTTTGAAGAATAGTAAATATTTCATCTTAATTAAAGGATAATTGTTGTATTATATAATACATTATCACATGTATCATACTACCATTAAAATAACACAAATCTGTTAGATTAAGGTGGGATAATGGTTATGTAATACATGACGAAAACCGTTTTGAAATTTATAAACCATATTGGGTAATACTGGATGTAAGTCGCACTTTAAATTGTCAATACAAAATATACTGAAATTCAGACTTTTTTTCAGTCAAACAAAAAATCAACCTCAAAATGAACGCATATATTGATACGTATAGTATTCAGTTAACCACAGGGAAAATATGTGTATGTTCCCAAAATTTCGAAGATAAAATGAACATAAAAATCAGGTAACTTGCAAAACAAAATAGTTTTTCAGAATTAAATATATAACGTAATAGTCATAGAGAATAATTATCCAATGTTTAACAAACATCAAAAGAAAACTGTTGTTCTAAAGTACTGTCACAAAAATATAATCCAGTTTTCATAATAAGTTGCAAAAATTTTTATATGATGTCATGTGGTACTCTCTGGAGTCCTGACTTGCTACGATACTATAGACCAATCACCACTCACGGCGTTTAATCTTCCCATCAAGCTTTGGAAGAGGTGACTTCTTTATCGCGTATAAATAGATCTGATTTTGCTACCTTCAATTCACTTTGGTTTTAGAAGTTCCGGGACCGTTACATCGCTATGGCTCGTACTAAGCAAACCGCACGTATGTCCACAGGAGGAAAGGCCCCAAGGAAGGAGATAGCGACGAAAGCGGCTCGCAGGTATCCCCCTACTACACCTGGAGTGAAGAAACCCCATTGTTACAGACCAGGGCCAGTTACTCTTAGAGAAATTCGTCGTTACCAGAAATCAACGGATCTTCTAATCAGAAAGGTTCAATTTCAGCGCCTCGTTCTTGAGATTGCCCAGGAATACAAAACGGATCTTCGTTTCCAGTGTGCTGCCATCGATGCCCTACAAGAAGCCAGCGAAGCTTACTTAGTGGGGTTGTTCGAAGACACCAACTTGTGTTCAATGCATGGCAAGAGGGTAACCATCACGCCTAAAGATATTCATCTGGCTAGACGGATTCGAGGAGAACGTGCTTAAACGAAGAAAAAATGGCCCTTTTCAGGGCCACCATATCCTGATAAAGGGATTAGCTGAACGTACGTTTCTAAATCATTTATATTCTAATTGGTTGTTTTATTCTTACTCTCTTTGATATTTCTTAATATTTAGTAACATATTCCAATTGCAAAAAGGCAAAAACTATTTTTTTAAAGAAGAAACCGCGCAGTGAATATATTAAACAGATTACAAAAAATGTCAAATGGGACATTTTGACAATGAGAATGAAATATTTGACAAAAATTGTCTAAACCAGTCTGTATAAACTCGCGATCATCACAGGCTTACTATAATTAAACATAATGGTATAAAACGCAAATTTTTATACAATATCTTTCTCAATGAATGATAATAAATAAAAGTATGTGGAAGTTATAATTATGGATTTCGAGATACGAAACCTTTCCCATAAATCTTCAAAACGTTTACAATATTGATGACGTCAATGTTATACAGCATCAGCAAAAAAAAAAAACCTTTCATCTATCCCTTCCCTCCATTTCATTTATTCAAAATATCCAATTTTAAAACAACAAATGGATTTGCTCTGCAGTCAATCACCCGTTGACTGTACCCAAACTTCCACACATCGGTTGTGCAACCATCCTTCCTCAGTTTGAATTTATGAAAAACATATTTTATATTTATGTCAAACGCGCAGTCTAACCAAGAAAATGAATCCCATAATCATTGAGTTTGCTGAAACACCTCAACCAGAACTCCTAGCAGTTGTCTAAGGATTTAGTTAGGTGATATTCAGCGTTTTTCACAAAAAACACATGAAAAGAATCACATTAGAATTAAATTCGACTCCAAATAGATAGAAACGAAAAAAGATAAACCTTTTCAATGTATTTTATTCCCAATATGAGAGAGTGCACAGCATAGGAAGTTCATCAGACACACCGAACTGAGCATCATGGAAATTTGTTTTCTTTTTTCAAGAGAAAACAGTTTATTTTCTCTCACTGACAATTTTTATGTTCTGAAAAGTTGCATCGTTTCTATAGAGAAACGATGCAACTTTTCAGAATTTCAGAATTACATACACATGTCATGGTTCCACGCTCCGATTCAGCAAACTTCGGCAAGATTTCAGATTTTTTTATGTTAAAAGGAAAACGAGAAGTAATCTGTTGTCTTATAACTCTTTGACTATGGATATGTGCATTAAGTTTAATGTTTTGAATGTACAAAGAAAGTTGCTACCTATGTGGAAATTTTAACATTTTTCTTATTAAATTCTCCAAGTTTACCAAAAAATGTGAAAACCTCATCGATGTAAACATTTTAACTTGAAGTGTTTTCTGTTTTATCCGCGGGTTTCATTATGTTGCAAGCAGTAGATGGGCACTGAGGAAATCTCCTGGTTAAGGTGGAAAGTGTCATTTCCATGGAGAGACTAAAAGTTCATCATCCTTTCTTTCTTTCACTTTATAGGGAACAGAGAATTTCCACTATAACTAGAGCTTCGTATGTGTTTCTGGAAACATTAGTACACGGATCATCTTGCAACGCTGATATACCCATGGATTTCATGTATTATGTATTTTGCAAAGCCAGTCTGCCAATTAAAAGAACTGTTTTCATAAATTCCTTTCTAATCGTGTAAAAAAGTAGAAAGGCACACAGAGGTGTACGATGTGGCTTCATTCAAACCCAACGGAATGCTCTTTGTCACAAAGGACATTTCAAATTCTCCTTTTTTCACATGGTTGTTAAAACATTATGAAATACCTTGAAACTCATTGTAAAAAGAAATGTCCTCGATATGAGGATGAAAGTGAGTTGGGTAATTTATAAATTCTAATAACAGAAATAATTCAGGATGAAACGTTATGTTTCTGATGCACTCAAATTGCTCCAAATTGCAAATATGTTAATAGTAGAAAATGAGGCAAGGAACTAGTTCATATCGAGTCAGCAAAGGGAAAAAACCAATGCAATTGTCCATCCCTTCTAAAATTTACCAATCCAGTAAATAACAGAAAAGTTAGTTTTCTGAATAAACATTTCACTGGCATTTTCTGCTCATAATTATAGCCCAGGCACTTTTATCAAATAAAAACGTACACCAACCCCTCAAACAAACACGACATGCAGATTAATACGGTTCTTATTATTGTAGAAAAGGCTGCATTTGGTTTCACCATCCCATTGGGGAAGTTAAAGAGATCGTCATAAAATTCAAGATCCTTCTGAGGAACTGTAGATCGTTGAGTATCATTCGATAACCTGATCACCAGAAACGCAGCCTCCTCGCATCTGTCTATGGAATGGGATATTTCATAATTACACTCTATGAAAACAGGATTATATATTTAATTCTAAAAATAAATATTGTTTTGTTTTTATTCTGAGAATTTTTTTTATTTTGCGACTTATCAGATTATGTTCATTTTACCTTCTCGATGTTGAATAGATATAGTGACTTGAAAATGAAAATATTTTATCCGTGGTTAATTGAATACATAAGTCAGAATTTCAGAAAGTTGTGCTATAATTATTAAAACATCTGATGTTCCTAAAAGATTTTAGTCTGGGAATGCCCGTGTTTACTGAAGGATTGGACAAACTAATTTCTTCAATCAGTTTCTACTATTAACATATTTAAGGGGAAAAACAAATTTATTTTTCAAACGCTTAAAAATTTAATATTTATGTGATTTGACGCGAGGAAGTTTGAATCTGGGAAGATATATTTTAATTTGCTCCATGATTTTCGGACTAGCTTTGTATCTCTTTCCGGGAAGGAAATATAATTTTGTTTTCTCTCTCTGCATTTACTACTCTGATCACTGTTCGAAACTTTATTTTTTGTTGTGTTTCTGAAAGGAATTCATTAATTTCACTAACAAATTCTTCATTTGTTTTCGGAATTCCCTTTCATCTGCTACATCACCTTCTGGGAAAAAACAAAATGTTGGTTTTCTTTCTTGAAGTGATTATTTTATATCTTGTTACAATGAAACCATGAAACTTTTGAATGAAGTGAATGAAAAACATTTAAAAGTGAATGAAATTTTTAATTTCATTCACTTTTTTTCCACGTGTTTATCCTTTCTGCTCTTTTGGCCATTTCACCAATTCATCTACTCTGAATATGCGATTTGTATGAACTCATTTTCTTCTCTAAAATAACTTTCTTTTAAATCTCTATTTCTACGTATTTATCATCCTGTTATTAGAGTTTATAACTTACCCAAAAAAAGCACTTTCTTCAGCATATTGAGGACATTTCTTCATACCATAAGCAGTGTCCTGGTATTCGATGACGAAAAGTTAAGTTTAACAGTTATTTTATATGCCTGGAATATTATTTTGTTTCAATGGAATATTCAATGGTTTTCTTAGTTGGGATCCATAAAGATTAATTGAAATTATTTAATACTCCTTAATACCAGGATTAAATCCTCTACCCGAGCATTGATCGCTTACGAACCGGAATAAAACACAAACAAAATTTCCAAAGCAGAATAATGATGTGTATCAATAAAGATATTTCAATAGCTAACGTTTTGTTAATGCTTTACTTCTAATTATAAGTCACCCAAACAGCCCTTTCATGAACGTCATAAAAATTTGTTATATCTAAATAATGAAGCGTCCAAGGTTTTAATATTTGTTACCCTTCGTGTCAATAATTTGTTTTCAAATTTGATAATTCATTGAAATTGGAAAACGAGAAATCAAAACGGAAATGATTCGGTGGTTGGCTTAAATTTCCATGAGAGTAGCTTTGACATCACGAAATTATTATGTGTTTCTAATTCTTTGTAATCCCAGTTACTTAGAAATAAAATACCCAATCAACTAGCACCACATTTCGATTCATTTAAAAGGCGCTTTCTAATAAATAGGTAGAGAAGAATCCACCTTCAGTAAATTTATTCGGAGTATTAAAAATAGTTTTCAATATAACTTTTCTACATTTACATCATCTTCATGTAATTTTCCATTTGTCTAACTTACTTTCTGGCCTAAACACAAACATTGCATATCGGTGGTAGCCTGTCTATTCGAAATCCACTGGTTTCAGAGAAAAACAGAAAAACCGCTTGCAGTGGTTCCAAGAACGTTGTGAGCAGACAGTGGAAGAAAATCACGTGGTCAGACTAATCACGATACACTTTGTTTTGCACTGATGGTAGTCAGAGAATGTGGGGAGAATCTAACGAAGCAATGGAACCTGCTTGCCTTCTTAAAACAACATGTGCATTTGTAGGAAGTATCGTTGTATGGGAAACGTTTTGATGGCACGGATTACGTCCGTCGATACTTAAATTTTGTATCAGCTCTACTGCACCCCGCAATATTACACATTTATTCAAAAGGTGACAGACAATTTATGGATGAGAATTGAAAAAAAGGAGTGCCAGAATGGTTCTTCCCTGGCCATCACATTCAGCTGATATGAGTGCTTTTGAGTATAGGTGGGATCTGTTTCAGAGAGTTATTCGCAGCGAAATCATTTTGCTTACAGGACTACTTACTCATCATTGGAGTCAAATTCACTAATCAGTAGTTGCATATCACATCTTTCACCCCTCTTTTGTGGATTACGAAGACAACGTTTTTAATTGTTTTTTTGTATTGGGTTTTAGGCGGATTAGCAACTAAGTCCATATTGCTCCTGTATGTAAATTGCGTTTGTTGTGTGGTCGATTGTCCCTTTCTGTACGAAAAACCCTGCTACCTGAGCCGACGCAGTAATCCACGTTGCCAAAAAGGCTCATCCACAACTTCATCGACGGGGCTCGAACTCAGGTCTTTTCCATGTGGTGTGGTGAGGACCGCAATTCTACAAACTGGCGTCTGAGTGGTAAAGCACGTTGTTCATTTATTCATTATGTATAGCCCCGAACTTTATTGGAATTAAAAAAAACTGATGATAACAAAAAATTTTATAATCACCTGAACCTCGGAAAAAGTCAATTTTTTAGTATATCTGTCCATAATTCAAAGAGCATTCTGTTCGGATTGAATGTAGCTACATCGTAGACCTCTGTCTGCTTTTGTACTTCTGCTGTATCTTTCAAGATGTATTCACATCCATGAACTGAACATTATTACTACTCGTGATATAATGAAAAATTGGGGATAAACAGAAAAAACACTTCAAACACTATGCATATGAGAGGTCATAAATTCATACTGAAGAAGGATGGTTACAGAACAGAAGTGCATTCATCGGAATGGTGGTCGATTACTCAGCTTCCATCTGTTGTAGTGGGAATAGATATTTTGAATAAATTCAAGGAAGAACTAGACAAACTATTGGAGCTATTCTAAAGGTGAAATTATTATTTTTTTTTGGCTGACGCTGTATAAGCAAATGATGCATGAAAGATTTTTATTGCATAATTTCTATTATTGTTTATTGGTAACACTGGTGGCATAATTTGCCACAAGTAAAACTAATAAAATACACTTTTCATTTGGGGGAAGTTTTCTTTCGTCCAAATTCATAATTTCCATATATTTTTATTTATTATTTACTGGTTAAAAAAGACCTTATATCTAAAAGACCTCTAAACATTCACTTTGAAAAATCTTTTAACGTATTCAATTAGATTTAATTTTTTTATAAGTTGTAACTTAATTTTATACTCTAACTGAGAGAGATTATAAAATATTTAGAAATAACAATGGTATGATCAAATAGAGTAAGAAGGAAAGAACAGAATAGAAAATAAATGTTATTTAGAAACGTACGTTCATGTAATCCCTTTATCACAATATGGTGGTCCTCAAAAGGGCCGTTTTTGCTTTAATTTAAGCACGTTCTCCTCGAATTTGTCTAGCTAGCTGCATATCTTTAGTCATGATGGTTACCCTCTTGGCATGGATTGCACACAAGTTGGTGTCTTCGAACAATCCCACTAAGTAAGCTTCGCTGGCTTCTTGTAGAGCACCAATGGCAGCACTCTGGAAGCCAAGATCAGTTTTGTATTCCTGGGCAATCTCACGAACGAGGCGCTGAAACGGCAACTTTCTGATTAGCAGGTCCGTTGACTTCTGGTAACGACGAATTTCTCGAAGAGCAACGGTTCCTGGTCTGTAACGATGGGGTTTCTTTACACCACCCATAGAAGGGGGCACTCTTGCGAGCAGCCTTGCTGGCTATCTGCTTCCTCGGGGCCTTTTCTCCTGTGGTTTTACGTGCGGTTTGCTTAGTACGAGCCATAACGATGGAGTCCTGGAACTTCTGAAAACCAAGTGAATTGAAAGTAGCCGACTCAGATCTATTTATACGCAATAAACAAGTCGACTCTTCCAAAACTTGGTGGGAAGATTGAAAGCCGTGAGTGGTGATTGGCTAATAGCTCTGCAGCCCATTAACCAATCAACATTCCAGTAACTAATCTAGAACAAATGTTTTCCAAGTGGCACTGGAAATATGACACATTATGTGTCATGTTTGTTAAACATTGTAAAATTACTCTCAATGGATTATATTTTTATGCAAAAGTTATATATTATTAAAAATATTTACATATTTTATGCAATCCTATTATACAACACGATTATATTTTTAATTCTGATAATAAAATTATTTCTTTTATTCTGCAAGTTACCGAATTAGTCTATAGATTTTACTTTTTCAATGCGAAAAGGTGTATTTGAGATGAAGGTGTAGAAATTTTCCCAGTGGGTAACGATTGGATCTGTATTAATCTGCATTTCGTGTTCATTTTAGGGGTTGGTGTGCTTTTTTAATTGACAAAAAGGCCTTGGCTATCATTATGAACAGAGAATGCTCCTGAAATGTTTATTCAGAAAACTAACTTTTGTGTTATTTTGAAGAATTGGTTAAATTTTAGAAGGGATGGTCAAGTGCATTGGTTTTTTTCCTTCGATGATGCGATACGAACTGGTTCCTTGCCTCATTTTCTACTATTAACATATTTAAGGGGAAAACAAATTCTTTACTTCGAATTCTTTATTTGTTTTCTTTTGTCCAGAAATTCATTTTATCCTTTAAATCCGTATTTCTATGAATTATCCTAGAAATATATCGAATTCACACAGTAACAATTGGAGTGCATCATAAACAGAACGTTTCATCCTGTATTATTTCTGTTATTAGAATTTATAAATTACCCAACCCACTTTCATCCTCATATCGAGGACATTTCTTTTTACAATGAGTTTGAAGGTAATGTTTAAAAGAAGAATTTGTAATGCCCTATGTGACAACGAGCATTTCGTTGGGTTTGAATGTAGCTTCATCGCACACCTCTGTGTACCTTTCTACTTTTTTACATGATTAGAAAGTAATTTAATTTCCACCACGCAATTTACGAAAACATTTCTTTTACTGGTCAGACTGCCTTTGCATAAAACATAATCCATGGGTATACCAGCGTTGCAAGATAGTCCTTTTTCTAATGTTTCCAGAAACACATACAAAGTCTAGTTATAGTGGAAATTCTCAGTTCCATATAAAGTTAAAGAAATAGAGGACGGTGAACTTTTATTCTCTCCATGGAAATGACACTTTCCACCTTCACCAGGAAATATCCTCGGTGGCCATACACTAACTGCTTGCAACATAATGAAAACCTGCGGATAAAAAAGAAAACACTTCAAGATAAAATTTTTACATTCGATGACGTTTTCACATTTTTTGGTAAACTTGGAGAATTTAATAAACAAATGTTAAAATTTCCACATGGGTAGCAACATTCTTTGTACATTCAAACAACAGATTACTTCTCTTTTCCATTTTAAAATGAAAAAATTTGAAATCTTGCCGAAGTTTGCTGAATCGGAGCGTGGACCCATGACATGTGTATGTAATTCTCCATAGAAACGATGTAACTTTTCAGAACATAAAAATTGTCAGTGAGAGAAAAGAAACTGTCATCTCTTGAAAAAAAGAAAACAATTTTCCCCGATGCTCAATTCGGTGTGTCCGATGAATTTGCCATGCTCTGCACTCTCTCATATTGGGAATAAAATAAATTGAAAAGGTTTATCTTTGTTTGTTTCTATTCTATCTGTTCGGAGTCGAATTTAATTCTAATGTGGATTGTATGCATTTGCTTTTGTGATAAACGCTGAATATCATCTAAGTAAATCCTTAGAGAACTGCTAGCAGATCAGGTTGAGGTGTTTAAGCAAACTCAATGATTATGGGATTGATCAGACTGCGCGCTTGACATAAATATAACAAGTGTGTAATAAATTCAAACTGAGGAAGGATGGTTGAACAACCGATGTGCGGACGTTTGCCTACAGTGAATGGGCGGTTGACTGCAGAGCAAACCCGTCTGTTGTTGTGGAAATGGATATTTCGAATAAATGCAATGGAGGGAACGGATAGGTGAAATGTTTTTTTACTTGCTGATGGTGTATAAACTTTCTTTCTAGTAATACTAATAAATCTCACGTCATCAATATTGCAAACGTTTTGAAGATTTATGGGAAAGTTTTCTTATATCGAAATCGATAATTATAACTTCCACATACTTTTATTTATTATCACTCATTAAGAATGATTTTATATTAAAATTCGCGTTTTATGCAATTATGTTTAACTACAGTAAGCATGTGATGATCGCGAGATTATACAGACTGGTTTCGACAATTTTTATCAAATATTTCATTCTTACTCTCAAAATGTCATATTTGACATTTTCTGCAATGTATTTAATATATTCACTGCGCGGTTTCTTCATTAAAAAAACTAGTTTTTGCTATTTTTGCAATTTAAATATATTATTAACTATTTAAATTAATTATTTAAATATATTACAAATATTTTCATTCTTTGAAAATATTGTTAATGTTTGTAATAATCCTGTGTAACAAATTGAAAAAGAAATCATTTTTAATCTACAGGAACATCGTCATTCTTTAATATATGTCGTTTTAAGAGAGAATATCTCTTAAATTTTCAGCTAAGAATGAATTTTGTTTTCTTTCTAAATTGTGAATTACGCTAATTAATATCGATATGCTACAACTGTAAAATTTTTACTTATTTTCGTTTCAGGGTGTTCGATTTTTAAATAATTTTTTTTAAACGGAATAGAAGTTCATTAAAAGAAAATAAATCGAAAGGATTAAATGAATGGAATTTGGTTAATGACAAAAAGACGTGTACGTTCAAGGAATCCCTCTATCGTGAATTGTGGCCCTAAAAAGGGCCGTTTTTTGAATGCAGGTATCTTCGTTGCTTTAAACATGGACTCCGCGAATACGTCTCGCCAGCTGGATATCTTCAGGCTTGATCCTTGCACGGTTGGAATGCTCAGAAGTTTTTTGTAAAAGACGAAGAAACTCCAAAACTCTGGGTAAGTGATAAACAATTCCCTGGAACTTTTGAATACGAGATTTCGGATACTGTCGAATTAGCCGAAGTGCAGCAGCACTTGGTCTGAAACGATCAGAAGCACCTTTTCGAGCAGGTCTTTTGGGTCTTCGTTCTGGGACGTCTCCTCCATTAGGTTTAATACAGGTGCGTTTAATACGAGCCATGATGATTTCAATACAGCAGAAATCTTGAAAAAGAACCGAAGGTGGACTATTCTCTCGCTATTTATAAGAACGCCCCTCTAAACTGATTTCCAAATATGGTGCTTGCTCTTTCCCTTCTAAATTTTAAGCCAATTATTGAATCTGTCTTATTTGATGACCATATATGGTATTCGTACTATGAACCGGGTTAATGCATTTAAGCCTCGAAAAAATTATAGCCAGAAAATGTTGACCACTGGGTTCGAGACTATTCTAAATAGTCTCCAACTAAAATGAAATTGATCCTTAAGATATCAAGAAAGAGACAATCAAAAATTCCTTATTTTAAAATTCAAGAAAGAAAAGCCTCCAATGAAAAAGGTGTATATACTTGGACATGGATAGAGCAGTTAGATAATTCTTTTAGAAATTTTGAGTAACTTCAAAACGATGTTTAATAACCAAATATAAAGTAGATAAAAAAATTTGCCACCGAATTCAATGCTATTCATTCAAGTTATAATCCTCCGTTGTGAATTCTGTTTTTGTTTTAATCCGGGTTTGAATTATCAAAGCTCAGATACAGGATTTGATAATGGTATTAAAGAATTTGAATTATCGTTATCGCCCTCCAATGAAGAAAACAACTGAAGTGGGCTCAATTTTTGAAATTATATATTTTCTGGTGATTGAAGTAACCGTTAGAACTCACTTATCGGAACTGGAGTTATGTATTCTGAATTGCTGAAGAGAGGTTTCATTGAAAATATTTAAATCTTTCCTTTTATTTTTCGATAATATGCAAATTCTGTTCATTACTTCCAAGCTCTTCCATTTATTAACCTGTCAGCAGTTGTGTGAAAATTAATCTGATGCATTTGAAATTTTCCTCTTTTTCCCAAAATTTATAATGGCTAAAGGTCATTTCAACCTCTTTGTGCACTTGCTTATAAAAACATTATCAAATACCTTCAAGCCTTTGTATGAAGTCCTCGATATGAGGAAGGAAGGGGTTTGAGTAAGTTATGAATTCTAATAACACCAGCAATACCGTATACAATGTTGTGCTTCTGATACACTTCAATTGCTATTGTGCAAAGCGGATGATATTTCTGTGATAAATTCATAGAAATACAGATTTTAAAAAATATTTTAGACAAGAAGATGAATTCACTAACATGAGAAATTAAGTGAATGCATTGGTGAAATGGTTGAAAGACAGCAGGAAGGGTAAATATCTGGATGCAAAATTAAAAATGATTTTTGGCACTGTTGTTTAATTCTCTTTCGAAATTGGTTTCACTGTTTCTAACTGTTGTCAACCGGACCATAAAAATAGGGCTGAAAGAAGTTGATGCGATTTCAAATATCAGTTGCTGCAGAATTTTCATGGACCGATTGAAACAAAACTATAAAATCACTTCAAGAAAGATAACCGAGTTTTTGTTTTGTCCGATCGAGCAGTTGAAAAATAATTCGGGAAACTGCTGAAGAATTTGTTAGTTTGGTTAGAGGAAAGAGGGGGCAAATCTGAATCCCAGAAAAAATATTCGACTATTTTACCCCCTAAATGCTGTACATAACCACTTGAACTACAAACGTTTCAAGGAAAAATTCTTTAGCATTGAATCCAATGAGGTGACCAGGAGTAAGTTTCACCTCCCGTGGTGTAAAATTGCCATTCAGAAAAATATGAATTTTTATTTTGACATTGCAACGTTGCATGAAGTTCAGCATTTGAGGCCCAAATGAGTTATTGGAAAAATGATTAAATGATGTGATTGATACGCATGCAACAAGAAACCACAGATGAATAAGATCTTCATAATACTTAAACGTTTGAATATAATTTGCATGATTTGGATATTAAACAGTAATTATTGTCAGTAATATGGATTTTGTGAACCGAATATTAGCATGCAAATGTTAAATAATAAATATTTCCTATTTTGTTTTCTCATTATCTCTTATTGTAGTATTCATAATATACAGAGTTGTTTCTAACATATCCATGTGTTATTAAAGGTTTTTTAAATTCTCAGCACTGCTGTCCAGCTAAATTAGAAAAAAATATCTGAGGAACAAAAAATGTCTCATTTTCTTTTTCTTCACTAGAAGCTATGCATAATCCCTCAACCTTTGAAAAAAGGAATGAGTGACGTATGCATTAAGGGCATAGGGACGGTGAATATACCACCTCTTCTTGAAATATTGATTCAGAAAGAAATTGTAGCCATGATATTTTCTAGAACATTTCACATAATTACAGAAATGATCAATATTATTATATATTATAAATTTGAAAAGGCAAGAATTGATTTGTATTTTAAACCTCCCCATGAAATTAGCAAAAACTAATTCCCCTTTGATTTCGGGGGGAATTCAACACAAAACTGAAGCACCAACAAAATTGGCTGATTATTTAGTTGAATATGAGATTTAGATTTCGAAAAAAAAACACTTTTCTTCCTTGCACGTTTGAAAGAAAGATTTAAATAATTGCACATGGAGTAGTATAATTAATTTGTTTTTTCTTAACTATGAAATACTGAAATTAAAACCTGGGGCCTGTTTCGTTTGATTTCAAAATTAAAGGGATTCTTTTCTCGGATAATTTTCCCACGCATATATTTTCTTGTTCCGAAAAATCTAATCCGAAAATTAAAAAATATATTTTCAGATGCAGACTTCCAAAGGTAAGATCATTTCAGCACATATTAACTCTCTTTCACAAAAATGGGCATTATTTTAAACATTAAACTTTTGCTGTTTGAAAAAGAAAATTTGTTTTTCCCTTAAATATGTCAATAGCAGAAACTCGTTCAAGGAAGCTAGTTTATATCAAAGCAAAAAGGCAGAGCATTTTTCCCATCCTTCAGTAAAAAGACACATTTTCAAACTAAAAATTTTGAGGGACATCAGATGCATGTTCTTTTAATAATTATAGCAAAACTTCCTAAAATTCACACTTTCGTCATCCAGAAAACCGGCCCTACAATATTTGATGAATTTACAGCTGCTGTATCTGAAATGACGAAGCAAAAATCTGTAGAAGATGATTGCAAACATATCGTACTTTCAGGGCAATTATCATTCACAATTTTTTCTACATCGCATAAAATTTATGTTTGAAGAATACCAAAAGAAATCGTATCATCCCCTCTTGTGCCAAATGTGAAAAAAAGGAAGGCCATAGCATAAAAGGTCTGGGCAGCAATATATTGCGATTGCTTCTATCCTATCATCATGCCGTACGGGCGAATTACTGCCACTGATTACCATCATATTCTGAGTGAAAAATGTCAACCATTATGCAAACATTGCTTCTCAATAAACAATACGATGCTTTAAGATGATAATTCTTCAATACACCCGGATAGATGTGTTAAATCTTTGTTTGTGGAACATAAAACTGGCGCTAAGCATCTCCCATGACCTACGCTATCAACAGACAAAGTGTATTAGCATTAGTAGAGGCATTTGATGCAAGAAAGAAAGCTTACGCAGCATCAGCCAAAAAAAAAAAAAAAAAAAAAAAAAAACCCTTCCACTTCACCCCTCCGTTCGTTCGAAGTACCTGTCCAGGTTAGTGTTAAATTTATTTAGCCTATCAACTTCCACAACAAGAGATATAAATCTGTTCCACCAACCAACTACCCACTTGCGAAAGGCAAATTTCCGAACATCTGTCTTACTTCAATCTGAATTTATGCCCTCACTCTCAGGTGATTATTCTGAGCAAGAGGAAGAATCGCATCAGCACAGAGCATATTCAAACCATTCAAAGCCTTATACACCTCGATCAGACCACCTCGCAGGTGCCTAGTCTCCAGACACTGTAATTTGCAAAACTTAAGCCTTTCTTCGTAAGAGCAAACCACCCTTTGTTCCATTCACTAATCTTGTTGCCCTTCTCTGTACTGGTTACAGCAGCTCTACATCCTTCTTGAAATGAGGAATCCAGACCTGTATACATTACTCAAGGTGTGGCCTGACCATTTCCTTATACAAGGGAATAACACTTCCTTATCCCTGCTAGAAAAATTCCTGTATATCATTGACAAGACACCATGAGCTACTCTTCCAGCCCGTGTGCACTGCTCAGAGAACTTCATATCTGTTTGCACAATTATCCCCAGGTCCTTTTCATTCTCTACCACTATCTGGTCTCATTTGAGACCTAACGGTTAAAAGACCAGATGAACAACGGTACAAAACATTACACACCACTATATCCATACACTTTTAAACCTTCTGGCTTCTACAGTGTTCTGTATCACACCACAATGTATACTACGCGGAGGTGGCGGAAAATCCTGGTGCCGTTAGTCCCTAAACACACTATACACTATCACTGTAGAACCACAGAGTTGATACGTTGCACTGGGGTTGCTGTCTCCCATATGTAGTGCATTACATTACATTTGTCAATGTTAAACTTCATTTGCACCTCTCAGCCCATCTGTTCAACCTTTTCAGATCCTGTTGCAGCAGCATAGTGTCAGTCCTTGACAACCCTGCCAACTTCGTATCGTCTGAAAACTTGGACATTAAACTTGATATACTATCACCAATATCATTTATAACTATAAAAAAACAATAATGGATCCAACACTGAAACCTGAGGGATTCCACTGATAACATTAGTCCACGATGAGCAGTGTCCATTGATTACCACTCTCTGCCTTCTCCCCCTCAACCATCCCTTTATCCATAGCAGCAATTTGCTCCAATGCCACACTGCTCCAATTTGTGCAGCAGTCTTCCATGTGCAACAGTTTAAAAAGCCTTTCTAAGATCCAAGTATATAATAACAAAGCTATTCCCTGCATCCAGTTCTTTTGTGACTGCATCATAGTATCCAATCAAATTGGTCAGGCAAGACTTCCCCTTAACAAAACCATGCTGTGTCCGAGCTGTAACTGAAGTCTTGTCTAGATGATCCTGCAGTGCTTCTTTAACCGGTGACTCCATTAATTTTCCTGGAACAGAAGTTAAACTCACAGGTCTATAATTACTTGAGTCAGCCTTTGATCCTCCTTTGTTAATTGGGGTCATATTTGCATATCTCCAGTCCATGGGTATCTCCCCCGAGTCCAGATAAGTTCCCTGAATGCTTCCCATTTTGATTTTGCCGTTGGTAACATCATCAGTTGATCCCACTGTACAGAATATAAATACTGTCTCAGTCCATCGTAGTCGCCTTTACGGAAGCAATAACCCTTCCTTTTACCCCTAATGGTAGTTACCTCTTTGAGTAAATCCCACTTCAGCACACTGTGATCACTGCCACCTAGTGGTTCCTTTATCCGCAGATTCTTAATGCATGAAGAAACACTACTGATAATCAGATCAAGAATATTACTCATTCTAGTTGCCTCCTGAACATGCTGATGTAGAAAACAATCATCCAATAAATCTACAAAAGCCTTGCTAGTGTGTGATTGACCAACCCACAGATTCCAGTCAATATCTGAGAAATTAAAATCCCCCATTATAAGACTCTCTGATTTACTGGCCCACTCTATTTCCCTGTACAATATCTTATTATACTCATCAGAGTCATTAGGCCTATAGCACACTCCTACTCTCAATTTTGATCTCCCAATGCTTATGTCACACCAAACTGACTCAACACTGCTCTGTCCAGCGATGTCGACTGGCTTCACTTCCTTGCATTTTATGTATTTCTTAACTAATAGCATAACCCCTCCTCCCTTCCTATCCAGTCTATCCTTTCTGTAGATGTTGTACTCCCCAAATTCCAGTTCTGCATTCCTTATATCTGTGTCTCACCACGTCTCTGATATCCCAACAATATCTGCCTTTGAAGTTTTGAGAAATACCTCAAATTCATCAAATTTATTTACCAAACTACTAGCATTGGTGTACACGCAAGTATACATGCACCTGTTCCTATTCTTAGCTACCCGAACACAACTCATGTGCTTACTTGTACCCCAATGACTCCCAGCAGTCTCTGAAACATCCTGCACCTCTGAAGACAATTAACAGGAATAGCATATAAATTTTGTTCATTCGAAGAAGAGGACATTGAATGGAAGCAAATAAACTTCATTGATTTGAAGGAGTGGATATTGAATACAGCTAGAAGGTTGGGAGTTTGTTCAACAGCAGAACACTTCTTGATTTTGAATATCGATGCTATCTGTACCAGAATGTTGGAGAGACTATAAGACTAAGAAATATTTTAGTTTTTATTATCAGCCGAGATCGATCATATATAAGAACCAGAAGCATGGGTGATAAAGTGCATTAATGAGGGATTTAGTCAGGGAAATAACTACTATTGTTTTCACAAAGGGGATTAACATTGGCTAAGACATTTGTTAAACTCGTTTCAATGTAAATTTGAAACTGATGTTTAAAAATGAAACTTCTATGTGAAGTGTTCTGAGGAGTAATTATAGAGGCTAAGAAGTTTTCATGCCAACCTGAGATATTGCTCATTGTTTGGACTTAAGGATTAGTACTCACACCACGCTTACGTATCCATCATAAATTCTACGTTGGATGCTTAACTTCTGAATGTGCAAATACTTTTAGGGAGAAGCTTAACCCCATTACCCGTTCTCTGTCCTTCTCAAAAACAAAGTAAATACCACATTGAAATCATTCTCCAATTTCCGGGTACCAACACGTTTCCGTTAGCCCTCTTACATCAGCAGTAGTTATCCTAAATAGGAATTCGCATCAATTTATTTTATTGAAAACACTTCTGATACATTGCTGTAGACACCGTTAAAAACCGAAGAATTCATATATAGTTCACTGCCCAGACACTCCTCCCTTCCCGAAGATATTCCACATTGTTTCTCCAAGAATTAGCTACCTGTTCTTTAGAAACATTTCTACCCGTAGAACATCTTACCAATATCAACAGTTCGGCAAGAAACAAATCTTGAGGTGTGTGCAAGCATAACTTTGACCAATATCATCAGATAACGTGGAATTTTTTAACAACGTGGCTGAGTTAGTCAGTCTCAGGCGAGGATAGCATGGTTTTATATCCAGGAAACTCTGGTTTTTCATAAAATTTACCACAGAACGCATGCAATTTAGAGACAGATTAAATTGGGCAATATGGCCTTTGACGCTGATACTTCTAAAATCCTAAAACAACAACAATTCCTTAAAAAGTAAACTTTTCTTAGTTTGCAGCAACACTATTTTAAAATAAGAAAATATTTTCTTATTCAAATTAGATAACCCGTATTATTTTGGTTATCCTCATTACAGTAGCAGTATCAGGGGAACACTTTGGCACGCATCATAACAAGTTCTTTAATCTTGATGGAAAGTATTGAATGTGTGATTCGCGATCCATCAATAGTAAGTTTCTGTTATTTACACCTTCCTTTCCAGCATCAGTAGATTGTAAAGTGCATATCGGTGTGAAGGGAGATCATTCTCCTTTAGAAATTTTAGAAACCGGAATTCCTTAATGAAAAAAAAAAAAAAGAATTTTATTAGCAAAGAGAAATTTACATTCCGAATTGCAAGTACAGCGGATCAATGGTACATATATACTCAATAATAAAAATCAACAAAAACTGTACGTCGTTGGCCACCTTCCAGCTTCACTTCAGCGGATTCCTCAGTTGTTCATCTCCGATTCAAGGACGAAGCGGTCCTCATTCGAAAAGTCAGTTTGGAAATCCGTCAATCAGCTGATGCCTAAAGGTAGAAAACATTCCGTAATTAGTGAACTGGATCCGTAGACGGGATTGCCCTTACGGAAGGACATCAGGCCAATCAGATGAGGGCACCGTATACCTCCCCCTCCTAACGGGCAAACGTCTGCGGCACTGGTGCCCCCACCCCATCGTCGGGATCCAGTTCGTCCGTCTTGAATAAGCCCACCCTCCATCCCGTTCTTACAACGCAACAGTTTTTCGGTTTCTCGTCTTAACTACCCTCCCCCCGATGAGCTCCTTTGATGGACACGTTGGGTTTCCACTACGCAGCACCACGTGTGGGAATAATGAACGTTCCCTCCATCCTCCTAACGGGCATCATCCGTACAGCAGGGTGCTGCTCAGTTGGAATCCAACACATCCATCGCTCACCACATTTATACTTCCTAAACAAAAAAGAAGAAAAACGTAATTACGAACTAATATTACGAAAAAGGTTCTAACTATCATAATATATAGTTTCTAAAAGGTCTTAACTATCTTAAATTATTTGTTAATAGCTAAATATCTGACTAACTGACACTAATGAATATATATTAATTATTTAAATTATCTTAAAATCGGTATTATCTATCGGGGAGATAATACAGTCATGTCCCGTTGAATAAATATCATCGGATCGATAGTTGGTTGCAATATTACTTTGCAGTCTTTGCTATTTCCGAACAAACCGACATCTCAGCAGAGGTAACTTCCATCCTGGGATATTTGCTTTGATTACCGACTTCCCACGATGCGGTTTCTCTTGGATTAAGAAGAATCCTCGCTGGAGATATCTCGTAGACGGGGTGATGCTTTAAAGTTGAAGATCCGAAATTGTTTTCGTGAACTTGAATGTCTAATCCAACCAGCTAAAACGTACGCCAATATTTCTGATGCTGGAAGTAGTTTAATGGACTTGTCCAATCAACAATCTATTATTAAGTCATCAGAAAGGGTCATAATCAGTGGATTGTTAAGTTTCCCATTCGTTAATTAGAATGGACAGAAAGTGAAGAACAATGAAGTCTACTTTAGTGTTGCAATAATTGAGTTTATGACGAATCTGCATTGGAAACTTTAAATTGATAATTAATTATATCGATGACTCCATAATGAATTAAAAATATGTTATTAAAAGTCGTGGACGAATTTTGTCTTAGGGACTAAGGTTGCCTAAATTTATTTCATTTAATATGGAATTTTTAATATAAATTTCTCTTCGAGTCTTTTAAATATTTTATATTCATTCCTTGTAATTGTAATAGGGGCAGTATTCTCCTACATGGAAACCATGGGCCTTTGCTGCAGCGAAAACAAAAAAAAATACAAAATACAACCAAGTAGATACATAGAAAACACAAATTATATTCATCCCTACTCACACAGGTGAGGAGGGATGTGAATTAATTCAAACTGCCAGCCTCAACAACCTACGAGGGCAACCTGTTCCAGCGATCAACGACTCGCTGGCTAAAGGAAAACTTCCTAAAATCTAATCTAAACCTCAAGACCAATAATTTGAATTTATGACCCGGAATTGTTTAGAACATATTGTGTATATGAAAGAACAGATTTCGTGGCATACCTCGTTTGTGGGCAACGCCACGCTATCACCCCTCTTGCTAGTGGACGAACCCATCTCTTGGCAGGTATATGGGTACACTGCATTCAAGGTAGACGGTAATTCGATGTCAGTATAGATTAACGTTGTGAATTAAATGGCTTTGAAATGGGGATGATAGTGGATCCCCGAAGCATGGGTCACTGTATCGTGGAAATAGTACAGCAATTGAACTATCCCCGTTCAACAGTGTCAAGAGTGTATCGGAAATATGCCATTTCCGGAATAACATCTCATCGTGGACACCGCTGAGGGCGGTGAAAGGTGGTTGATGAACACTGGGGGTTGACGTCTGTCTACATTGGAAAATATCCTAAATGAAACAGTTCTGGCCTCAGCAGCCTTCAATTCTTTTATGTGTGACCTTTCTTTACGCAGGGTCTGCATACTGTATCCTTACTTTTTTACAATTCCTGGCATTATGGTCAAATATTTTGGCATTTGTAAAGACCTTGAGAAAGGTCTTTCTAACATTAGTTGCATCATCAATTAGTGCCTGGATGGATGTTCCGCAAAGTCAGTTCTGCTCATGTCATCTTTTGTTGCCCGTTCTTAAAGTGAAGCCCCTATCTTATCAGTAGCTCCTTTATAAGACATCTACTTTTATCAATTGCAATGATCTCAACGGTTTCAGCAAAACTCTTAAATGAATTTCCTCTTTGATGCAATCACATATTTGTCTGAAAATTGTTTTATTAGGGTTCCCCAAATCCGAAGTTACAAGCCACCATGCATGTCATAACATAAAACTTTAAAATGAGTTCTTGGCTGATAATTGTTTTGTGGATAACCTTAAGTACCGAGAATGAATTTAGAAGAACAATCGGAATAACTGGACTTGCTTGTTGGTTGCGATTGGTTAGAATGAAACTGAGATGGAAAGAATTGTGAGAATTAAAAACTAGATTCCATAGAGGAAAATGCACTTCTCTGTAGGATTCGTCCTCAAGATCTGCTCGGTTTTAAAATCATACTGTTGAATCAGAGTTCGAACCGAGAAGTTTCACTGCCTGAGTTCACCGTTTGACATCTTCGTTCCATCAACGATATGGTTTTAATAATGAGAAAATCGTTATAACCAACACGTTCCTCTATGGGATCTCATTTTAATATGTTCTAACAATTATTTTACGCTGACAACGTTTTCCAGCTGATTTCATTCTACCCAAACAGGAAGTCTTAAAAAAGTTATTCCTAATTCTCTTGTATGTGTTGTACTATAATTATAAAATATTAATAGTATGATCAAAGAAGGAGAGATAAAGTATGGATTAGAAATTAAGTGCAGAAATGCTATATATTAACGTACGTTCAGGCAATCCCTCTATCAGGAAATATTGGCCCTGAAAAGGGCCTTGTGAATGTTCAAGTGTTAGGAGTTGGGAATAAGTCAAGAAGAATGAATCATGCGTTTTTATATAATTGTAAAATCAGAATAACTAGAGTGAACTTTGTATTTTATGATCATATGCTATCTGTTCAGTCGAATATTGTGTTGTTTATAATAAATTTCATCTTTTATTTTCACTTTGAATCTAAGCAACACCCGCCTTCTTTGCCTACTTAAGAGTTTGCTCTTCCACATATTGAGCAGAGAATCGTGCAAACTGATTAAGGGGAAATAAAGGAAATTACCCTCATGATCCTGAGAATCTTCTGTGAGAGATCCAGTGTATAGCAGACAGGTGGTGCTTTGGTAGCTGCAAGGGAACCTAAGAAAAATCTAAATAAGAGATATACAAGGGAAGAAAGTAATCTTCCGTGAATTGCAAAAAAAAAATTATATTACCTCCCCCCACACCTTGTTGTACAGTCTCTCATATTGGGAATAAAATACATTAAAAGGTTTATCTTTGTTGGGAGTCGAATTTAATTCTAATGTTGATTTTTTTGCATGTGCTTTTGTGAAAAACGCTGAATGTCATCTTAAGAAATCATTAGACAACTGCGAGGAGATCTGATTGAAGTATTTAAGCAAACTCAGTGATTATCGGATTCTTTTTCTTGGTCAGACTGCGCGTTTGACATAAATACAACATAAGTTTGTCATAAAATCAAAGTGAGGAAGGATGGTTGCACAATCGATGTAAGGAAATTTTGCGTGCCGTGAACGGGTGGTTGATTGCTGAACAAACTTCCATCTGTTATTTTGTAAATGAATATTTGAATAAATTCAATGATGAACTAGACAAGCTATTGGAGGGAATGGATAGGTGAAATGTTTTTTTTTTTGATGCTGTATAATCTTTCTTTCTTATGTCATTTGCCACCAGTAATGCTAATAAGATTGGCCTGAGCAATATTATGAATTTTTTGAAGATTTACTGGTAAATTTTCTTATATCGAAATCCGTAATAACAACATCCAGATACTTTTATTTATTATCACTCATTAAAAAGGATCTTATATAAAAACCTTTAAAATAGAATATTGAACAAACCTTTAAAAAATAGCATCAAAACCCATGAGAAAACTGCATGCGGTCCTAAACAATAATTTTCTTAATCTTCTTTTGCTACCCAGACGAATTAATAGATTGGTCTGTAATATGTACGTTGTACAAATTGTGAAAATTCATAACACGGTTCGAAGCCATGCGCATTTACCATGAGGATTAAACAACCTAATCAAGTTAAACAACCAAATTGAAATTAATTTCAAGTTTAAAATCGTAAGAAGCACAATTCTCCTGGTAAGTATTATAAATTCAAAAACGGTTTTCGTGGTGTATCGTATAACCATTAACCCACCTTAATATAACAGGTTTGTATTATTTTAATGGTTGAAAAATACATTTGATAAAGTTATACAACCATTATCCTTTAATTAAGATGAAGTATTTTAATGTTCTTCAAAATTTTTCAAAAATTACAAATATTTTCATTCTTTAAAAATATTGTTAATGTTTGTGATAATCCTGTGTGACAAAATAAAAAAAGAAATCATTTCAAATCTACAGGAACATCGTCGTTCCTCAATATTTGTCGTTTTAAGAGAGAATATCTCTTAAATTTCCAGCTATGATTGAATTTTGTTTTCTTTCTAAATTGTGAATTACGCTAATTATTATCGATATGGTACATCTGTAAAATTTTTGCTTATTTTCATTTCAGGGTGTCCGATTTTTAAATAATTATTTTAAACGGAATAGAAGTTCATTCAAAGAAAATAAATCGAAATAAATAAATGAATTAGTAATAATGGAATTTGGTTAATGACAAAAAGACGTGTACGTTCAAGGAATCCCTCTATCGTGAATTGTGGCCCTAAAAAGGGCCGTTTTTTGAATGCGGGTATCTTCGTTGCTTTAAACATGGACTCCGCGAATACGTCTCGCCAGCTGGATATCTTCAGGATTGATCCTTGCACGGTTGGAATGCTCAGAGGTTTTTTGGAAAAGACGAAGAAACTTCAAAACTCTGGGTAAGTGATAAACAATTCCCTGGAAGTTTTCAATACGGGATTTCGGATACTGTCGAATTAGCCGAAGTGCAGCAGCACTTGGTCTGAAACGATGAGCAGCAAGTTTTTTGGGTCTTCCTTCTGGGACGTCTCCTCCTTTAGGTTTAATACAGGTGCGTTTAATACGAGCCATGATGAATTCAATACAGCAGAAATCCTGAAAAAGAACTGAAGGTGGACTATTCTCTCGATATTTATAAGGACGCCACTCTAAACTGATTTCCAAATATGGTGTTTGTGTTTCCATTCGAAATTTTAAGCCAATCATTGAATCGGTCTTATTTTATGACCGTATATGGGATTCGTACTATGAACCGGATTAAAATATTAAAGCCTCGAAAAATTATAGCGAAAAGATGTTGACCACTGGGTTCGAGACTATTCTAAATAGTCTCCAACTAAAACGACATTGATCTTTAATATATTAAGAATGAGTCAATCAAAAATTCCTTATTTTAAAATTCAAGAAAGAAAAGCCTCAACTGAAAAAGGTGCATATACTTGGACATGGATAGAGCAGTTAGATAATTCTTTTAGAAATTTTGAGTAAGTTGAAAAGGATGTTTAATAACCAAAGTAGTTAAAAAAATTTGCCACCGAATTCAATGCTATTCATTCAAGTTATAATCCTCCGTTGGGAATTCTGTTTTTGTTTTAATCCGGGTTTGAGTGATCAAAGCTCAGATACAGGATTTGCTAATGGTATTAAAGAATTTGAATTATCGTTATCGCCCTCCAATGAAGAAAACAACTTAAGTGGGCTCAATTTTTGAAATTCTATATTTTCTGGTGATTGAAGTAAGTGTTAAAGCTCACTTATCGGAACTGGAGTTATGTATTCTGAATTGCTGAAGAAAGGCTTCATTTTAAATGACAGAAGGTTTTAATGAAAATATTTAAATCCATCCTTGTATTTTTAGATTATATGCAAATTCTATTCAGTAGTTCCAAATTCTCCAATTTATCAGCAGTTATGTGAAAATTAATCTGGTGCATTTGAAAATATCCTTTTTTTTCTAAATTAAATGGTGAAGCAATTTTTATAATTGCTAAAGATCATTTCAACCTCTTTGTGCACTTGCTTCTAAAACGATTACATTCAAGGCTTTGTATGAAGTCCTCGATATGAGGAAGGAAGGGGTTTGGGTAAGTTATAAATTCTAATAACACGTGTAATTCCGTATACAATGTTATGTTTCTGATACACTTCAATTGCTATTGTGGAAAGTGGATGATATTGTGTGATAAATTCATAGAAATACCTATTCAAAAAATTATTTTAGAGAAGAAGATGAATTCACAAACATCAGAAATTAAGTGGATGCATTCGTAAAATGGTCGAAAGAGAGCAGGAAGGGTAAATATCTGGGAAAAAAATTAAAAATTATTTTTGTTTTGTCTGATCGAGCAGTTTGAAAAATAATTCGGGAAACTGCTGAAGAATTTGTTAGTGAAATTAATGAATTCCTTTGAGAAAAATGTTTCAAATATTGGTCAAAGGAGTGAAGGAAGAGAAAAAACAAAATATATGTTTGGTTAGAGGAAAGAGGAGGCAAATCTGAATCCCAGAAAAATCATCCGATTATTTTTCCTCCCCTCTGAATACAGGCCATTACCACTTGATCTAATAAAATTTAAAGGAAAGATTCTTTAGCAATCACAGTATTGAATCCAATGGGGTGGCCGGGAGTAAGTTTCGCCTCCCTTGGAGTAAAATTCCCATTCAGCAAAAATATGAATTTTTGTTTTGACATTGTAACGTTGCTTGAAGATCAGCATTGGAGGCCCGATTGAGTTACTGGAAAAATGATGTGATTGATACGAATGCTGCGAGAAACCAAAGATGAGTAAGATCATTATAATACTTAAACGTTTAAATATAATTTGTATAATTCGAATATTAAACTGTAATTATTGTCAGTAATGTGGTTTTTGTGAACTGTGTATTAGCGTGTAAATGTTAAATAATAAATATATCCTAATTTGTTTTCTCATTATCTCTTATTATAGTATTCATAAATATACAGAGTTGTTTGTAACTTATCCATGTGTTGTAAATATTAAATAATAATATACATCCCTCTAAAGTTTCATTGGAACCTCCCTTACAAAGTTATTAAATTCAGGGTTAAAGCAAAAGAAAACAAAAGCACGAAATTGAATAAATACGATCTTTAAAAAGAAAATTCTGCTGGGATTATCAATAACAAATTTAAGATTTGCGAATTAGATAATACCGCTAACCACGGGGAAGAAACTTGCACTGCTGTTCAACAAGAAATATCTGATGTTTCTTCACTAAAAGCTTCAATCACTCTACCCGAAAAAAATAATAGAATTGAGTGACATATCGATTAAGGGCATAGAGATGGTGAATTCTTGGAATATTGATTCAAAAAGGAACAACAGTGACGATATTTTCTAAAATAATGTATATTATATATTATAAATATGAAAAGGCAAGAAATGATTTATATTTTTAACTTCCCCATGAAATTAGCAGAAACTGATCCCCCTTTGATTTCGGGGGAATTCAACACAAAACTGAAGCCCCAAAGAAATTGGCCGATTATTTAGTTGAAAATGATATTGCCAGAAAAAAGCACTTTTCTTCCTTCCACGTTTCAAAGAAAGATTAAATAATTGCATTTGCTGTAGTATATTTACTTTGTTTTCTTCACTATAAAATACTAAAGTTAAGACGTGGGGCCTGTTTCGTTTTATTACATAATAAAAGGAATATTTCTTCCACGGATATTTTTTTCTCTTACCGGCAAATCTTCTTCGAAAATAATGGAGAAAATTAAGAAAAACCTTCCCAGATGCAAACTTCCTCGAGTAAAATCATATGAGCACGTATTAACTCTCTTTCACAAAAAATGGGCATTATCAAATAATTTTTACTGTTCAAAAATTTAAATTTTCCCTTAAACACAGTAGAAACCGATTCAAGGAAGCTAGTTTATATCCCGTCAGCAATGAAAAAATCCAACCGTCCTATAATTTTTCACATCCTTCATTAAAGAAAGGCGTTTTGAGACTGAAAACACAGAGGGACATCGGAGGCATGCTCTGTTAATAATAATACCCCAACTTCCTGAAATTCAGAATGAAAAAAGTAAACCAACCCCTAAAATGAGCGCCTTTTTTTTAATTCCAAAGGGATCAGATTGTGGGCGAACGTTTGGCAGAGGCAAAGGTGCCTAAAACTGTTCATCTATTCGATGAATGAGCAGCTGTATTTGAAATTACGAAGCAAAAACCTATTCAAGTTGGTTGGCAAAACAATTTCGTACTTTCAGAGCAAATATCGTTCAGAATTGTTTTTTAAATCGCATCAAATTTATGTTTCAGAAATACCAAAAGAAATCGTACCATCCTCTCTTGTGCCAATTGAGCAAAATGGAAGACCATAGCAACAGCAGTTTAGGCAGAAATATATTGGTAGTCTTTCCATCCTACCATCATGTAGTATGGGCGAATTACAGCAACTGAGGATGTTGGTTTATTCATTCGTGATATTCTGAATGAACAGGTTCAACTCATTGTTTACCAATAAACAATACCACGTTTCAAGATGATAATACTCCAATACACTCAGTTAGATCTGTCAAATATTAGTTTGCGGATGAAACAACTGGAGCTAAGCGTCTCCCATGATCTACGCTGTCACCCGAGAAACGTTATTAAGCCAAGGTGGGCATATTTAGAGAGAAGAGCGAGAAGCATATTTCCTCTGCCTTCATAAATTAATGAGCTAGAAACTCTCTTCCACGAAAAGTTGTATTACTCTTACTACAATTAACAGGAATAGTATATAAATTTCGTGGAATCGACGTTGAGGTTCTTAAATGGAAGCATATAAACTTCATTGATTTCAACTAGGAGATATTGAACATTTTGTTGATAATTTGTTCAATAGCAGAACACTTCTTGGTTTTGAATATCAGTGCTATCTGTACCAGAATGTTGGATAAAGAAATATTTTAATTTTTATCATCAGCAGTGATCCATCACATATCAAGAATGTATAGCACATTAACTGTGGGATTTATTCTTGAAAAGGGGATTAACATAGGCTAATACATTTATTAAACTAGTTTAATTTTTAAACACCAACTGATGTTTAAAAATGTGAATTCTAAATGGGAAGTGTTCCGAGAAGTAGTCATAAGAGGCTAAGAAGATTTTTCGTGCCAACCCGAGATGTTGCTCATTGTTCGGGCTTAAATAAATGTCAGGTGTCTAGTAGTTGAAGAAGAGACTAGTCTCTTCTTCAACTGAATAATAAATTAGAAGAAAATAGTGTGAGTGAGCTTCTCACAGTGGAAAGTGTGAAATTAAAGGCTCTATTATCTAATATTTTTGTTGCAGGGTTTTAAGAGCATCAGCGACTAAAGACATATTTCTTCGTATATACTGTCTATAAATTGCGTGTATTGTGTTGACGATGTTCTGTTTACTGCACAAAAAACCCGAGTTTGCGAGCGAAAAAGTAGGCCATCGTTGATTGAGACCGACTAAGTCAGCCACGAAAAAAAAAAAAAGGTCAATTAAAATTCCTCACGTCATCGATGCGACTCGAACTGAGGTTTTTGGTGGACGGCGTTACTACCAACTGTGCTACCAATGAAGGCTCCATAACACGATAACAAAGAAATATGAGATTGGAATTTCCTGACTGGAGTTCAAGCTTAAAAAGATTCATTTCTTAAAATTATAAAGTAAACATTTAATTTCCAAGCTGTAATTTAATGTTGTTCTAGTTAAATGTTTTCAGGTTTAAATTAAGGGATCACATTTTAAAGACACAGGTTTTAACACGTTTCCCGAACCCTGCTAATTCCAATAGTTTCGGTTGACACACAACAAGAGAACATAATGCTACACAACAGACCACTCCCCCACACACTTTTAAAATCTCGGGCCTCCAAAGAGTACAGTGTCTTTCACAAAGAATACAACGCGGAGATGGGAGAACCCCCTGGTGCAGTCACACAACTAACACACTTTACTTTACCATTACGTATATTAGTTCGTTATTGCAGCTGATATGGCAGAATGGTGATTGTCATATTATTTGTGAAGGACTGAGTTCAAATTTTATTCAATGATGTAACAAACTGTTTAAATTTTAAACCAATCTGACGTGGACCCATTCCCCTGCTTTTTCCTTCCCTGACAGATAGTCCAAACAGCTGCGTCCACTTCATTATAGAATACTGAATGGAAATTTATGTTGTGTCATGAAAGAAATCAGCTTTGGCATCATCCTGATCCCCAAGGATCTAATTGACACCTGTAAAAAAATTATTATTCTATTAGGTACACCCAGAAAGTCACTTCAAATACCCATGTGCATTGTGTTCGTAAATTGCATGTGTTCTCTGGTCGAGTTGCCTACTTTGCTGGACGAAAAACATGATGCTCACTACCCTTAAGAGACCGAATAATTCCATCACCGAGCGAAAAATAAGCCGATAAGAGTCTGTGACATCATGGACCAATTCGAACGCAGGCCGTTTCCACTCGGTATCGGGAGGGAGGACGGCAACGATACCATTTTATTACACGCGCAGACAATTGAGACCAAAACTGCTAGAAAAAGAACTCCTTCTACAGGTAAAATGAAGAAGTCAAATCGTTTAAGGCCAGGTGCTGGCCTGAAACAATGGGAATCTCCAATTTAATGTAGAAGGAGTCATTCTAGACCGACTAACAGGTGACATTCGAATAATTTCCTGAATATATCTCATCCAATTCTTCCATTTTACTTGCACATTCCTTAATACCGTGATTAAATCCTCCACCTGAGCCTCGATCACTTACAAACCGGATTAAAACACAACCAGAATTCCTCAAAGAGAATAATGATGTGTACGAATACAGATGAACTCAGTGGCCAACATTGGTAACTGCTTTACTTCTAGTAATAAGTCAACCAAACAACCTTTTCATGAACGTCATCGAAAGTCAGCTTTGCTAAAAAAAATTGTAAACTTTCTAAGTTTATCGAGAATTTTCTTAAAATTTAAAAAATAGTTTTTCATTTTCTCTTTCCAAAAATCTTACTTTCCTTAATATTTTAGGATAACTTTTATTTAATTTGGAGTCGAGTTAGAGCCCTGTCGAACCCAGTGATCATCTTTTTCTGCTTATACAGTAATTATCTCTTTTAAAATTGATATTTGTGTTCCAGGGTTTATTGCATCAATCTAGTTTAGAGATGAACAAGGCTTCTCTACGTAATAAAGTACTGTACTGCTAAATAATAAATGCCTTGAAGGTGTTAATTTTATTACCCTTCGTGTCAATATGAAATTTTTTTGAAATTGGAAAACGAGAAATCAAAAAAAAAAATAATTCGGACAGGTAGACATCAACACTGGTCCAAAAAGACCTCATTTCACAGATAAAGTGAAGAAATCACATCATTTAAGACCACGTGCTAGCGTAAAACGATGGGACTCTCTAATTTACTGTGAAAGGAATCAATTCTAGACGAGTAACATTGTGAAAAGGCCCATAAAAATTCCTCACATCATCGAAGGTACTTGAACGCAGATCCTTTCTACCGCGGACGAAAGTGGATGATTCTACCAAATGTGCTACCCACGAAGCCTGTAAGAACAAAATAACAACTTATCTGTATAATATAACTTATATTTATAATATTAAGAATAAGAAAACTAACAAAAAAACTTAATTCATTTTTTTTTTTTTCAGGGCCTAATTTATGTTAGAGACGTTTCTGTTCGTATTTCAGCAATAAATGAACTAAATAAAGTTATTGGTTGGTTGTTGTAGGATTTTAGGCGCACTATCTACTGAGTCCATAACCTCAAAATTGAGTATGTTCCGTGGTAACTGCTGAAGACAAGAATGCAGCATACCACGACTGGCTTATATCGAAATCTCAAGCTTGATGACAGGGGACAATCCACACAGCAAATGGATGCTATTTGTATCCAACACATCCAAAATATGACAAGGCGGAAACGGACAGCAGGCAGTGACCATAAAGTTATCAGATGGACAGTGCACAAGAGATTTTTGTAGTGTAAGGGAAAGTAAAGGGCTTCGTTTCAAGGGAGGTAAACATTATGGAATGAGACAGTTCTTGGTCTCTACTAACCAAAGTGAGTGAATGCTGCCAAATAGGAGTTCATTATGAAAAGTATTCAACTGATATTTCCTAGAAGCGAAGGATGCATTTGTTCCAGTGGAGAAGTGCCTCATGAAAACATTCCCACGTGCATTAAAAGAGACTTAAGTGTTTCATCGAGAAAAAAAAATGGGATGCTTACACACTGTTGTGAGATACTGATTTATAAAAGCGTAAAAGTTACAAGACGGGTGTTAACAGGCGTAAGATGGATGAAAGCTGAATAAGAGGAATCCTAGCAAAGAGAACTAAATATGCAGACAAAAATGTATTTTCACACAGGTGAATAGCAAAAAGAAGAGAGCGAAGAAGACAGGCCTTTTTATCGAAATGCAAAAGTCATCGAAACTACCAGACGTTGGGTTTAAAGTGTAATTTGTAACAGTGCTGGATTAAGGAACGGGCCTATTAGGGCATTTGCCAGGGTCGCCAAAAAGAGAAGAACAATGCGGCAAGAAATATATATATCTTTATTAAATAAAGTCTGCAGAACTGGACATTGTTCATCATATTATTGTGGAAAAGGCTGCATGTGGTTCCACCATCCCATTGGGGAAGTTAAAGAGATCATCATAAAATTCAAGATCCTTCTGAAAAACTGTACATCGCTGAGTATCATTCGATAACCTGATCACCAGAAACGCAGCCTCCTAGCATCTGTCCATGGAATGGGACATTGCATAATTACACTCAATGAAAACAGGGTTATACATTTAATTCTAAAAATAAATATTGTTTTTTTTTTTAATTCTGAGAATTTTTTTATTTTGCAAGTTACCAGATTATGTTCAATTTACCTTCTCGATGTTGAATAGATATAATGACTTGAAAATGCAAATATGTAACCCGTGGTTAAGTGAATACTGAAGCCGGAATTGCAGAAACTTGTGTTATAATTATTAACACATCACGCTTTTGATGTTCCTCAAAGATTTTAGTCTGGGAATGCCCGTGTTTACTGAAGGATTGGACAAATTTTAAAAGGGCTGGACGAACTAATTCCTTGAATCAGTTTCTACTATTAACATATTTAAGGGGAAAAACAAATTTATTTTTCCAACTCTTAAAAATTTAATATTTATGTGATTTGACGCGAGGAAGTTTGAATCTGGGAAGATAAATTTTAATTTCCTCCATGATTTTCGGACTAGCTTTGCAACTCTTTCCGGTAAGGAAATATAATTTCTGTTTTCTCTCTCTGCATTCATCCCTCTGATCACTGTGCGAAACATTATTTTTTGTTGTGTTTCTGAAAGGAATTCATTAATTTCACTAACAAATTCTTCATTTGTTTTCGGAATTCCCTTTCATCTGCTGCATCACCTTCTGGGAAAAAACAAAACGTTGGTTATCTTTCTTGAAGTGATTTTATATCTTGTTACAATGAAACCATGAAACTTTTGAATGAAGTGAATGAAAAACATTTGAAAGTGAATGAAAGTTTTAATTTCATTCACTTTTTTCCACGTGTTTATCTTCTCTGCTCTTTCGGCCATTTCACCAATTCAGCTACTCTGAATATGTGATTTGTATGAAGTCATTTTGTTCTCTAAAATAACTTTCTTTTAAATATCTATTTCTACGAATTTATCATCGTGTTAAAAGAGTTTATAACTTACCCAACTGAAAGCACTTCCTTCAGCATATTGAAGACATTTCTTGATACCATAAGCAGTGTGATGGCATTCGATGACGAAAAGTGAAGTTAAACCGTTATTGTAACTTTCTGGAATATTATTTCCAAATTGTCCAGCTTGAATCAATGGTTTTCTTAGTTGGGGTCCATAAGGATTATTTGAAATTACTTAATACTCCTTAATACCATGATTAAATCCTGTACCTGAGCAGTGATCACTTACAAACCGGATTAAAACACAAACAGAATTTCCAAAGCACAATAATGATGTGTACAATAAAGAGAAATCAATGGCCAACTTTGTTAACTGCTTTACTTCTAATTATGTCACCTAAACAACATTTTCATGAACGTCATCAAAATTTGTTATATCTAAATAATAATAATTTGTTATATCTAAATAATAAAGCCTTCAAGGTTTTAATATTTGTTACCCTTCGTGTCAATAACTTGTTTTCAAATTTGATAATTCATGGAAATTGGAAAACGAGAAATTAAAACAGAAATGATTCAGTGGTTGGCTTTAATTTCATCAGAGTAGCTTCAACATCAAGACATGAGTCTGTGTTTCTAATTCTTTGTAATCCCAGTTACTTAGGAATGAAATAACCAGTCAAGTAGCACCACATTTCGATTCATTGAAAAGGCGCTTTCTAATAAATAGGGAGAGAAGAATCCACATTCAGTTCGTTTATTCGGAGTATTAAAAATAGTTTTGAATGTAACTTTTCTACATTTTGATTACTACATCTTCGTGTAATTTTCCATTTAACTGAATTACTTTCTGGTCTAAACATAAAAATTGCATATTGGTGGTAGCCTGTCTATTCGAAATCCACGGGTTTCAGAGAAAAACAGAAAAATCCGCTTGCAGTGGTGCCCAGAACATTGTGAGTGGTCAGTGGAAGAAAATCACGTGGTCAGACTAATCACGATACACTTTGTTTTGCACTGATGGTAGTCAGAGAATGTGGCGAGAACCTAAAGAAGCAAATGGAACCTACTCGCCTTCTTAAAACAACACATGCGCTGTAGGTAGTATCCTTGTATGGGGAATGTTTTGATGGCACGGACTAGGTCCGCCGATACTTAAATTTTGTATCAGCTCTACTGCACCCTGCAATGGTACACGTTTATTCTAAAGGTGATCGACAATTTATGGATGACAATGCAACACAAGAGTGCCAGAATCTTGCAAGAATGGTTCTTCCCTGGTCCTCACATTCAGCTGATATGAGTTCTTTAAGTATAGGTGGGATCTGTTTCAGAGAGCTATACCGCAACGAAAACATTTTGCTTGTAGGACTGTTTACCCATCATTGGAGTCAAATTCACTAATCAGTAGTTGCTCATCACATCTTTCACCCCTCCTTTGTGGATTAGGAAGACGTTAACATTTTTAATTGTTTTTTGTATTGGGTTTTAGGAGGATTAGCGGCTAAGCCCATATTGCTCCTGTATGTAAATTGCGTGTGTTGTGTGGTCGATTGTCTCTTTCTGTACAAAAAGCCCTGCTACCTGAGCCGACTAAGTCAGCCATGTTGTGAAAGAGGCTCATTCCTCACTTCATCGACGGGGCTCGAACTCAGGTCTTTTCCATGTGGTGTGGTGAGGACTGCAATTCTATAAACTGCAATACATACGTGGGCCGTGGTTTGTCCACTAAGTGAGAAAATCAAGTTATGCGTATATTCTGAAGTGGAGACTCCAAAAAAAAACATCCTGCACCGCTGAAGACAATTAACAGGAACAGCATATAAATTTTGTTCATTCGAAGAAGAGGACATTGAATGGAAGCAAATAAACTTCATTGATTTGAAGGAGTGGATATTGAATACAGCTAGAAGGTTGGGAGTTTGTTGAATAGCAGAACACTTCTTGATTTTGAATATCGATGCTATCTGTACCAGAATGTTGGAGAGACTATAAGATTAAGAAATATTTTAGTTTTTATTATCAGCAGTGATCCATCATATATTAAGGTAAAAGAACCAGAAGCATGGGTGATAAGGCGCATTAATGTGGGATTTAGTCAGGGAAATAACTACTATTGTTTTCGTAAAGGGGATTAACATTGGCTAAGACATTTGTTAAACTCGTTTCAATGTAAATTTGAAACTGATGTTTAAAAATGAAACTTCTATGTGAAGTGTTCTGAGGAGTAATTATAGAGGCTAAGAAGTTTTCATGCCAACCTGAGATATTGCTCATTGTTTGGACTTAAGGATTAGTACTCACACCACGCTTACGTATCCATTATAAATTCTACGTTGGATGCATAACTTCTGAATGTGCGAATACTTTTAGGGAGAAGCTTGACCCCATCACCCGTTCTCTGTCCTTCTCAAAAACAAAGTAAATACCACATTGAAATCATTCCCCAATTTCCGGGCACCCACACGTTTCCGTTAGCCTTCTTACATCAGCAGTAGTTATCCTAAATAGGAATTCGCATCAATTTCTTTTATTGAAAACACTTCTGATACATCGCTGTAGACACCGTAAAAGACCGAAGAATTCATATATAGTTCACTACTCTGACACTCCTCCCTTCCCAAAGATATTCCACATTCTTTCTCCCAGAATTAACTTCCTGTTCTTTAGAAATATCGCTACCTGTAGAACATCTTACAAATATCAACAGTTCGGCAAGAAACAAATCTTGAGATGTGCGCAAGCATAACTTTGACCAATATCATCAGATAACGTAAATTTTTTTAACCACGTGGCTGAGTTAGTCAGTCTCAGGCGAGGATAGCATGGTTTTATATCCCGGAAACCCTGGTTTTTCATAAAATTTACCACAGAACGCATTTACAGACAGATTAAATTGAGCAATATGGCCCTTGACGCTGATACTTCTAAAATCCTACAACAACAATTCCTTAAAAAGTAAACTTTACCTAATTTGCAGCAAAACTATTTTAATATAAGAAAATATTTTCTTATTCAAATTGGATAACCAGTAATATTTTGGTTACGCTCATTACAGTAAGAGTAGCAGCATCAGGGGAACACTTTAGCACACAAGTTCTTTAATCTTGATGGAAAGTATTGAATGTGTGATACGCCATTCATCAATAGTAAGTTACTGTTTTTTATTTACACCCTCCTTTCCAGCATGAGTAGATTGTAAAGTGCATATTGGTGTGAAGGGAGATCATCCCCCTTTAGAAATTTTAGAAAACGGAATTTCTTAATGAAAAAAAAAGAATTTTATTAGCAACGAGAAATTTACATTCCGAATCGCAAGTACAGAGGATCAATGGTACATAAATAATAACAAAATCAACAGAAACTGTACGTCTTTGGCCTCCTTCCAGCTTCACTTCAACAGATTCCTCAGTTGTTCATCTCCGATTCAAGAAAGCATCCTGGACGATTCGGTCCTCATTCGAAAATTCAGTTTGAAAATCCGTCAATCAGCTGAGCCCTAAATGGAGAAAACATTCCGTAATTAGTGAACTGGATCCGTAGACGGGATTGCCCTCACGGAAGGACATCAGGCCAATCAGATGAGTGCACCGTATACCTCCCCCTCCTAACGGACAAACGTCTGCGGCACTGGTGCCCTCACCCCATCGTCGGGATCCAGTTCGTCCGTCTTGAATAAGCCCACCCTCCATCCCATTCTTACAACGGAACAGTACGGTTTCACGCCTTAACTACCCTCCCCCGATGAGCTCCTTTCATGGACACGTTGGGTTTCCACTACGCAGCACCCCGTGTGCGAATAATGAACGTTCCCTCCATCCTCCTAACGGGCATCATCCGTACAGCAGGGTGCTGCTCAGTTGGAATCCAACACATCCATTGCTCACCACATTTATACTTCCTAAAGAAAAAAGAAGAAAAAGCGTAATTACGAACTAATATTAATATATTACGAAAAAGGTTCTAACTATAATAATATCAAGTTTCTAAAAGGTCGTAACTATCTTAAATTATTTGTTAATAGCTAAATATCTGACTAACTGACACTAATGAATAAAAATTAATTATTTAAATTATCTTAAAATCGGTTTTATCTATCAGGGAGATAATACAATCATGTCCCAGTTGAATAAATACATCAGATCGATAGATGGTTGCAATATTACTTTGCAGTCTTTGCTGTTTCAGAACAAACCGACATCTCAACAGAGGCAACTTCCATCCTAGGATATTTGATTTGATTACCCATTTCCCACGATGCGGTTCCTCTTGGATTAAGAAGAATCCTCGTTGGAGATATCTCGTAGACGTGGTGATGCTTTAAAGTTGAAGATCCGAAATTGTTTTCGTGAACTTGAATGTCTAATCCAACCAGCTAAAACGTACGCCAATATTTCTGATGCTGGAAGTAGTTTAATGGACTTGTCCAATCAATAATATGTTATTATGAAGTCATCAGAAAAGGTCATAATCAGTGGATTGTTAAGTTTGCCATTCGTTATAAGAATGGACAGAAACGGAAGAACAATGAAGACTATTTTAGTGTTGCAATAATTGAGTTTATGACGAACCTTCATTGGAAATTTCAAATTGATAATGAATTGTATCGATGACTCCATAATGAATTAAAAATATGTTATTAAACGTCGTGGACGAATATTGTCTTAGGGACTTAGGTTGCCTAAATTTATTTCATTTAATATGGAATTTTTAAATATTTTATATTCATTCCTTGTAATTGTAATAGGGGCAGTATTCTCCCTATACTGCATGGAAGCCACGGGCCTTTGCTGCAGGGTCCGAAAAAAAAATACAAAATAACAACGAAGTAGATACATAGAAAACACAAATTATATTCATCCCTACTCACACAGGTGAGCAGGGATGTGAATTTATTCAAACTGCTAGGCTCAACAACCTACGAGGGCAATCTGTTCCTGCGATCAACGACTCGCTGGCTAAAGGAAAACTTCTTAAAAATGTAATCTAAACCTCAAACCCAATAATTTGAATTTATGACCTGGAATTGTTTAGAACATATAGTGTACATGAAAGAACAGATTTCGTGGCATACCTCGTTCCTCGGCAACGGGACGCTATCACCACTGTTGCTAGTGGACGAACCCGTCCCTTGGCAGGTATATGGTTACACTGCATTCACGGTAGACGGTAATTCAGTGTCAGTATAGATAAACGTTGTGAGTTAAATGGCTTTGAAATGGGGATGATAGTGGATCCCCGAAGCATGGGTCACCGTATCGTGGAGGTAGTCAGAAATTGAGCTATCTCCGTTCGACAGTATTAAGAGTGTATCGGAATCATGCCATTTCCGGAATAACATGTCATCGTGGACACCGCTGTGGGCGGTGAAATGTGGTTGATGAACACTGGGAGGTTGACGTCTGTCTCACGTTTTCAATATTTTCCTAAATGAAACAGTTCTGACCTCATCAGCCTTCAGTTCTTTTATGTGTGACCTTTCTTTCTGCAGGGTCTGCATACTGAATCCTTACTTTTTACAATTCCTGGCATTATGGGCAAAAATTTTGGCATTTGTAAAGACCTTGAGAAAGGTCTTTCTAACATAACTTGCATCATCAATTAGTGCCTGGATGGATGTTCCGCAAAGTCACTTCTGCTCATAGAAGCAAGAATTAAATCTTTTGTTGCCTGTTCTTAAAATGAACCCCTATCTTATCAGTAGCTCCTTTATAAGACATCTACTTTTATCAATTCCAATGATCTCAACGGTTTCAGCAAGTCTTAAACGCATTTCTTCTTTGATGCAAACACATATTTGTCTGAAAATTGTTTTATTAGGGTCCCCCAAATCCGAAGTTACAAGCCACCATGCATGTCATAAAATAAAACTTTAAAATGAGTTCTTGACTTATAATTGTTTTGTGGATAACCTTAAGTACCGAGAATGAATTTAGAAGAACAATCGGAATAACGGGACGTGCTTACTGCTTGCGATTGGTTAGAATGAAACTGAGATGGAAAGAATCGTGAGCATTAAAACTTAGATTTCAGAAGTGCACTTCTCTGTAGGATTCGTCCTCAAGATCTGCTCGGTGTTACAATCATACTGTTGAATCAGAGTTCGATCGGAGAACTTTCACTGCGGAGATAATACTCCTGAGTTCACCGTTTGACATCTTCGTTCCATCAACGATATGGTTTTAATAACGAGAAAATCGTTATAACCAACACTTTTCTCTATGGGATCTCATTTTAATAAGTTCTAACAATTTATTTACGCTGACAACGTTTTCCAGCTGAATTTCATTCTACCCAAACAGGAAGTGTTAAAAAAAGTTATTCCTAATTCTCTTGTATTTGTTGTACTATAATTATAAAACATTAATAGTATGATTAAAGAAGGAGAGATAAAGTATGGATTAGAAATTAAGAGCAGAAATGCTATTTAGAAACGTACGTTCAGGCAATCCCTCTCTCAGGAAATATTGGCCCTAAAAAGGGCCTTGTGAATGTTTAAGTGTTAGGAGTTGGGAATAAGTCAAGAAGAATGAATCGTGTGTTTTTATATAATTGTAAAATCAGAATAACTAACTAGAGTGAACTTTGTATTTTATGATCATATGCTATCTAGTTCAGTCGAATATTGTGTTGTTTATAATAAATTTTCACTTTTATTTTCACTTGTGCAGTCTCTCATATTGGGAATAAAATACATTGAAAGGTTTATCTTTGTTGGGAGTCGAATTTAATTCTAATGTGGATTCTATTCATGTGCTTTTGTGAAAAATGCTGAATGTCATCTAAAGAAATCATTAGACAACTGCCAGGAGATCTGATTGAAGTATTTAAGCAAACTCAGTGATTATCGGATTCTTTCTCTTGGTCAGACTGCGCGTTTGACATAAATACAACATAAATTTGTCATAAAATGAAAGTGAGGAAGGATGGTTGCACAATCGATGTAAGGAAATTTTGCGTGCCGTCAAATGGTGGTTGATTGCTGAACAAACTTCCATCTGTTATTTTGTAAATGAATATTTGAATAAATTCAATGATGAACTAGACAAGCTATTGGAGGGAATGGATAGGTGAAATGTTTTTTTTTTTCGATGCTGTATAATCTTTCTTTCTTATGTCATTTGCCACCAGTAATGCTAATAAGATTGGCCTGAGCAATATTATGAATTTTTTGAAGATTTACTGGTAAATTTTCTTATATCGAAATCCGTAATTACAACATCCACATACTTTTATTTATTATCACTCATTAAAAAGGATCTTGTATAAAAACCACTACAAATTCGCGTTTTACACCATCATGTTTAACTACAGCAAGCATGTGATCATCGGAGGTTTATTCAGACTGCATTCGTTTTATATTTGACATCTTTTGCAATGTTTAATATATTCAATGGCCGGTCTCTTCATTAAAAGAACTCGTTTTTGCTTTTAAAAATGTTTCTAAAGTGTTCAATTAAATTTATTATTTTTTATAAATTCTAACTTAAAATTTGTTTGTACTGAAATTCAAAACTGTTATTAAAAATTATGGCCAAAACCATGGTATAATGAAAGAGAGAAAGAACAGATTAGAAGATAAATGCAGGAATTTTATTTTGAAACGTACGTTCAGGCAATCGCTCTATCACGATATGGTGGCCCTGAAAAGGGCCATTTTTGCTTTCATTTAAGCACGTTCTCCTCGAATCCGTCTAGCCAGATGAATATCTTTACTCATGATGGTTACCCTTTTGCCATGGATTGCACACAAGTTGGTGTCTTCGAAGTTGGTTTCTTAGACATTGGATAATTATTCTCTATGAAAATAGGATTATATTTTTAATCTGAAAATGAATATTTTTTATTTTATTCTGAGAAATTATTTTGTTTTGCAAGTTACCTGATTTTTATGAGCATTTTACCTTCTAAATGTTGAGAAGATATATCTGCCATGAAGATACAAATATTTTCCCCATGGTTTCCCCAAAAGTTCAGGTTTGTATTATTTTAATAGTTGTAAAATACATTTGATAATGTTATACAACCATTACCTTTAATTAAGATGAAGTATTTTACTGTTCTTCAAAATTTACAAATATTTTCATTTTTTAAAAATATTGTTAATGTTTGTGGTAATCCTGTGTGACAAAATGAAAAAGAAATCATTTTAAATCTACAGGAACATCGTCGTTCCTCAATATTTGTCGTTTTAACAGAGAATATCTCTTAAATTTTCAGCTAAGAATGAATTTTCTTTTTTTCTAAATTGTGAATTACGCTAATTATTATCGATATGGTACAACTGTAATATTTTTGCTTATTTTAATTTCAGCATGTCCGATTTTAAAATAATTTTTTTTAAACGGAATAGAAGTTCATTCAAAGAAAATAAATCGAAAGGAATAAATGAATTAGTAATAATTGAATTTGGTTAATGACAATACACGTGTACGTTCAAGGAATCCCTTTATCGTGGATTGTGGCCCTAAAAAGGGCCGTTTTTTGAATGCAGGTATCTTCGTTGCTTTAAACATGGTCTCCGCGAATACGTCTCGCCAGCTGGATATCTTCAGGCTTGATCCTTGCACGATTCGAATGCTCAGAAGTTTTTTGGAAAAAACGAAGAAACTTCAAAACTCTGGGTAAGTGATAAACAATTCCCTGGAACCTTTGAATACGGCATTTCGGATACTGTGGAATTAGCCGAAGTGCAGCAGCACTTGGTCTGAAATGATGAGGAGCACATTTTCGAGCAGGTTTTTTGGGTCTTCCTTCTGGGACGTCTCCACCTTTAGGTTTAATAGAAGTGCTTTTAATACGAGCCATGATGATTTCAATACAACGGAAATCTTGAAAAAGAACCGAAGGTGGACTATTCTCTCGCTATTTATAAGAAGGCCACTCTAAACTGATTTCCAAATATGGTGTTTATGATTCCATTCGAAATTTTAAGCCAATCATTGAATCTGTCTTATTTGATGACCATGTATGGTATTCGTACTATGAACCGGATTAATGCATTAAAGCCTCGAAAAAATTATAGCCAAAAGATGTTGACCACTGGGTTCGAGACTATTCTCAAAAGTCTCCAACTAATACGACATTGATCTTTAAGATATTAAGAAAGATTCAATCAAAAATTCCTTATTTTAAAATTCAAGAAAGAAAAGCCTCAACTGAAAAAGGTGTATATACTTGCACCTGGATAGAGTAGTTTGATAATTCTTTTAGAAATTTTGAGTAACTTCAAAAGGATGTTTATTAACCAAATATAAATATGTCATTGAGTTTAATGCTATGCATACAATTTATAATCCTCCGTTGGGAATTCTGTTTTGGTTTTCATCCCGGTTTGAGTGATCAAAGCTCAGATAAAGGATTTGATATTTCTGAGGTATTAAAGAATTTGAATTATCGTTATCGACCTCCAATGAAGAAAACAACTGAAGTGGGCTCAATTTTTGAAATTATATTTTCTGGTGATTAAAGTAACCGTTAAAGCTCACTTATCGGAACTGGAGTTATGTATTCTGAATTGCTGAAGAAAGGCTTCATTTCAAATGACAGAATATTTTTATGAAAATATTTAAATCCCTCGTTGTATTTTTCGATTATATGCAAATTCTATTCAGCACTTCCAAATTCTCCCATTTATCAGTAGTTATATGAAAATCAATCTGGTGCATTTGAAATTTTCCTCTTTTCCCTAAATTAAATGGTGAAGCAATTTTTATAATTGCTAAAGGTCATTTCAACCTCTTTGTGCACTTAAAAGATTATCAAATACATTCAAGGCTTTGTATGAAGTCCTCGATATGAGGAAGGAGGGGGTTTAGGTAAGTTATAAACTCTAATAACACCATGAATTCCGTATACTATGTGGTGTTCCTGATACACTTCAATTGCTATTGTGCAAAGCGGATGATATTTATGTGATAAATTCAGAGAAATACCGATTTAAAAAATTATTTTAGAGAAGAAGATGAATTCACTAACATGAGAAATTAAGCGGATCCATTGGTAAAATGGTCGAAAGAGAGCAGGAAGGGTAAATATCTGGGAAAAAAATTAAAAATTATTTTTGGCACTGTTGTTTAATTCCCTTTCGAAATTGTTTTGACTGTTTATAACTGTTGTCAACAACCGGACCATAAAAATAGTACCGAAAGAAGTTGATGCGATTTCAAATATCAGTTGCTGTAGAATTTTCATGGATCGATTGAAACAAAACTATAAAATCATTTCAAAAGAGATAACCAAATTTTTGTTTTGTCCGATCGAGCAGTTGAAAAATAATTCGGGAAATTGCTGAAGAATTTGTTAGTGAAATTAATGAATTCCTTTCAGAAAAAGTTTTCAAATATTGGTCAAAGGAGTGAAGGAAGAGAGAAAACAAAATTTATGTTTTGTTAGAGGAAAGTGGAGGCAAATCGGAATCCCAGAAAAATCATCCGCCTATTTTCCCCCCCTGAATACCGTCCATTACCACTTGATCTAACAATATTTCAAGGAAAGTGTCTTTAGCAATCACAGTATTGAATCCAATGTGCTGACCGGGAGTAAGTTTCACCTCCAGTGGAGTAAACCTCCCATTGAGCAAAAAATATGGATTTTTATTTTGACATTGCAACGTTGAATGAAGATCAACATTGGAGGCCCGAATGAGTTATTGGAAAAATGATTGAATGATGTGATTGATACGCATGCAACGAGAAACCAAAGATGAATCAGATCATAATAATACTTAAAGGTTTGAATATAATTTGTATGATTCGGATATTAAACTGTAATTATTGTCAGTAATGTGGTTTTTGTGAACTGAGTATTAGCGTGTAAATATTAATTAATAAATATTTCCTATTTTGTTTTCTCATTATCTCTTATTGTATTATTCATAAATATACAGAGTTGTTTGTAACATAACCATGTGTTGTAAATATTAAATAATAATATACATTCCCCTAAATTTTCAATGGAACCTCTCTTATAAAGTTATAAAATTCAGGGTTAAAGCCAAAGAAAACAAAAGCACGAAATTGAATAAATAGGATTTTTAAAAAGAAAATACTACTGCGATTATTAATAACAAATTTAAGATTTGCGAATTAGATAATACTGCTAACCACGGGGAAGAAACTTGCACTGCTGTTCAACAAGAAATATCTGATTTTTCTTCACTAAAAGCTTTAATCACTCTACCTGAAAAAAATAATTGAATTGAGTGACATATCGATTAAAGGCATAGGGACAGTTAATATAACTCCTCTTCTTGGAATATTGATTCAAAAAGGAACAACAGTGACGATATTTTCTGAAATGGTGTATAGTATATATTATAAATATGAAAAGGTAAGAAATGATTTATATTTTTAACTTCCCCACGAAATTAGCAAAAACTGATTCCCCATTGATTTCGGGGGGAATTGAACACAAAACCGAAGCACCAACGAAATTGGTCGATTATTTAGTTAAAAATGATATTGCGAAAAAAAAGCAATTTTCTTCCTTCCACGTTCGAAAGAAAGATTAAATATCCAGAAGTATATTTAATTTGTTTTCTTCACTAGAAAATACTAAAGTTAAGACGTGGGACCTGTTTCGTTTTATTACATAATAAAATTCATATTTCTTCCACGGATATTTTTTCCTGTTACCGGGAAATCTACTCCGAAAATAATGGAGAAAATTAGGAAAAACATTCCCAGATGCAAACTTCCTCGGGTAAAATCATATGAGCACGTATTAACTCACTTTCACAAAAATGGGCATTATCATAAGCATTAAATTTTTACTGTTTGAAAAAGTAAATTTTCCCTTAAATACAGTAGAAACTGATTCAGGAAACTAACTTCAAGTAAGCTAGTTTATATCCCGTCAGGATTGAAAAAATCCAAAGCATTTCTCCATCCCTTCTATAATTGTTCACATCCTTCAGTAAAGAAAGGCGTTTTGAGACCGAAAACACAGAGGGACATCGGAGGCATGCTCTGTTAATAATAATACCTCAACTTCCTGAAATTCAGAATGAAAAAAGTAAACCAACCCCTAAAATGAGCGCCTTTTTTTTTATTCCAAAGGGATCAAATTGTGCGCGAACGTTTGCCAGAGCAAAGGTGACTAAAATTGTTGAGTTATTTGATGAATCTACAACAGCTGTATTTGAAATGACGAAAGAAAAACCTATACAAGTTGATTGGAAAGATTTCGTACTTTCAGAGCAAATATCGTTCAGAATTTTTTTTACATCGCATAACGTTTATGTTTCACAAATACCAAAATAAATCGCATCATCCTGTATTGTGCCAATTGAGCAAAAAGGAAGACCATAGCAACAACAGTTTAGGCAGCAATAGCCTTTCCATCCTACCATCATGTCGTACGGGCCAATTACACCCACTGAAGACGTGGTTTGTTCACTCGTGATATTCTGAATGAACCGGTTCAACCCGTTGTTTACCAATAAACAATGCCACGCTTCAAGATGATAATTCTCCAATACACTCAGGTAGATCTGTTAAATCTTGGTTTGCGGATGATAAAAATGGAGCTTAGCGACTCCCATGATCTACGCTGTCACCCAAGAAACGTTATTAAGCCAAGGTGGGCATATTTTGAGAGGAGAGTGAGAAGCATGTTTCATCCGCCTTCATCAATTAAAGAGCTAGAAAGGCTCTTCCACGAAAAATTGTCTAGTATTACTCTTATGACAATTAACGGGAATAGCATATAAATTTCGTGGATTCGACTTTGAGGTCCTTGAATGGACGCATATAAACTTCATTGATTTCAACTAGGGGATATTGAACATTGGGTTGGTAGTTTGTTCAATAGCAGAACACTTCTTGATTTTGAATAACAGTGCTATCTGTACAAGAACATTGGATAGAATATAAGATAAAGAAATATTTTAATTTTTATTATCAGCAGTGATCCATCATACATCAAGAATGTACAGCACATTAACTGTGGGAATTATTCTTGAAAAGGGAATTAACATAGGCTAATACATATATTAAACTAGTTTTATTTTTAAACACCAACTGATATTTAAAAATGTAAATTCTAAATGGGATGCGTTCCGAGGAGTAGTCATAGAGGCTAAGAAGTTTTCCATGCCAACCCGAGATGTTGCTCACTGTTTGGACTTAAATAAATGTCAGTGGAAGAACAGACTAGTCGTACACTAGTCTCTTTTTCAAGTGAATAATAAATTAGAAGAGAATGATAATAAATTAGAAGAGAATAGAGTGAGTGTTCTCACAGTGGAAAATGTGAAAATTAGAGGCTCTATTATCTAATATCAAGTTATTGTTATTTGTTGTTGTACAGTTTTAAGAGCATCAACAACTAAAGACATATTTCTTCGTATATACTATCTATAAATTGCGTGTGTTGTGTTGTCGATGATCTGTTTACTGCAAAAAAAACCCAACTTTGCGAGAGAAAAACTACGCCATCTTTGCTTGTGACCCATAAAGTCAGCCACGTTGAGAAAATGGTCAATTAAAATTCCTCACGTCATCGATGCGACTCGAACTGAGGTGTTGGGTGGACGGCGTTACTACCAACTGTTCCACCAATGAAGGCTCCATAACACGATAACAAAGAAATATGAGATTTGAATTTCCTGACGGGTTCAAGCTTGAAAAGATTCATTTCTTAAAATTATAAAGTAAACATTTAATTTCCAAGCTGTAATTTAATATTCCAGTTAAATGTTTTCACCTTTAAATTAAGGGAACACATTTTAAAAACACAGGTTTAAGCACGTTTCCCGAACCTTGCTAATTCCAATAGTTGCGGTTGTCTCACATCATTACCTATATTGGTGGCTTCCAACGGCTATATGGTCAGAGAAACAACAGAACATAACGCTACACAACAGAGCACTCCCCCACACACTTTTAAATCTCTGGCCTCCACAGAGTTCTGTGTCACTCACAAAGAATACAACGCGGAGATGGGGGAACCCCCTGGTGCAATCAGACAACTAACACACTTTACTTTACCATTACGTATATTACTTCGTTATTGCAGCTGATATGGCAGGATGGTGATTATCATATTACTTGTAAAGGACTGAGTTCAACTTTTATTCAATGATGTGAAAAACTGTTTAAATTTTAAACCAATCTGACGTGGACCCATTCCGATGCTTTTTTCAACCCTGACAGTTAGTCAGGGTTGAAAAGTTTATGGTCTGTCATGAAAGAAATCAGCTTTGGCATCATCCTGATATTTTTTTCTCATCCTGATCTGCAATGATCCAATTGACACCTGTAAAAAAATTATTATTCTATTAGGTACACCCAGAAAGTCACTTCAAATACCCATATGCAATGTGTTTGTAAATTGCATGTGTTCTCTGGTCGAGTTGCCTACTTTGCTGGACGAAAAACATGATGCTCACTACCCTTAAGAGACCGAATAATTCCATCACGCAGCGAAAAAAGCCGATAAGGGTCTCTGACATCATGGACCGAATTCGAACGCAGGCCGTTTCCACTCGGTATCGGGAGGGAGGACGGCAACGATACCACTTTATTACACGCACAGACAATTGAGACCAAAACTGCAACAAAAAAACTCCTTCTACAGGTAAAGAGAAGAAGTCACATCGTTTAAGGCCAGGTGCTGGCCTGAAACAATGGGAATCTCCAATTTATTATAGAAGAAGTCATTCTGGACCGACTAACAGGTGACATGCGAATAATTTCCTGAATATATCTCATCTAATTCTTCCATTTTCCTTGCACATTCCTTAATACCATGATTAAATTCTCTATCTGAGCCTTTATCACTTACAAACCGGATTAAAACACAACCAGAATTCCCCAAAGAGAATAATGATGTGTACGAATACAGATGAACTCAGTGGCCAACCTTTGTAACTGCTTTAGTTCTAGTCATAAGTCAACCAAACAACCTTTTCATGAACGCCATCGACAGTCAGCTTCGTTAAAAAAAAATTGTAAACTTTCTAAGTTTATCGAGAGTTTTGTTAAAATTAAAAAATTTGTTTTTCATTTTCTCTTTCCTAAAATATAACTTTCCTTAATATCTTAGGATAACTTTTATTTAATTTGGAGTCGAGTTAGAGCCCTATAGAACCCAGTGATCATATTTTTCTTCTTATAGAGTAATGATCTCTTTTAGAAGTCATGTTTATGTTCCAAGGTTTATTGCATCAATCTAGTTTAGAGGTGAAGAAGGCTCGTCTACACAGTCCGAAGGCTAAAGTACTGCTAAATAATAAATGCCTTGAAGGTGTTAATTTTATTACCCTTCGTGTCAATATGAAAATTTATTGAAATTGGAAAACGAGAAATCAAAAAAGAAGTGATTCAGACAGGTAGACATCAACACTGGTCCAAAAACACCTCCTTTCACAGATAAAGTGAAGAAATCACATCATTTAAGACCACGTGCTAGCGTAAAACGATGGGACTCTCTAATTTACTGTGAAAGGAATCAATTCTAGACGAGTAACATTGTGAAAAGGCCCATAAAAATTCCTCACATCATCGAAGGTACTTGAACGCAGATCCTTTCTACCGCGGGCGAAAGTGGATGATTCTACCAAATGTGCTACCCACGAAGCCTGTAAGAACAAAATAATAATTTATATTTAGAATATTAAGATTAATAAAACTAACAAAAAAACTTAATTCATTTTTTTCAGTGCGGAATTTATGTTAGAGACGTTTCTGTTTCGCATTTCAGCAATAAATGAACACAGTAAAGTTATTTGTTGGTTGTTGTAGGATTTTAGGCGCCTTACCTACTGAGTCCATAACCTCAAAATTGAGTATGTTCCGTGGTAACTGCTGAAGACAAAAATGCAGCATACCACGACTGGCTTATATCGAAATCTCGAGCTTGATTACAGGGGACAATCCGCACCGCAAATGGATGCTATTTGTATCCAAGCCATCCAAAATATGACAAGGGGAAAAGGGACAGCAGGCAGTGACCATAAAGTTATCAGATGGACAGTGCACAAGAGATTTTTGTAGTGTAAGGGAAAGTAAAGGGCTTCATTTCAAGGGAGGTGACCATAATGGAATGAGACAGTTCTTGGTCTCTAATAACCAAGGTGAGTGAATGCTGCCGGATAGGAGTTCATTATGAGAAGTATTCAACTGATTTTTCCTAGAAGCGACGGATGCATTTGTTCCAGTGGAGAAGTGCCTCATGAAAACATTCTCACGTGCATTGAAAGAGACTTAAGGGTTTAATCGAGAAAAAAATATATATGGGATGGATACACTCTGTTGCGAAATACTGATTTATACAAGCGTAAAAGTTACAAGGCGGGTGTTAACAGGTGTTAGATTGATGAAAGCTGAATAAGAGGAATTCTTGCAAATAGAAATAAATATGTAGACAAAAATGTATTTTCACACAAGTGAATACCAAAAAGAAGAGAGCGAAGAAGATAGGCCTTTTTAACGAAATGAAAAGGTCATCGAAAACCACCAGACTTTGGGTTTAAAGTGTAATTTGTAACAGTGCTAGATTAAGGAACGGGCTATTAGGGAATTTGCCAGGGTCGCCAAAAAGAGAAGAACAATGCGGCAAGAAATATATATCTTTATTAAATAAAGCCTGCAGAACTGGAAATTGTTCATCTTATTATTGTAGAAAAGGTTGCATGTGGTTCCACCATCCCATTGGGGAAGTTAAAGAGATCATAAAATTCAAGATCCTTCTGAGAAACTGTAGATCGCTGAATATCATTCGATAACCTGATCACCAGTAACGCAGCCTCCTCTCATCTGTCCATGGAATGGGACATTGCATAATTACACTCTATGAAAACAGGATTATACATTTAATTCTAAAAATAGAATATTGTTCTTTTTTTATTCTGAGAATTTTTTTATTTTGCAAGTTACCAGATAATATTATGTTCATTTTACCTTCTCGATGTTGAATAGATATAATGACATGAAAATGCAAATATTTTACACGTGGTTAATTGAATACTGAAGCCGGAATTTCAGAAAGTTGTGCTATAATTATTAATATATCACGCTTCTTATGTTCCTCAAAGATTTTAGTCTGGGAATGCCCGTGTTTACTGAAGGATTGGACAAATTTTAAAAGGGCTGGACGAACTAATTCCTTCAATCACTTTCTATTATGAACATATTTAAGGAGAAAAACAAATTTATTTTTCAAACGCTTAAAAATTTAATATTTATGTGATTTGACGCGAGGAAGTTTGAATCTGGGAAGATATATTTTAATTCGCTCATGATTTTCGGACTAGTTTGCAACTGTTTCAGGGAAGAAAATATAACTTTTGTTTTCTCTCTCTGCGTTAACTACTCTGATCACTGTTCGAAACATTATTTTTTGTTGTGTTTCTGAAAGGAATTTATTAATTTCACTAACAAATTCTTCATTTTTTTTCGGAATTCCCTTTCATCTGCTGCATCACCTTCTGGGAAAAAACAAAATGTTGGTTACCTTTCTTGAAGTGATTTTATAACTTGTTACAATGAAACCATGAAACGTTTGAATGAAGTGAATGAAATTTTTACTTTCATTCACATTTTTCCACGTGTTTATTCTTTCTGCTCTTTCGGCCATTTCATCAATTCAACTACTCTGAATATGCGATTTGCATGAAGTCATTTTCTTCTCTAAAATAACTTTCTTTTAAATCTCTATTTCTACGAATTTATCATCCTTTTATTAGAGTTCATAATTTACCCAACCAAAAGCATTTCCTTCAGCATATTGAAGACATTTCTTCTTACCATAAGCAGTGTGATGGTATTCGATGACGAAAAGGGAAGTTTAACCGTTATTTTAACTTTCTGAAATATTATTCGCAAATTATCCAGCCTAACTCAATGGTTTTCTTAGTTGGGGTCCATAAGGATTAATTGAAATTATTTAATACTCCTTAATACCATGATTAAATCCTCTACACGAGCATTGATCACTTACAAACCGGAATAAAACACAAACAGAATTTCCAAAGCAGAATAATGATGCGTATCAATAAAGAGATTTCAATGGCCAACTTTGTTAACCTCTTTACTTCTAATTATAAGTGTCAGCCAATAAACCTTTTCATGAACGTCATCAAAATTTGTGATATCTAAATAATAAAGCTTCCAAGTTTTTAATATTTGTTACCCTTCGTGTCAATAACTTGTTTTGAAATTTGATAATTCATGGAAATTGGAAAACGAGAAATTAAAACAGAAATGATTCAGTGGCTGGCTTAAATTTCCATGAGAGTAGCTTTTCGACATCACGACATTAGTCTGTGTTTCTTATTCTTTGTAATCCCAGTTACTTAGGAATGAAATACCCAATCAACTAGCACCAGATTTCGATTCATTTAAAAGGCGCTTTCTAATAAATAGGCAGAGAACAATCCACCTTCAGTTCGTTTATTCGGAGTACTAAAATTGTTTTGAATGTAACGTTTCTACATTTAGATCATCTTCGTGTAATTTTCCATTTGTCGGACTTACTTTCTGGCCTAAACACAAAAATTGCATATTGGTGGTAGCCTGCCTATTCGAAATCCACTGGTTTCAGAGAAAAACAGAAAAATCCGCTTGCAGTGGTGGCGAGAACGTTCTGAGTGGACAGTGGAAGAAAATCGCGTGGTCACACTAATCAGGATACACTTTGTTTTGCACTGATGGTAGTCAGAGAATGTGGCGAGAACCTAACGAAGTAATGGAACCTGCTTGCCTTCTTAAAACAGCACATGCATCTGTAATTAGTATCGTTGTATGGGGTATGTTTTGATGGCAGGGAATAGGTCCATCGACACTTAAATTTTGTATCAGCTCTACTGCAACCTGCAGTGTTACACGTTTATTCTAATGGTGAGGGACAATTTATGGATGACAATGCAACACAAGGGTGCCAGGATGGTTCTACCCTGGCCCTCACATTTAGCTCATATGAATGCTTTGAGTATAGGTGGATCTGTTTCAAGAGCTATTCCGCAGCGAAATCATTTTGTTTACAGGACTACTTACCCATCATTGGAGTCAAATTCACTAATCAGTAGTTGCTCATCACATCTTTCACTCCTCTTTTGTCGATTAGGAAGACGTTAACATTTTAAATTGTTTTTTGTGTTGGGTTTTTATGAGGATTAGCCACTAAGTCCATATTGCTCCTGTATGTAAATTGCGTGTGTTGTGTGGTCGATTGTCTCCTTCTGGACGAAAAATCCTGCTACCTGACCCGACCAACTAAGCCACGTTGTGAAAAAGGCTCATTCCTCACTTCACTGAATGAGCTCGAACTCAGGTCCTTTCCATGTGGTGAGGACTGAAATTCTACAAACTGCGAAACATACCTGGGCCGTGGGTTTGTCCCCTAAGTGAGAAAATCAAGTTATGCGTATATTGTGAAGTGGAGAATCAAAAAAAAAAAAAAAAAAAATTTGAACGCTTCACTTACAGCAGTTATGTTCCTTTAAATTTTCTTAGCTTGAGAATTTACGGTTCTGCTTTTATGGTGTGTTGTTTTGTTTACCCATGCTACAAGACGTTGCAGTCCAGAAAGTTACTCATCCATCTGTTGCTGCCAAATCAATTCTTACTAACCAGCTGCTTTAATTTTCAAAAATACAAATTTCGCACATCCTCAATAAAAAGTGGCGTCTGACTGGTAAACCTCGTTGTTCATTTATGCATTATGTATAGCCCCGAACTTTATTGGAATTAAGAAAAAACTGGTGATAACAAAAAATTTTATAATCACCTGTACCTCGGGAAAAGTCAATTTTTTAGTACATCTGTCCATAATCAAAGAGCATTCTGTTCGGATTGAATGTTGCCACATCGTAGACCACTGTGTGCTTTTGTACTTCTGCTGTATCTTTCAAGATGTAATCACATCCATGATTTCAACATTACTGCTAGTGATATAACGAAAAATTGTGCATAAATAAAAAAAAACACTTCAAGCATTATGCATATGAGGGGTCATAAATTCAAACCGAAGAAGGATGGTTACAGAACAGAAGTGCATTCATCGGAATGGTGGGCGATTGCTCAACTTCCATCTGTTCTTGTGGGAATAGATATTTTGAATAAATTCCAGGAAGAACTAGACAAACGTTTGGAGCGATTGTATACGTGAAATTATTATTTATTTTTGGCTGACGCTGTATATGCAAATGATGCATGAAAGATTTTACTTCCATAATTTATATTATTATTTATTGGTAATACTGTTGGCATCATTTTGCCACAGGTAAAACTAATAAAATACACTTATGATTTTGAGGAAGTTTTCTTACGTCCAAATTCATAATTTCAATATATTTTTATTTATTATTCAATGGTTAAAAAAGACCTCTCAAAATTCCCTTGGCAAAATCTTTTAAAGTATTCAATTAGTTTTAATTTTTTTTATAAATTGAACTTAAATTTATACTCTAATTGAAATAAGTTATAAAATATTTAGAAATAACAATGGTATGATCAAATAGAGTAAGAAGGAAAGAACAGAATAGAAAATAAATGTTATTTAGAAACGTACGTTCATGTAATCCCTCTATCAGAATATGGTGGCCCTGAAAAGGGCCGTTTTTGCTTGAATTTAAGCACGTTCTCCTCGAATTCGTCTAGCTAGCTGCATATCTTTAGTCATGATGGTTACCCTCTTGGCATGGATTGCACACAAATTGGTGTCTTCGAACAACCCCACTAAGTAAGCTTCGCTGGCTTCTTGTAGAGCACCGATGGCAGCACTCTGGAAGCGAAGATCAGTTTTGTATTGCTGGGCAATCTCACGAACGAGGCGTTGAAATGGGACCTTTCTGATTAGAAGGTCCGTTGACTTCTGGTAACGACGAATTTCTCGAAGAGCAACGGTTCCTGGTCTGTAACGATGGGGTTTCTTTACACCACCCATAGAAGGGGCAGCCTTGCTGGCTATCTGCTTCCTCGGGGCCTTTTCTCCTGTGGTTTTACGTGCGGTTTGCTTAGTACGAGCCATAACGATGGAACAGTCCTGGAACTTCTGAAAACCAAGTGAACTGAAAGTAGCCGACTCAGATCTATTTATACGCAATAAACAAGTCAACTCTTCCAAATCTTGGTGGGAAGATTGAATGCCGTGAGTAGTGATTGGCTAATAGCCCTGCAGCCCATTAACTAATCAACGTTCCAGTAAGTACTCTAGAACCAATGTTTTCCACGTTGCACTGGAAATATGACACATTATGTGTCATTTTTGCTAAACATTGCATAATTACTCTGAATGGATTATATTTTTATACAATAGTTATATATTATTAAAAATATTTACATATTTTATGCAATCCTATTATACAATACGTTTATGTTTTTAATTCTGATAATAAAATTATTTATTTTATTCTGCAAGTTACCGAATTAGTCTATAGATTTTACTTTTTCAATGCGAAAAGGTGTATTTGAGATGAAGGCGTGGAAATTTTCCCAGTGGGTAACGATTGGATCCGTATTGATCTGCATGTCGTGTTCATTTTAGGGGTTGATGTGCTTTTTAATTGACAAAAATGCCTGGGCTTTTGTGTTATTTTGAAGGATTAGTTAAATTTTAGAAGGGATGGACAAGTGCATTGGTTTTTTTCTTTCGCTGACGCAATATAAACTAATTCCTTGACTCATTTTCTACTGTTAACGTATTTAAGAGGAAAACAAATTCTTTACTTCGAATTCTTTATTTGGTTTCTTTTGTCGAGCAATTCATTTTATCGTTTAAAATACTTTTTATATCCTTTAAATCCGTATTTCTAAGAATTTATAAATTACCGAACCCATTTTCATCCTCATATTAGTAGTATTAGTATTAGTATTAGTAACGGCCGTATGGTGCAAGAAAGCCTATGGCTTATGCTGCACCAGCCAAAAAAAAAAAAAAAAAAAATCCGAACAAAACAATGATAAAAACAAAAATTAAATAAATAAATAAATAAATAATAATAATTAATAAATAAATAAAAATAATAAAATGAAATTAAAAATTAAATAAAAAGGAAATTAATCCTATCATCCTATGCGCTTCCCTTACCCGAAGGCACTATCCAGATGACCTTTGAATTTCCCCAAACTGTCGGCCTCTACCACCCATGAAGGCAACTTATTCCAGTAATTTATAACTCGCTGGCTAAAATAGAACTTCCTGCAGTCCAATCTAAACATTTCCCCCCGTAACTTGAATTTATGTCCCCTAGTTCTAGCATCATTTATAATCTTGAAAATTTTGTCCTCATTCATTTTACTGATGCCTCTCAGAGCCTTAAACACCTCAATCAAATCTCCCCTAAGGTGTCTAGTTTCCAAACTCTGCAACCCACATATTCGAAGTCTTTCTTCATACGGACGCCCTTTTGCCGATCTCACCAGGCGAGTTACCCTTCTTTGCACCCTTTCAAGAAGCTCGATGTCTTTCTTTAGGTGCGGTCTCCATACTTGAACACAGTATTCCAAGTGTGGTCTAACATAGGCCTTATATAATGGGATTATCACGTCCCTATCTCTACTTGCAAAAGTTCGATAGATCATCGATAGGACACCTTGGGCCTTCCTTGCAACCTGTTTACAATGCTCAGAGAATTTCATGTCTGACCGTATCGTAACACCCAAGTCCCTTTCCTCCAGTACTGGGTTTAGTTGAACTCCACCAAGTGAATAAGTTATTTTGGGATTACTGTTTCCCAGGTGTAATACCTTACACTTTGTTGGATTAAAGCACAGCTGCCATTCGAGGACATTTCTTTTTACAATGAGTTTCAAGGTAGTTCATAATGTTTTAACAACCATGTGTAAAAAAGAAGAATTTGGAATGCCCTTTGTGACAACGAGCGTTCCGTTGGGTTTCAATGTAGCTACATCGTACAACTTTTTAGATGATTGGAAAGGAATTTACTTTTCACCATGCAATTTACGAAAACTGTTTTTTACTTGCCAGACTGCCTTTGCAAAATAATGGGTATACCAGAGTTGCAAGATAGTCCATGTACTAATGTTTCCAGAAACACATACAAAACTCTTGTTATAGTGGAAGTTCTCTGCTGCATATAAGGTGAAAGAAAGAGAGGATGATGAACTTTTAGTCTCTCCATGGAAATGACACTTTCCACCTTCCCCAGGAGATTTCCTTGGTGTCCTTACACTAACTGCACATCTACTGCTTGCAACATAATGAAAACCCTTCAAATTAAAATTTTTACATCCGATGACTTTTTCACATTTTTTGGTAAACTTCGAGAATTTAATAAGAAAAATGTTAAAATTTCCACATGGGTACCAACTTTCTTTGTACATTCAAACAACAGATTACTTCTGTTTTCCATTTTAACATGAAAAAATCTGAAATCTTGCTGAAGTTTGCTGAATCGGAGCGTGGAACCATGACATGTGTATGTATTTCTCCAAAGAAACGATGTACTTTTGCAGAACATAAAAATTGTCACTGAGAGAAAAGAAACTGTCATCTCTTTAAAAAGATAAAACAATTTTACCCGATGCTCAGTTCGGTGTGTCCGATGAGCTTGCCATGCTCTGCACTCTCTCATTTTGGGAATAAAATACATTGAAAAGGTTTATCTTTGTTTGTTTCTATCTGTTCGGGGTCGAATTTAATTCTAATGTGGATTGTATGCATGTGCTTTTGTGACAAACGCTCAATGTCACATAACGAAATTATTAGACAACTGCTAGGAGATCTGATTGAGGTGTTTAAGCAAACTCAATGATAATGGGATTCTTTCTCTTGGTCAGACTACGCGTTTGACAAAAATACAACATAAGTTTGTCATAAATTCAAACTGAGAAAGGATGGTTGCACAACCGATGTGCGGAAGTTTGCTTACAGTCAACGGGTGGTTGACTGCAGAGCAAACCGATGTGTTGTTGTGGAAATGGATATTTGGAATAAATGCAATGGAGGGAACGGATAGGTAAAATGTTATTTTTTTTTCTGATGGTGTATAAACTTTCTTTCTAGTAATACTAATAAGAATAACGTCATCAATATTGCAAACGTTTTGAAGATTTATTTGAAAGTTTTCTTATATCGAAATCCAGAATTATAACTTCCACATACTTTTATTTATTATCACTCATTAAGAAAGATTTTATATAAAAATTCGCGTTTTATGCAATTATGTTTAACTAAAGTAAGCGTGTGATGATCGCGAGTTTATACAGACTACGTTTGACAATTTTTGTCAAATATTTCATTCTTACTCTCAAAATGTCATATTTGACATTTTTTCAATGTATTTAATATATTCACTGGGCGGTTTCTTCATTAAAAAAACTAGTTTTTGCTGTTTTTGCAATTTAAATATATTATTAACTATTAAGAAATATCAATGGTATGATCAAATAGAGTAAGAAGGAAAGAACAGAATAGAAAATAAATGTAGAAATGTTATTTAGAAACGTACGTTCAGGTAATCCCTTTATCACGATATGGTGGTCCTGAAAAGGCCCATTTTTGTTTTCATTTAAGCATGTTCTCCTCGAATCCTCTAGCTAGCTGCATATCTTTAGTCATGGTGGTTACCCTCTTGCTGTGGATTGCACACACATTGGTGTCTTCGAACAATCCCACTAAGTTTCGCTGGCTTCTTGCAGAGCACCGATGGCAGCACTCTGGAAGCAAAGATCAGTTTTGTATTCATGGGCAATCTCACGAACAGGGCACTGAAATGGAACCTTTCTGATTAGAAGGTCCGTTGACTCAAAAATCGTTTTCGTGATGTATTATATAGCGATTATCCCACCTTAATATAACAGGTTTGTGTTATTTTAATAGTTGTAAAATACATTTGATAATGTATTATACAACCATTATCCTTTAATTAAGATGAAGTATTTTACTGGTCTTCAAAATTTTTAAATAATTACATTATTTTCATTCTTTAAAATTTTTTTTAATGTTTGTGATAATCCTGTGTGACGAAATGAAAAAGAAATCATTTTTAATCTACAGGAACATCGTAATTCTTTAATATATGTCGTTTTAAGAGAGAATATCTCTTAAAATTAATTCCTTTCAAAAAAATGTTTCAAATATTCATCAAAGGAGTGAAGAAAGAGAAAAAAACAACATTTATGTTTGGTTAGAGGAAAGAGGAGGCAAATCTCAACCCCATAAAAAATATTCGACTATTTTCCCCCCTAAATACTGTACATAACCACTTGAACTAACAAATATTTCAACGAAAAATTCTTTAGCAATCACAGTATTGAATCCAATGAGGTGACTGGGAATAAGTTACACCTCCCGCGGAGTAAAATTCCCATTCAGCAAAAATATGAGTTTTTATTTTGACATTGCAACGTTGCATAAAGATCAGCATTCGAGGCCCGAATGAGTTATTGGGAAAATTATTAAATGATGTGATTGATACGCATGCGACAAGAAACCAAAGATGAATAAGATCTTCATAATACTTAAACGTTTGAATATAATTTGCATGATTTGGATATTTAAGTGTAATTATTGTCAGTAATATGGATTTTGTGAACCGAGTATTAGCATGCAAATGTTAAATAATATTTCCTATTTTGTTTTCTCATTATCTCTTATTGAAGTATTCATAAATATACAGAGTTGTTTGTAACATATCCATGTGTTATTAAAGGTTTTTTTTAATTCTCAGCACTGCTGTTTAGCTAAATTAGAAAAAAATATCTGAGGAGCAAGAAATATCTCATTTTCTTTTTCTTCACTAGAAGCTATGCATAATCACTCAACCTGTGAAAAAATAAATGAGTGACGTATGCATTAAGAGCATAGGGACGATGAATATATCTCATCTTCTTGAAATATTGATTCAAAAAGAAATTGTAGAGATGATATTTTCTAGAAAATTTCACATAATTTCAGAAATGATCAATATTATTATATATTATAAATTTGAAAAGGCAAGAAATGATTTGTGTTTTTAAATTCCCCATGAAATTAGCAAAAACTGATTCCCCTTTGATTTCGGGGGGAATTCAACACAAAACTGAAGCACCAAAGAAATTGGTCGATTATTTAGTTGAAAATGATATTGCGTATAAAAAGCATTTTTCTTCCTTGCACGTTTGAAAGAAAGATTTAAATAATTGCACATGCAGTTGTATATTTAATTTGTTTTTTTTCTTAACTACGAAATACTGAAATTAAAACCTGGGGCCGGTTTCGTTTTTTGATTTCAAAAGAAAATTAATTCTTTTCTCGGATATTTTTCCCACGAATATTTTTTTCTATTCCGGCAAATCTAATCCGAATATAATGGAGAAAATTAAAAAAATATATTCTCAGATGCAGACTTCCTCGGGTTAGATCATTTCAGCACATATTAACTCTCTTTCACAAAAATGGGCATTATCATAAACATTAAAGTTTTGCTGTTTGGAAAGCAAATTTTGTTTTCCCATAAATATGTGAATAGCAGGAACTGGTTCAAGGAAGCTGGTTTATATCAAAGAAAAATGAAGAGCATTTGTCTCACCCTTTAGTAAACACAGACGTTTTCAAACTAAAAATTTTGAGGGACATCAGAGGCACGTTCTTTTAATAATTATAGCACGATTTCCTAAAATTCAAACTTTCATCATTCAGAAAACCGGCCCCTAAAATTAGCACAAGTTGTCTGAATTCCAAAGGGATCCAATTTTGGGTGAACATTTGGCACGTCATCATTCAGAAAACCGGCCCCTAAAATTAGCACAAGTTGTCTGAATTCCAAAGGGATCCAATTTTGGGTGAACATTTGGCACGGGCATCAGTGCCTAAAACTGTTGAATTATTTGATGAATTTACAGCAGCTGTATCTGAAATGACGAAGCAAACAGCTGTACAAGATGATTGCAAAGATATCGTACTTTCAGAGCAATTATCATTCACAATTTTTTCTACATCGCGTAAAATTTATGTTTGAAGAATACCAAAAGAAATCGCATCATCCTCTCTTGTGCCAATTGTGAAAAAAAGGAAGGCGATATCATCAAAGGCCTGGGCAGCAATATATTGCAATTGCTTCTATCCTATCATCATGCCGTACGAGCGAATTACTGCCACTGATTACAATCATATTCTGAGTGAAAATTGTCAACCATTATGCAAACATTGTTTCTCAATAAACAATACCAAGCTTTAAGATGATAATTCTTCAATACACCAGGCTAGATGTGGTAAATCGTGGTTTACGGATGATAAAACTAGCGCTAAGCATCTCCCATGATCTACGCTATCATCAGACAAAGAGTATTGAGCTTCTGTGGGCATACTTAGAGAGGAGAGAGAGAGAACCATGTTTCCTCCGGATTCATAAATTAAAGAGTTGGTGCCCCCACCCCATCATCGGGATCCAGTTCGTCCGTCTTCAATAAGCCCGTCTTGAATATGCACTTTACAATCTACTCATGCTGGAAATATACCCGTACAACATCTTACCAATATCAACAGTTCGGCAACTAATATTGAGATTTGCGCAAGCATAACACTGACCAATATCATGACATAACGTGGATTGTTTTAACAACGTGGCTGTGTTAGTCGTTCTCAGGCATAGGTAGCTTGGTTTCCTATCCCGGAAACTCTGGTTTTTCTAAAAAATTTACCACAGAGTACACGCAATTTACAGACAGAATATATTGAGCAATATGGCCTCTGATGCTGATACTTCTAAAATCCTACAACTACAACAATTCCTTAAAAAGTATACTTGGCGTAATTTCAAGCAACACTATTTTAAAATAAGAAAATATTTTCGTATTCAAATTGGATAACCAGTATTATTTTGGTTACGCTCATTACAGTAACAGTAGCAGTATCAGGGAACACTTTGGCACGCATCATAACAAGTTCTTTAATCTTGGTGGAAAGTTTTGAATGTGTGATATGCGATTCATCAATAGTAAGTTTCTGTTATTTATTTACACCCTCCTTTCCAGCATCAGTAGATTGTAAAGTGCATATCGGTGTGAAAGGAGACAATTCTCCTTCAGAAATTTTAGAAAACAGAATTTCGTAATGAAAAAAACAAACAATTTTATTAGCAACGAGAAATTTACATTGCGAATTGCAAGTACAGTAGATCAATGGTACATAAATACTCAATAATAAAAATCAACAGAAACTGTACGTCATTGGCCTCCTTCCAGCTTCACTTCAGCAGATTCCTTAGTTGTCATTTTCTGCGATTCAAGGAAGCATCCTGGACGAAGCGGTTCTCATGCGAAAAGTCAGTTTGGAAATCCGTCAATCAGCTTATGCCTAAAGGGAGAAAACATTCCGTAATTAGTGAACTGGATCCTTAGACGGGATTGCCCTTACGGAAGGACATCAGGCCAATCAGATGAGTGCACCGTATACCTCCCCCTCCTAACGGACAAACGTCTGCGGTACTGGTGCCCCCACCCCATCATCGGGATCCAGTTCGTCCGTCTTGAATAAGCCCACCCTCCATCCCATTCTTACAACGCAAGTTTTTCGGTTTCGGGTCTTAACTACACTCCCCCGATGAGCTCCTTTGATGGACACGTTGGGTTTCCACTACGCAACACCCCGTGTGCGAATAATGAACGTTCCCTCCATCCTCCTAACGGGCATCATCCGTACAGCAGGCTGCTGCTCAGTTGGAATCCAACACATCCATCGCTCACCACATTTATACTTCCTAAACAAAAAAGAAGAAAAAGCGTAATTACCAACTAATATTACGAAAAAGGTTCTAACTATCATAATATATAGTTTCTAAAAGGTCCTAGCTATTTTAAATTATTTGTTAATAGCTAAATATCTGACTAACTGACACTAATGAATATAAATTAAACTATCTTAAAATCGGTTTTATCTATCGGGGAGATAATACAATCACGTCCCAGTTGAATAAATATCATCGGATCGGTAGATGGTTGTAATATTACTTTGCAGTCTTTGCTGTTTTCGAACAAACCGACATCTCATCAGAGGTAACTTCCATCCTAGGATATTTCCTTTGATTACCGACTTTCCACGGTGCAGTTCCTCTTGGATTAAGAAGAATCGTCTCTGGAGATATCTCGTAGACGGGGTGATGCTTTAAAGTTGAAGACCTGAAATTGTTTTCGTAAACTTGAATGTCTAATCCAACTAGCTAAAACGTACGCCAATTTTTCTGATGCTGCAAGTAGTTTAATGGACTTGTCCAATTAACAATACGTTATTATGAAGTAATCAGAAAAGGTCATTATCAGTGGATTGTTAAGTTTGCCATTCGTTATAAGAATGGACAGAATATTTTGAACAGCGAAGACTATTTTAGTGTTGCAATAATTGAGTTTATGACGAATCTTCATTGGAAATTTCAAATTGATAATGAATTGTATCGATGACTCCATAATGAATTAAAAATGTGTTATTAAAAGTCGTGGACGAATCTTGTCTTAGGGACTTAGGTTGCCTAAATTTATTTCATTTAATATAGAATTTTTAATATAAATTTCTCTTCAAGTCTTTTAAATATTTTATATTCATTCGTTGTAATTGTAATTGGGATAGTATTCTCCATATAGTGCATGGAAGCGATAGGCCTTTGCTGAATGGTCAAAAAACAAAAACAACCAAGTAGATACACAGAAAACACAAATTATATTCATCCCTACTCACACAGGTGAGCAGGGATGTGAATTTATTCAAACTGCCAGCCTCAACAACCTACGAGGGCAACCTGTTCCAGCGATCAACAACTCGCTGGCTAAATGAAGACTTCCTAAAATGTAATCTAAACCTCAAGACCAATAATTTGAATTTATGACCTGGAATTGTTTAGAACATATAGTGTACATGAAAGAACAGAACAGAAAAGAACATACATGGTCAAGGATGATCCGAATCCTCTTTGACCATACCATTGATATTTCTTAATATTCTGTAACATATTTCAATTACACTTTAACAAAAATTTAAATTTCAATTTAAAAAAATATTACGATTAATTGAACACTTTAAATAAAAGCAAAAACTTGATTTTTCTAGTGATAAAACCACACAGTGAATATATTAAACATCACAAAAAATGTCAAATATTTAAAAAAGAAAACAGAAGTTAGGTAGCTCCACCCCCCCCACCCCCTGATACTTGTTGTACATAATGGTGTAAAACGAGAAATTCTATTGGTTTTAATATAAGATCTTTTTCAATCAGTGAATAATAAATAAAATATGTGGAAGTTATAATTAAGGATTTCGATATACGAAAACTACCCCACAAATCATCAGAAATTAAAATATTATTATGAGAAAGAAAGCTTCAACCGCATGAGCAGTAAAAAAAAAACATCTCAACTTTCCATTCCGTCCAATAGTTTGTCTAGTTCTTCCTTGAATTTATCAAAATATCCATTTCCACAACAAAAGATGGAAGTTTGAAAGATGGAAAAGATGGATGAAGGCAAACTTCCAGATATCTGTTCAGTAACCATCCTTGCTCGGTTGGAATTGATAACCCGACTTGAATTTATTTATGACAAACATACTACACATTAGAATTAAATATATCTTTTCGATGTATTTTATTCACAATATGAGGGACTAGACAACGTGGTAGGGTTATGTGAAAAAAACCAACTCAACTTCAGGAAAAAGTGTTTTTGTTTCTAAACTTTCCAGTTTATTTTTTCTCTCTGACAATTTTTCTCTGTTTCAAAAAGGTACATCGTTTCTATGGAAAATTACATACACATGATATGGTTCCAGCTCCACAGTTTTTCATTATATTGCAAGCAGTAGATGTCCAGTTCGCGGATGGTCAGGGAGGAAATCTCCTGGAGAATGTGGCAAGTGTCATTTCCGTTGAGGAGAGACCAATATTTCACCGTAAAGGGAGCAGGGAATTTCCACTATAACGAGACCCTTGTATGTTTTCTGGAAACATCAGTACATGGACCATTATGCAACACTGGTATTCTCATGTATTCCAAGGATTACGAATTTTTCAAACACAGTCTGTCAAGTAACATAATTGTTTTCGCAAATGGATGGCCTGGAGAAATGTAAATTGGTTTCGAATCCTCTAAAAAAGTGAATACATCTTGGAGGATACAGCAAAAGGACCAAAGCACACAGAGATCTACGATGTAGCAAAAATTAATCCGAACAGTATGCTCTTTGGCTATGGACAGATGAACTAAGAAATTCACTTTCCCCGAGGTACATTTTTGGGATTATAGAAGTTTTTGTTAAATTCCAATAAAATTCCGGCTATATATAGGCCGGAATGGGCCTTTTTCACAACGTGGTTCAGGTAGCAGGGTGTTTCGTCCAGAAAGATAAAATCGATAACAAAACACACACAATTTAAATACAGTACATAAGGAGCAATATGGATTTAGTTGCTAATCCTCCTTTAGGATGATTAGCGTTGATACTTATCAATAAGGCGATAGTGCAGAAGAACTTTTCAAAGTTTGCTGAATATTTTAATGTGAGAAAGAGGCAAATCGACCAGAGACACACGCAATTTACAGACCCAAACACATGGGTATAAGAATTAACTTTCTCGGTGACCCAAATGTAACTGTTTTTTTGTTTTTTTTCGTCATTAATTGAAGTAACTGGGAGGGAAAAATTTAAATCAGTTAGATGAAAATTATTTAAATCGGCATTTTAGGGAACGTACTAATAATAAAGTATGTATTCAAAAATACAAATATGATGAACCCTGCGCTCCAAGTAGTATCATACATCTGATTGAGGTGTTTATGGCTTTGAATGGTTTAAGCTAACTCGGTGATTATTACGCGTATGAGGGGTCATAAATTTTAACTGAGGAAGGATGGTTACAGAACAGATGTGTGGAAGTTTGCCTTAAGCCAACCAGTTGTTTCCAGAACAAACTTCCATCTGTTGTTGTCGAAATGGCTGTTTTCAATAAATTCAAGGAAGAACTAGACAAACAATTGGAGGAAATGCATAGGTGAAAGGTTTTTTTTCCCTGATACTATATAAGCTTTCTTTCTTGCATCATTTTCCAACAGTAATACTAATAAAATGACTTATCTGCAATATTGCAAATTTTCTGACAAAATTTACAATTTTTGTGGGGCAGTACCCATGAAAATCCATAATTATAACTTCCACATATTCTTATTCATTATTCACTGATTAAAAAAGATCTTATATCTTAATATAGGTTAAGATCCATCAATCAGAGTATGGTGGCCCTATATTAAAACCCCTAAAAATTCGCGTTTTCCGCCATTATATTTAACTGCAGCAAGTATATAACCATAGGAGTGCAGGGGGGAATCACCTAACTTCTGTTCTCTTTTTTAAACTGATCTGCTTATTTAGACTGGTTTTGTTTCTGCACCGTATTCGTTGTGCGGTTTGTGGTCAGATGAATCACGATACACTTTGTTTTGTAGTGATGGTAGTCAGAGTGTGTGGCGAGAAACAATTGACCCTGCTTGCCTTCTTAACTCAACCCAAGCATCTGCAGATAGTTCCGTCTATAAACTGCCCGACAGGTTTATCCCAAACGTGATGGGCATTTATGGATAACTATGCAATACAGGATTGCCAGAATCGTGCAAGAATGGTTCTTCCCTGGCCCTCACATTCACCTGATCTGAGTGCTTTTGAGTATGGGTAGGATATGTCTCAGAGAGCTATTGCGCAACGAAATCCTCTTCCTTCAGTGTGAGTAATCACGCTGGCTTATGATCACTTGATCAATAACCATTTTTGCATTTAGAACTCTATGATAGTAGTTGGAGCGCAGGGGATCATCATATCTGTATTTTTGAATGTGTCTATTGTTGAATACATACATGATGTCTATATTCTTAGCACGTTCCCTAAAATGCTGATTTAAGTAATATCCATCTAACTTATTTAAATTACTTCAATTAATAAATTATGCAAAAAAAACCCAATTACATCAAGGTCATCCACAAAGTTAATTCATATACCCATGTGTATTGTGTCTGTAAATTGGGTGTGTTCTGTGGTCGATTTGCAAGAGCAGATGTGGGAAACCACAGGTGGCGGCTGACCCTAACATTATGTGGTCGATTTGCATATTTTGCTCGTTTCTTACCTTAAAATAATCAGCAAATTTTGACAACTTCCTCTGCGCCCTCCCTTATCAACGTCATTAACGAAGATAAGACACAGAAGTGGCTCCAACAGTAATCAGTAGCCTTTCGTGGAGAACCACATCAAAAACTTTACTGAAGTCAACATAATTAATTTCACAGTTGTTTGTTGAAGTCAACCGATTTATAACTAACTTCTTTATAATAATTAACTGGATTGTCAAGCGTGATTTTCCCTTCACGAACCCATGCAGTAATCCATTGAGGACACCGTTCCTATCGAGATTGTTCTGTAATATATCACTGCATGAGTTTCTGGAGAAAATACAGGTCTACTTACCCATCATTGGAGTCAAATTAGGTAATCAGTAATTTCTCTTTACATCTTTAGTTTTAGGAGGATTAACGACTAAGACCATATACTGTATGTAAATTGCGTGAGTTCTGTGGTCGACTTTCTCTTTCTGGACCGACTAACCCAGCCACGTTGTGAAAAAGGTTCATTCCTCCCGTCATCGAACTCAGGTCTTTTCCATCTAGGTGGGGCTTGTTCAAACTATGACACACATGAGTGCGGAGACTCAGAAAACAAAAAAATTATGTTCCTTTAAATTTCCTTGGGCTGAGAATTTACTGTTCTGCTTTTATGGTGTGCAGTTTTTTTCCCCTGGCTATCTCAGAAGTTGCAGTTCGGAAAGTTACACTTCCTTCTGTTGTTGATACTTCGAAAATTTGTGCGGAAAAGAAAGCTGGACGATTTTTCTCGGTTGTCTGATTAAGCTTGATCAGAGTAAACTTTGAGTTTTATTTATATGGGAATCCAGTCCCCATTCATACACATAAAATTATTAACAGAATATTCACAAGAACTCATGATTGCACTGCTCGTCCAAATTTTTACTAACCTTATTGGTAAACTAGGAAAATATAATAAGAAAAACGATAAAGTCTCCACATGGATAGCAACTTTCTTAGTACATTCAAAACATAAAACTTCATACGCATTTCCATACTCAAAGATTTATAAGACAACAGATTACTTCTGTTTTCCATTTTAACATGAGAAAATCTGAAATTCAGCTGAATTGAAGCGTGGAACCATAACATGTGTATGTAATTCTCCATAGAAACGATGTAACCTTTCGAAATAGAGAAAAATTATCAGAGTTCAATGTGTCAGTTAATCTTGCCACGTTCTGTAGTCTCTCATATTGTGAATAAAATACATTGAAAAGTTTTGTCTTCGTTTATTTTTATCTGTTCGGAGTCGAATTTAATTCTGGTGTGTATTGTATGCACGTGCATTTGTCAAGAACACTGAATATCATTTAACGAAATAAATTACCTAAGAACTACTGTCTTCGGGCAAACTTACTAAAATTAAAATTATTTTATGGTGGAGACTGATACCAAAAAAGGATTCAGTCCTCCAAATTGTCGTGTCTGGAAATTAGACAATTGGGAGGAGATCTGATTGAGGTGTTCAACGGTTTATATAGTTTGAGCAAACTCAATGATTGTGGGATTTTCCTCTTGCACCCGTACGCATATGAGGGGTTATAAACTCAAAGTGAGGAAGGATGGTTACAGAACTGATGTGTGGAAGTTTGCCTTCAGTCACCTGGTGGCTGATTGTTGAATGCATTCAAGGTAGAAGTAGAGAAACTATTGGAGGAAATTCATAGGTGAAATGTATTTTGGCTGATAAGCTATCTTTTTTGCCTCATTTGTCCCCACTAATACTAATGGCATTTTCTGAAGATTTATGGGGAATTTTTATTATATCGAAACCTATAATTATTATTTCCACATATTTTTATTATTCACTGACTAAAAATGATCTTATATTAAAATCGCTAAAAAAAGTTTTAAAGTGGTCAAATAATTTTAATTTTTTTATAAATTGTAACTTAAGTTTTTGTTATACTGTAATTGAAATACGTTATAAAATATTAAGAAATATCAATGGTATGATCAAAGAGAGTAAGAACGGATTAGAAAATAAATGTACAAATATTATTTAGAAACGTACGTTCAGGCAATCCCTATATCATAATATGATGGCCCTGAAAAGGCCCGTTTTTGCTTTCATTTAAGGACGTTCTCCTCGAATCCGTCTAGCCAGATGAATATCTTTAGGTATGATGCCATGGATTGCACACAAGTTGGTGTCTTCGAACAACCCCACTAAGTAAGCTTCGCTGGCTTCTTGTATGGCATCGATGGCAGCACACTGGAAGCGAAGATCAGTTTTGTATTGCTGGGCAATTTCACGAACGAGGCGCTGAAATTGAACCTTTCTGATTAGAAGTTCCGTTGACTTCTGGTAACGACGAATTTCTCTAAGAGCAACTGGCCCTGGCCTGTAACGATGGGGTTTCTTTACTCCACCAATAGAAGGGACGCTCTTACGAGCAGCATTCATCGCTATCTGCTTCCTCGGGGCCTTTCCTCCTGTGGATATACGTGCGGTTTGCTTAGTACGAGCCATAGTGATGTAACAGTCCTGGAACTTCTAAAACCAAAGTGAATTGAAGGTAGCAAATTCAGATCTATTTATAAGTAAACAAGTAAACTTCTTCCAAAGCTTGATGGGATGATTAATCGTCGTGAGTGGTGATTGGCTAATAGCACTGCAGGCAATCAGCACTCCAGTATATACTCTTGAACCAATGTTTTCCATGTGGCATCATACACAACTGGATTACATATTTATGAAACTACCCTAGAACGAGAGTTTCCACATGATGTGTCATTTATGTTTAGCATTGCATTTGGATTATATTTTTAATTCTGGATCAGTATATTTTATACAATTTTCATTATATAATAAGGACACATTGAGCAGTTAACTAGGATTTTTATTAACACAGAATCTACTTAGATTAATTTGTTATGCTGTGTAAAACGTATTAAATTATTATTTTTTAACTATTAATAATTAAAATGGCTGATGTTCAACCACACGTACAATAAATTTGTAAGAGCTTTTGTAAAAAAAAAATTGAAATTTATGAAACAAATCGAAGTCAATTTTAAGAAAATCTTTACATGCCAGTCAATGGTCCTTTAATCAGAAAAGGAATCTCAAATTTTTTAAAGAGTGAACACAACATTCAACAATAAACCATCAGGAGTAAATATTGGTCAAAAAGAGATTAATAAAGAATTGTACCGCGCTACTAACTAAAAATCGAAATATGATCTGCAAATGAAAAATATTTAATGTAACTGTTCTTGTTCAAATTTAAACAACAACATAAACAGGTGAAAGAACATTTATTCTTCAGTCCAGCAAGCAGAGTGTATCATCGGACATCAACATTTTCATCGTATTCAAAGCCATGTTTCATTTAATGCCAAGATACTGGATTACATGAGAATTTGATCTGTTGCAATGTCTTCGCTGTGAAGTTTCAAACTCTGTGTATTCAACAATACCATTCTTATACTGGACGAAGCAACTTGATCCCAAAATTGTAATGCGGTTGTAGAGAGTGTTTCCAAACGATGGTTATTCAAACGTTTCAATTCAGTTCGAAGATCTTGCATCTTAGGTGCGTTACAACCGCCAGCAGGGTAGAATGTAAAGTCGTCTTTCTGATTTCTGATGTACAGGCCATCGGTGCTTCTGTCTCTGGACAATGCAACATATACCATTTGCTATTCGAAACCCTTATCGTAATCGAATACGATTTCTTTGAAAGTTCCACTGTGAAATCTACGAACCGCCGTGGCAAAAGCTTCAACCAAAGGAAATTGGATTCTTTTGCATTTAAGCATTTTGCTTTTGAAAGATACTGTGGTGGAACGTCTCGTAATCGGAGTCCAGCCAGATTTTATTACGCCACGATGCCACAATATGTGCGGGCGAGACTTGAGACAACTCTTAATTCCAACATTCTTGCTTTCGAAATGTATCCACAATCTTTTCATTTCTGTTTCTTCCATCTTAACGTGCTGTAAAGTTTCGATCGCTACATTGACCAAATCACCTTCAACATCGATGTTTGTAGTGATCATGTAAGGTTTTCCAGTCGATAGATGCAATACGTATTGCATCTCTGCTACGCTCATTTGATGTAGTTTTGTTTGCATACTAGGCAACTGTTCATGACCCTTGTTAACCAGTAAAGTGATCGTCGGCTGTACAATCGATGGTGGTGTTTCCTTCGAACGCTGGAGCGTTATATTAAACAACATCGTTGTTACGACGAAACAAACGAACAAAAAAAAACCGAAATTATGATATTAGGGTACCCTGTAAATGATTACATCTACCCATATTTATTTTTTCTGTAAATTGTGTGTGTTCTCTGGTCGATTTCCCTGTTTGCTGAACGAAAAAACCCCAGTTACTGGGGGGAAAACCTTGCTATCTCCGCCTGAGACCGACTAACACAGCTACGGAGTGGAAAGAGCCCACTAAAGTTCCTCCGGTCATCGACGGGATTTGAACCCGGGCCTTTTCCACAGGGTGTGGGGAGGACGGTGACCATACCACTGTGCTACGCGCGCACACAAAACAAAAGAACAGCATTTGGTACTTGTTCCATTACAAACATCGTGGTCAACATGACATGTTGACCACGATCTTAAACTATTGTTTTTTTTTTTTGTTAAACTGATAGCAGTTCCATCTGTTTGAGCTATCATTCAAAGCAAAGTGACTGATGTTCTGCTTAACTACCAGCCTAATTTTATAGTTATTTCTGTACGTTTAATAAATAACTGTCATTTCTAAAAGTTTTCACAGAACATGCACAAAAAGTGGAAAAACTCCGGAACACCCTCTGACAAAACTGCCTTCTCCCGAGCTAGGGTGCTTTTTATTCTGAACAAGACGGCGATAAAACTATAAGGGGAAGCCTTTCCATAGATCCAATCAGAGGACGCCATTGACTCACTCAATATGGGCAGTTAGCTGGACCATATAACTCGACCACACCGAGAGCAAAAGATCTGAGTTGGAGTCCCATCGATGACGTGCGTAATTTTTATGGATCCTTTTCTCAAAGTGGCAGAGTTAATCAGCCTCAGGCGAGGGAAACGTGGTTTTTTCTTCCGAAAATTTGGGTTTTTCGTCCAGAAAACAGAAAATCTACACAGAACATACGCAATTTAGAGACAGTATATATAGAGTAATATGGCCTTATTCGCTAATGCTCTTAAACCGTACTACAAACACACTACCGTTTTGATAGCAATCCATGGGACTCACAGTCATTGGATCTCCTTGTTCATAAAGTTGTTTTTAGATATATCTTGTTGAAATTGTTCGAAATTGATTATTACATGAAGTCACACTGACTTTCCAAAACATTGCTTGAAGAAATTTTATCAGAAGAATGGTTCGTCTCGTTTCTAGATGCTTAAATTTGAAATATTGCGATTAGCATTCACAACGATTGAACATTCGGTTACGACCTGTAATATGTCTAAAGTAACTAGTTGTGATTTCCAGATCTGCTAGGCAAATTCAAGTTTCGGTGGACTTTAAATCGATATACAGTACACGGACCTTTGTTTTTGCAGAGCCAGGGAAGGCTGGCAGCACATACTATATGTTGTCAAATATATGACAATGCCAGGAGAGCTCCAGGAGAAGAAGCTATATTTTTAAGAGATTCTAGTAAGTTTCAGATGCTCCAGGTATTTGCTAAAGAAATATTTGAACTAAGAAAAAAGTATGATTCCAGTGATACGAGGTTGATCAAATCCATCTGGCTGGAGGCACCGAAGTGTTTTTATGTATTGATCTGCATGTCGTGTTCATTTGAGGGGTTGGTGTGCTTTTTTAATTGACAAAAATACATGGGTTATAATTATGAACAGAGAAAGCCCTTAAAATATTTATTCAGAAAACTAAATTTTGTAGTATTTTCTAACTAATTGCACATAAACATCGATCTGGAAGTGGGTGATTTGTAATTATTTACTGAAGGATTCGTCCATTTTAGAAGGGATGGACAAGTGCATTGGTTTCTTTTCTTTTGCTGACGCGATATGAACTAATTCCTTTCTAAGCAAACGTACTAGTTCTGTACTAAGCAAAGAACACATATAGTACAAATATAACAGGTTCGTGTTATTTTACTGGTTGTAAAATACATTTGATAATGCATTATACAATCATTATTCTTTAATTAAGATGAAGTATTTTAGTGTTCTTCAAAATTTTTTGAAAATTACAAATATTTTCATTCTTTAAAATTATTGTTAATGTTTGTGATAATCCTGTGTGACAAAATGAAAAAGAAATCATTTTTAATCTACAGGAACATCGTCATTGTTTAATATATGTCGTTTTAAGAGAGAATATCTCTTAAATTTTCAGTTAAGAATGAATTTTGTTTTCTTTATAAATTGTGAATTACGCTAATTAATATCGATATGGTACAACTGTAAAATTTTTGCTTATTTTAATTTCAGGGTGTCCGATTTTAAAATAAATTTTTTAAACGGAATAGAAGTTCATTAAAAGAAAATAAATCGAATGGAATAAATGAATTAGTAATAAAGGAATTTGGTTAATGACAAAAAGACGTGCACGTTTCAGGAATCCCTTTATCGTGAATTGTGGCCCTAAAAAGGGCCGTTTTTTGAATGCAGGTATCTTCGTTGCTTTAAACATGGACTCCGCGAATACGTCTCGCCAGTTGGATATCTTCAGGCTTCATCCTTGCACGGTTGGAATAAAAATTTTTAGAGAAGAAGATGAATTCACTAACATGAGAAATTAAGTGGATGCATTGGTGAAATGGTGGAAATACAGCAGGAAGGGTAAAAGTCTGGAAAAATAATTAAAAATTATTTTTGGCACTGTTGTTTAATTCTCTCTTGTGAAATTTGTTTGACTGTTTATAACTGTTGTCAACAACCCATAAAAATAGGACCGAAAGAATTTGATGCGATTTCAAATATCAGTTGCTGTAGAATTTTCATGGACCGATTGAAACAAAACTATAAAATCACTTCAAGGAAGATAACCAAGTTTTTGTTTTGTCCGATCAAGCAGTTTAAAAATAATTCGGTAAATTGCTGAAGGATTTGTTAGTGAAATTAATAAATTCCTTTCAAAAAATGTTTAAAATATTCATCAAAGAAGTGAAGAAAGAAAAAAAACAAAATTTATGTTTGGTTAGACGAAAGAGGGGCAAATCTGAATCCCAGAAAAAAAATATTCGACTATTTTTCCCCCTAAGTACTGTCCATAACCACTTGAACTAACAAAAATTTCAAGGAAAATTTCTTTAGCAATCACAGTATTGAATCCAATGAGGCGACCAGGAGTAAGTTTCACCTCCCGCGAAGTAAATTTCTCATCGAGAATAAAATATGAATTTTTATTTTGATATTGCAACGTTGCATGAAGATCAGCATTGGAGGCCCGAATGAGTTACTGAAAAAATGATTAAATGCACAATTTCCTAAAATTCAGACTTTCGTCATTCAGAAAACCGGCCCCTAAAATAAGCGCAACTTGTCTAAATTCCAAAAGGGATCAAATTGTGGGTGAATATTGGCACAGGCATCGGTGCCTAAAACTGTTGATTTATTTGATGAATTTACAGCAGCTGTTTCTGAAATGAAGCAAAAAGCTGTGCAAGATGATTGCAAAGATATCGTACTTTCAGAGCAATTATCATTCACAATTTTTTCTACATCGCGTAAAATTTGTTTAAAGAATATCAAAAGAAATCGCATCATCCTCTCTTATGCCAATTGTGAAAAAAAGGAAGGCCATAGCATCAAAGATCTGGGCAGCAATATACTGGAATTGCTTCTATCCTATCATCATGCCGTACGGGCGAATTACTGCCACTGATTAACATGATATTCTGAGTGAAAAATGTTAACCATTATGCAAACATTGCTTCTCAATAAACAGTACCAGGCTTTAAGATGATAATTCTTCAATACACCCGGCTAGATGTGTTAAATCTTGGTTTGCGGAATATAAAACTGGCGCTAGGCATCTCCCATGACCTTCGCTATCACCAGACAAAGAGAATTGAGCTACTGTGGGCATCCTTAAAGAGGAGAGAGAGAGAGACAAAAAGAAGCATGTTTCCTCCGGATTCATAAATTAAAGAGCTAATGCCCCCACCCCATCATCGGAATCCAGTTCGTCCGTCTTTAATAAGCCCTTCTTGAATATGCACTTTACAATCTACTCATGCTGGAAACATACCCGTACAATGTCTTACCAATATCAACAGTTCGGAAACTAATATTGAGATTTTCGCAAGCATAACACTGACTAATATCATGACATAACGTGGATTTTTTTTAACAACGTGGCTGTGTTAGTCGTTCTCAGGCAAGGGTAGCTTGGTTTCCTCTCACGGAAACTCTGGTTTTTCTAAAAAATTTACCACAGAGTACACGCAATTCAGAGGCAGATTATATTGAGCAATATATCCTTTGACGCTGATACTTCTAAAATCCTACAACAACAACAATTCCTTAAAAAGTATACTTTACGTAATTTGCAGAAACACTATTTTGAAATAAGAAAATATTTTCGTATTCAAATTGGATAACCAGTATTATTTTGGTTACGCTCATTTCAGTAACAGTAGCAGTATTAGGGAACTCTTTGGCACGCATCATAACAAGTTCTTTTATCTTGATGGAAAGTATTGAATATGTGATACGCCATTCATCAAAAGTAAGTTTTTGTTATTTATTTTCACCCTCCTTTCCAGCATGAGTAGATTGTAAAGTGCATATCGGTGTGAAAGGAGACAATTCTCCTTTAGAAATTTTAGAAAACGGAATTTCTTAATGAAAAAAAAATCAATTTTATTAGCAGCGAGAAATTTACATTCCGAATTGCAAGTACAGCGTACAAGTAATGGTACATAAATACTCAATAATAAAAATCAACAGAAACTGTACGTCGTTGGCCTCCTTCCAGTTTCACTTCAACAGATTCCTCAGTTGTTCATCTCCGATTCAAGGAAGCATCCTGGACGAAGCAGTCCTCATTCAAAAAGTCAGTTTGGAAATCCGTCGATCAGCTGATGCCTAAAGAGAGAAAACATTCCGTAATTAGTGAACTGGATCCGTAGACGGGATTGCCCTTACGGGAGGACATCAGGCCAATCAGATGAGTGCACCGTATACCTCCCCCTCCTAACGGACAAACGTCTGCGGTACTGGTGCCCCCACCCCATCATCGGGATCCAGTTCGTCCGTCTTGAATAAGCCCACCCTCCATCCCATTCTTATAACGCAACAGTTTTTCGGTTTCTCGCCTTAACTACCCTCCCCCGATGAGCTCCTTTGATGGACACGTTGGGTGTCCACTACGCAGCACCTCGTGTTCGAATAATGAACGTTCCCTCCATCCTCCTAACGAGCATCATCCGTACAGCAGGGTGCTGCTCAGTTGGAATCCAACACATCCATCGCTCACCACATTTATACTTCCTAAACAGAAAAGAATAAAAACGTAATTACGAACTAATATTACGAAAAAGGTTCTAACTATCATAATATATAGTTTCTAAAAGATCTTAACTATTTTCAATTATTTGTTAATAGCTAAATATCTGACTGACACTAATGAATATATATTAATTATTTAAATTATCTTAAAATCAGTTTTATCTATCGGGGAGTAATACAATCATATCCCAGTTGAATAAATATCCTCGGATCGATAGATGGTTGCAATATTACTTTGCAGTCTTTGCTGTTTCAGAATAAACCGACATCTCAGCAGAGGTAACTTCCATCCCAGGATATTTGCTTTGATTACCGACTTCCCACGGTGCAGTTCCTCTTGGATTAAGAAGAATCCTCGCTGGAGATATCTCGTAGACGGGGTGATGCTTTAAATTTGAAGTCCTGAAGTTGTTTTCGTGAACTTGAATGTCTAATCCAACCAGCTAAAACGTACGCCAATTTTTCTGACGCTGGAAGTAGTTTAATGGACTTGTCCAATCAACAATATGTTATTATGAAGTCATCAGAAAAGGTCATAATCAGTGAATTGTTAAGTTTGCCATTCGTTATAAGAATGGACAGAAATTTATGAACAATGAAGACCAATTTAGTGTTGCAATAATTGCGTTTATGACGAATCTTCATTGGAAATTTATTTCAAATTGATAATGAATTCTATCGATGACTCCATAATGAATTAAAAATATGTTATTAAAAGTCGTGGACGAATTTTGTCTTAGGGACTTAGGTTGCCTAAATTTATTTCATTTAATATGGAATTTTTAATGTAAATTTCTCTTCGAGTCTTTTAAATATTTTATATTCATTCGTTGTAATTGTAATAGGGATAGTATTCTCCATATAGTGCATGGAAGCCACAAGCCTTTGCTGCAGGGTCAAAAAACAAAAACAACAACGTAGATACACAAAAAACAGAAATTATATTCATCCCTACTCACACAGGTGAGCAGGGATGTGAATTTATTCAAACTGCCAGCCTCAACAATCTAATAGGGCAACCTGTTCCAGCGATCAACAACTCGCTGGCTAAAGAAAACTTCCTAAAATATAATCTAAACCTGAAGCCCAATAATTTGAATTTATGACCTGGAATTGTTTAGAACATATAGTGTACATGAAAGAACAGAACAGAAAAGAACATACATGGTCAAGGAGGATCCGAATCCTCTTTGACCATACCATTGATATTTCTTAATATTCTGTAACATATTTCAATTACAGTATAACAAAAATTTAAATTTCAATTTAAAAAAATATTACGATTAATTGAACACTTTAAATAAAAGCAAAGACTTGATTTTTTTAGTGAGAAAACCACACAGTGAATATATTAAAAAACAAAAAAAATGTCTTCTTCTTGTTTAATGCTGCCGAATGGTGTTTGCGACTTCGTTTTGATATTGTTTTCTGTCTAGCGCTGCGTGTAGAATTTGTGCTGTTGTCATGTGAAGCCAGGTGTTGATGTTATCTAGCCATGCCATTTTCGGTTTGCCTGGGCGTTTCTTGCCTTCGATCTTTCCCTCCAGGATGAGTGGTAGTGGGTGATATTTTTGTTCGTTCCTAGAGATGTGACCTAAGTATTTACATTTCCTGCTGATGATGGTTTTGAGCAGGTCCCGTTCCGTGTGCATGTCCTGCAGGACCTGTGCGTTGGTTATCTTGGCTGTCCACGGGATTTTCAGCATTCTTCGGTAGAGCCACATTTCGAAGGCCTGGAGCTTTTTTGTAGTGGCTGATATTAGAGTCCAGGTTTCTAAACCGTGGAGCAGTATTGGCCAGATGTAGCATTTCAATGTGCGAAATTTGAGCATGATGTTCAAGCTTCTGTCGGTGAGGAGGGTTTTCCACTTGGTGAATGCCTGCCAATGTCAAATATTTAAAAAAGAAAGCAGAAGTTAGATACCCCCCCCCCTTATGCTTGTTGCACAAAATGTGTAAAACGTGAAATTTTATTGGTTTTAATATAAGATCTTTTTCAATCAGTGAATAATAAATAAAAATATGTGGAAGTTATAATTAAGGATTTCGATATAAGAAAATTACCCCACAAGTCGTCAGAAAATTAAAATATTATTGTGAGAAAGAAAGCTTACACCGCATGAGCAGTAAAAAAAAAAAACATTTCAACTATCCATTCCGTCCAATAGTTTGTCTAGTTCTTCCTTGAATTTATCAAAATATCCATTTCCACAACAACAGATGGAAGTTTGTTCAGCAATCAACCACCCGTTGGATGAAGGCAAACTTCCAGACATCTGTTCTGTTACCATCCTTGCTCAGTTTTAATTTATGACCCGACTTGAATTTATTTATGACAAAACATACACATTAGAATTAAAAACCTTTTCGATGTATTTTATTCACAATATGAGGGACTAGACAACGTGGTAGGGTTAGGTGAAAAAAACCAACTCAACTTCAGGAAAAAGTGTTTTTGTTTCTAAAATTGCCAGTTTATTTTTTCTCTCTTACAATTTTTCTCTGTTTCAAAAAGTTACATCGTTTCTATGGGGAATTACATACACATGATATGGTTCCAGCTCCACAGTTTTTCATTATATTGCAAGCAGTAAATGTCCACTTTGCGGATGGTCAGGGAGGAAATCTCCAGGTGAATGTGGCAAGTGACATTTCCGTTGAGGAGACCAACATTTCGACTTAAAGGGAGAGAATTTCCACTATAACGAAAGCCTTGTATGTTTTCTGGAAACATCAGTACATGGACCATCATGCAACACTGGTATTCTCATGTATTTCAAGGATTACGAATTTTTCAAATACAGTCTGTCAAGTAACAGAATTGTTTTCGCAATGTAAATCGGTTTCGAATCCACTCAAAAAGTGAATACATCTTGGAGGATACAGCAAAAGGACCAAAGCACACAGAGGTCTACGATGTAGCAAAAATTAATCCGAACAGTATGGTCTTTGGCTATGGACAGATGAACTAAGAATTTCACTTTCCCCGAGGTACGTTTTTTGGGATTATAGAATATTTTGTTAAATTCCAACAAAATTCCGGCTACATATCGTGAGGAATGGGCGTTTTTCACAACGTGGTTCAGGTAGCAGGGTTTTTAGTCCAGAAAGAGAAAACCGACCACATAACACACGCAATCTACATACAGTACATAAGGAGCAATAAGGACTTAGTCTCTAATTGATAAGGGATAGTGCAGAAGAACTTGTCAAAGTTTGCTGAATATTTTAAGGTAAGAAACAGGAAAATAGACCAGAGAACACATGCAATTTACAGATCCAAACACATAGGTATATGAATTAACTTTCTGGGAGACTTAAATGTAATTGTTTTTTCGTCATTAATTGAAGTAACTGGGAATGAAAAATTTAAATCAGTTAGATGAAAATTATTTAAATCGGCATTTTAGGGAACGTACTAATAATAAAGTATGTATTCAAAAATACAAATATGATGAACCCTACACTCCAAGTAGTATCATATATCTGATTGAGGTGTTTATGGCTTTGAATGGTTTAAGCTAACCCGATGATTATGGAATTGGAATTCTTCCTCTTGATCAACCTACACTTATGAGAGGTCATAAATTCAAACTGAGGAAGGATGGTTACAGAACAGATGTGTGGAAGTTTGCCTTCAGCCAACCAGTTGTTTCCAGAACAAACTTCCACCTGTTGTTGTCGAAATGGCTGTTTTCAATAAATTCAAGGAAGAACTAGACAAACTATTGGATGAAATGAATACGCGAAAGGTTTTTTTTTTTTTGCTGATGCTATATAAGCTTTTTTTTCTTCCATCATTTGCCACCAGTAATACTAATAAAATGACTTATCACCAATATTGTAAATTTTCTGACAAAATTTACAATATTTGTGGGGAATTACCCATAAAAATCCATAATTATAACTTCCACATATTTTTATTCATTATTCACTGATTAAAAAATATCGTATATTAAGATCTTAATATGTTAAGATCCATCTATCAGGGTATGGTGGCCCTATATTAAAATCCCTAAAAATTCGCCTTTTCCGCCATCATGTTTAACTGCACCAAGTATGTAACCATAGGAGTGTAAGGGGAAATCACCTAACTTCTGTTCTCTTTGTTAAACTGATCTGCTTATTTAGCCTGGTTTTGTTTCTGCACAATATTCGTTGTGCGGTTTGTGGTCAGATGAATCACGATACACTTTGTTTTGTAGTGATGGTAGTCAGAGTGTGTGGCAAGAAAGAATTGACCCTGCTTGCCTTCTTAACTCAACCCAAGCATCTACAGGTAGTTCCCTCAATAAATTGCCCGACAAGTTTATCTCAAACGTGACGGGCAATTTGTGGCTGACTATGCAACACGGGATTGCCAGAATCGTGCAAGAATGGTTCTTCCCTGGCCCTCACATTCACCTGATCTGAGTGCTTATGAGTATGAGTAGGATATGTTTCAGAGAGCTATTGCGCAATGAAATCCTCTTCCTTCAGTGTGAGTAATCACGCTGGTTTATGATCACTTGATCAATAACCATTTTTGCATTTAGAACTCTATAATAGTAGTTGGAGCGCAGGGGATCATCATATCTGTATTTTTGAATGTGTCAATTGTTGAATACATACATGATGTCGGTATTATTAGTACGTTCCCTAAAATGTTGATTTAAGTAATATCCATCTAACTTATTTAAATTACTTCAATTAATAAATGACGGCAAAAAAAACAATTACATCAGGGTCATCCACAAAGTTAATTCATATACCCATTTGTATTGTGTCCGTAAATTGGGTGTGTTCTGTGGTCGATTTGCATGCTTTGCTCGTTTCTTACCTTAAAATAATCAGCAAATTTTCACAACTTTCTCGATAAGACACAGAAGTGGCTCCAACACTAATCAATAGCTTTTCATGGAGAACTACGTCAAAAACCGTACTGAAGTCAACATAATTAATTTCACAGTTGTTTGTTGAAGTCAACCGATTTATAACTTCTTCATAATAATTAATTGGATTGTCAAGCATGATTTTCCCTTCACGAACCTATGCAGTAATACATTGAGGATACCCTTCCTATCGAGATTGTCCTGTAATATATCACTGCATGAGTTTCTCATTAAGGAGAAAATACAGGTCTACTTACCCATCAATTGGAGTCAAATTCAGTTAGTATTTTCTCATTACATCTTTAGTTTTAGGAGGATCAACGACTAAGACCATATACTGTATGTAAATTGCGTGAGTTCTGTGATCGATTTTCTCCTTCTGGACGAAAAACCCTGCTATCTGGGCAGATTAACTCAGCCACGTTGTGAGAAAGGCTCATTCCTCACGTCATCGAACTCAGGTCTTTTCCATCTGGTGTGGGGCTTGTACAAACTATGATACACACGAGTGCGGAGACTCAGAAAACAAAAAAATTATGTTCCTTTAAATTTCCTTGGGCTGAGAATTTACTGTTCCGCTTTTATGGTGTACAGTTTTTTTCCCCTGGCTATCTCAGAAGTTGCAGTTCGGGAGGTCACTCTTCCTTCTGTTTTTGATACTTCGAAAATTGTAGTGCTGAAAAAAAAGCTGGAAATTCCCATATAAATAAAACCTTGAGTTTTATTTATATGGGAATCCAGTCCCTATTCATACACATAAAATTATTAACAGAATATTCACAAGAACTCATGATTTCACTGCTCGTCCGAATTCTTACTAACCTTATTGGTAAACTAGGGAAATATAATAAGAAAAACGTTAAAGTCTCCACACGGATAGCAACTTTCTTAGTACATTCAAAACAATAAACTTCATACACATTTCCATACTCAAAGAGTTATAAGACAACAGATTACTTCTGTTTTCCATTTTAACATGACCAAATGTAAAATTCAGCTGAATTGGAGCGTGGAACCATAACATGTGTATGTAATTCTCCATAGAAACGATGTAACCTTTCGAAATAGAGAAAAATTATCAGAGAGTTCAATGTGTCAGATAATCATGCCACGTTCTGTAGTCTCTCATATTTTGAATAAAATACATTGAAAAGTTTTGTCTTCGTTTATTTCTATCTGTTCGGAGTCGAATTTAATTCTGGTGTGTATTGTATGCACGTGCATTTGTGAAGAACACTGAATATCATCTAACGAAATCAATTACCTAAGAACTACTGTCTTCGGGCAAACTTACTAAAATTAAAATTATTTTATGATGGAGACTGATAGCAAAAAAGGCTTCAGTTCTCCAAATTGTCGTGTCTGGAGATTAGACAATTGTGAGGAGATCTGATTGAGGTGTTCAAGGGTTTATAGTTTGAGCAAACTCAATGATTGTGGGATTTTCCTCTTGCACCCCTACGCATATGAGGGGTCATAAACTCAAACTGAGGAAGGACGGTTACAGAACTGATGTGTGGAAGTTTGCCTTCAGTCACCTGGTGGCTGATTGTTCAATGAATTCAAGGAAGAACGAGAGAAACTATTGGAGTAAATTCATAGGTGAAATGTTTTTTGGCTGATAAGAATTTTTATTACATCGAAATCTATAATTATCTTATATATAAAATAATCTTATGTTATTTAAAAACGTACGTTCAGGCAATCTCTCTATCATGATATGGTGGCCCTGAAAAGGGCCGTTTTTGCTTTCATTTAAGCACGTTCTCCTCGAATCCATCTAGCCAGATGAATATCTTTAGGCATGATGGTTACCCTCTTGCCATGGATTGCACACAAGTTGGTGTCTTCGAACAACCCCACTAAGTAAGCTTCGCGGGCTTCTTGTAGAGCATCGATGGCAGCACACTGGAAGCGAAGATCAGTTTTGTATTGCTGGGCAATCTCACGAACGAGGCGCTGAAATTGAACCTTTCTGATTAGAAGTTCCGTTGACTTCTGGTAACGACGAATTTCTCTAAGAGCAACTGGTCCTGGCCTGTAACGATGGGGTTCCTTTACTCCACCAATAGAAGGGACACTCTTGCGAGCAGCATTCATCGCTATCTGCTTCCTCGGGGCCTTTCCTCCTGTGGATATACGTGCGGTTTGCTTAGTACGAGCCATAACGATGCAACTGTCCTGGAACTTCTGAAAACCAAGTGGATTAAAAGCAGCATACTCAGATCTATTTATAGGCATCAAACAAGCCAACTCTTCCAAAGAAGATTAATTGGGAAGATTAATCGTCGTGAGTGGTGATTGGCTAATAACACTGCAGCCAATCAGTACTCCAGTATGTACTCTTGAACCAATGTTTTCCACGTGGCATCATACTCAACTGGATCACACTTTTTATGAAACTACCCTAGAACGAGAGTTTCCACATGATGTGTCATTTATGTTTAGCATTGCATATGGATTATATTTTGAATTCTGGATCTGTATATTTTATACAATTTTTATGCAATCTTATTATGTAATAAAGACACATTAAGCATTTAACTAGGATTTTTATTAACACAGAATCTACTTCGATGAATTTATTATGCTGTGTAAAACGTATTAAATTATTATTTATTAACTATTAAAAGTTAAAATGGCTGAAGTTCAACCACACGTACAATAAATTTGTAAGAGCTTTTGGGAAAAAAATTGAAATTTATGAAACAAATCGAAATAAATTTTAACAAAATCTTTACATGCCAATCAATGGTCCTTTAATCAGAAAAGGCATCCCAATTTTTCTAAAGATTGAACACAACATTCAAGAATAAACCATAAGAGTAAATATTCGTCAAAAAGAGATTAATAAAGAACTGTACCGCGCTACTAACTAAAAATCGAAATATGATCTGCAAATGAAAAATATTTAATGTGACTGTTCTTGTTCAAATTTAAACAACATAAACAGGTGAAAGAACATTTATTCTTCAGTCCAGCAAGCAGAGTGTATCATCGAACATCAACATTTTCATCGTTTTCAAAGCCATGTGTCATTTAATGCCAAGATACTCGATTCCATGAGAATTTGATCGGTTGCAATGTCTTCGCTGTGAAGTTTCAAACTCTGTGTATTCCACAATACCATTCTTATACTGGACGAAGAAACTTGATCCCAAAATTGTAATGCGGTTGTAGTGTTTCCAAACGATGGTTATTCAAACGTTTCAATTCAGTTCGAAGATCTTGCATCTTAGGTGCGTTACAACCGCCAGCAGGGTAGAATGTAAAGTCGTCTTTCAGATTTCTGATGTACAGGCCATCGATGCTTCTAACTCTCGACAATGCAACGTATACCAGTTGCTGTTTGAAACCCTTATCGTAATCGAATACGATTTCTTTTATAGTTCCACCCTGAAATTTATGAACCGCCGTGGCACAAGCTTCAACCAAAGGAAATTGAATTCATTTGCATTTAAGCATTTTGCTTTTGAAAGGTACTGTGGTGGAACGTCTCGTAATCGGAGTCCAGCCAGATTTTATTACCCCATGATGCCACAATATGTGCGGGCGAGACTTGAGACAACTCTTAATTCCAACATTCTTGCTTTCGAAATGTATCCACAATCTTTTCATATCTGTTTCTTCCATCTTAACGTGCTATAATGTAAAGTTCCGATCGCTCCATTGACCAAACCACCTTCAACATCGATGTTTGTAGTGATAATGTAAGGTTTTCCAGTCGATAGATGCAATACGTATTGTATCTCTGCTACGCTCATTTGATGTAGTTTTGTTCGCATACTAGTCAACTGTTCTTGACTCTTGTTAACCAGAAAAGTGATCGTCGGCTATACAATCGATGGTGGTGTTTCAATGCAACTCTGGAGCGTTATATTAAACAACATCATTGTTAAGATGAAACAAACGTTCAACCCCCCCTCCCCCAAATTATGATTTTAGGGTCCCTTGTAAATGATTACATCTACCCATATTTATTTTTTCTGTAAATTGCGTGTGTTCTCTGGTCGATTTGCCTGTTTGCTAGACGAAAAAACTCCAGTTGCTGGGAAAAAACCTTGCTATCTACACCTGAGACCGGCTAACTCAGCTACGGAATGAAAAAAGCCCACTAAAGTTCCTCCCCTCATCGACGGGATTTGAGCCCGGGCCTTTTCCACTGGGTGGGGGAGGACAGTGATGATACCACTGTGCTACGCGCGCAGACAAAACAAAAGAACGGCATTTGATACTTGTTCCATGACAAAGATCGTGGTCAAGATTTTGGCAACGATCTTACTGTTTGAGCTATCATTCAAAGCAGAGGGACTGATGTTCTGCTTGACTACCAGCCTAATTTTATAGTTATTTCAGTACGTTTCATAAATAATTGTCAGTTCTAAAAGTTTTCACAGAACATGCACAAAAAGTGGAAAAACTCTGGCACACCCTCTGACAAAACTGCCTTCTCCCGAGCTAGGGTGCTTTTAATTCGGAACAAGACGGCGATAAAACTATAAGGGGAAGCCTTTCCATAGATCCAATCAGAGGACGCCATTGACTCACTCAATATGGGCAGTTAGCTCGACCACACCGAGAGCAAAAGATCTGAGTTGGAGTCCCATCGATGACGTGCGTAATTTTTATGGATTATTTTCGCAAAGGGGCAGAGTTAGTCGGTCCCCGAAAATTTCGGTTTTTCGTCCAGCAAACAGAAAATCTACACAGAACACACGCAATTTACAGACAGTATATATAGAGCAATATGGCCTTATTCGCTGATGCTCTTGAAACCGTACTACAAAAACACTACCGTTTTGATAGCAATCAGTATATATCAACTCTTCTTCTTCTTAAAAAATAAACTGATCCCATCACTTTGGTAGCTGGTGGTCCCCTTGGGAATTTCTTATTGTGAGAGAATCCGTCTTGTGCCAATCCACAGCAAGAATCGTATTGGCACAATTTATTGCATTGCTCTTCTGATTTGCATTTAAATATTTTGGTGCTCATTTCGCTGAAATTTTTTTTAATTAAAAATTCTTTGCGGACAGTATGGATTCGTTAGCATATATTTATTTACAGAATCCTACATAACAAAGAAACCTATTTACAATGTATGGACTATTTGAAAAGACAAAAAAAATAAAAATCATAACGTGTTAAGTTAAAAAGCCTGTAAACTTCATGAGCCTATCTGATGTTTCCCAATGAACTTAGAGACCAGTTACCAAAAGACAGTAGAATTAATACAATTTGGCTGAAGCCATTTGAAGGATTAATTCATGGCCGATTGGAAACTAGTCTCGAACTCTTCTAGAGGAATAAGGTCATTGAGGTCCATGGGACTCACAGTCATTGGATCTCCTTGTTCATAAAGTACCGTTCGAAATTGATTATTACATGAAGTCACACAGACTTTCCAAAACATTGCTTGAAGTAATTTTATCAGAAGAATGGCTCGTCTCGTTTGTAGGTGCTTAAATTTGAAATATTGCGATTAGCATTCACAACGATTGAACATTCGTCTATGACCTGTAATATGTCTAAAGTAACTAGTTGTGGTTTCCAGATCTGCTAGGCAAATTCAAGTTTCGGTGGACTTTAAATCGATATACAGTACTGGGATTCTTTGATCAACGAATTGGATAGAATTTCTTCTAATGTGGCCGACTGACTCCATGGCTCGATTGTCGCTGCAAATAAGGTTTGTCAAAATCTGTAGCTTCTAGTAAAGGTTACCCAAGGAGATTGAATTTGGTTTTCGATTAGGACGGAACGTTGACTGATGGTTTACTCGGTCAGAATTTCCTTAAACCTTATTGCTTCAGCCAATATAAGAGAACATTTGGTGGTTATTACAAAAGTTGTTTGCTGCCCAATGTACAAATGTCTATTGCTAAAGGTGGTTCATGCCTTCCATGAACTTAACAGATGAAAAAAACTTTGTACATTGGACAGCAAATAACTCTCGTATTATCATATGTACATACACTGGTATATAATTATACAGGAAGTAAACAACCAAAGAGAGTTGTTGTTGTAGTTTTAGGAGCATCAGCGACTAAGGCCATATTGCTCCGTCTATACTGCGATTCTGAAGTCGATTTTCTGTTTTCCGGACGAAAAATCCGAAAATCCAGGAGAAAAAACCATGCCACCTTCGCATGAGACCGACTAACTCAGCCATGTGTGAAATAGACCCATAAAAAATCTTCACGTCATCGACGGGGTTCGAACTCGAGTATTCCAGCCGGTGTGGGGGAGAACGGCGATTCTACCAACTGTGCTATCCTCGAGGGCACCGAAGGGACGAGTTTAGAGTTCAAAATAGGAATATAAAAGATTAAGCATACTGCTGTTTCAGTTTAAGATGATTCGCCTTTCCATCTTCTTAGTCCTCCTGAACTTCGTTTGCTTGTGGATCTCCAATCTTTAATATTTTTATTCACCCGTCAATTATATATACTTATTAGTTAGAGCTGGAAAAGGAATTAGAAAATGTGAATTAGAATATCATCGGTTTGGCTGAAACAAGAAGAAATTAATCAATTAAGTTTATCAAGTGGAAATCTGCTGTGCACCAATAGAAACAGTGAAAGGAGTGAAGGTGGAGTTGGGTTTCTTGTCCATAAAGATTTAAAAAAAAACATTTTGGAATTCAAAAGTACATATTGAGTATTAGTCTTGACACCAAGGGTGTCAAGACTAATACTCAATATTTCTAAGAGGTACAAGCTAAAGGTTATAATGATTTATACACCAACATCGAGCCATGATGATGAAGAGGTTGAAGAAATGTACATCGAAATTGAGAGTCTTCTAGATGAGCAGAAAACACACTACACTAGTATTATGGAGGACTTCAATGCTAAGGTTGGAAAAAGACGAAACAGAGCACAAAGAGGAACTATAGGAAATTTTGGAACTGGTGAAAGAAATGAAAGAGGCGAAAGACTTGTGGAATTTGCAGAATCTCAAGGACTGTCAGTAATGAACACTTTTTTCAAGAAAAGGGTGAACAGAAAGTGGACATGGAAGAGTCCAACTGGATTAACAACTAATGAAATCGACTTCATCCTCACTAACAGAAGATATATTGTGAACGATGTTACCGTCCTGAATAAGGTAAATGTTGGAAGTGGTCACAGAATGCTAAGATGTACATTTGATATAGATGTAGGAAAGGAAAGGAAAAAACTGACTCGAGTAAATAATACAAAGTTCTTTGAGATAACAAATGAGGAGAAAAAGCAGTATGTACTGGAACTTAAGAACAAGTTTGAGCTTCTGCAGACTGCTCAGGACCAAGATATCGACGAGGAATATTACAAATTTTTGAAAATGATAAAGCCCAAGAAACCTATAGGGAAAAAGAAATCCAAAGAAGAAAAAATTAGTCAAGAAACACTTGTTATGATGAATCGAAGGCGGAAAATGAAGAGCAAGATAAACAATGACAAGGAGAAAATTGAGTATACTGAGTTATGCAAAGCCATTAGAAATAGACTCAGAGAGGACATAAGAAGATTTAACACAAGAAAAGTAGAAAAAGCATTAAGGGAAAACAAAGGATTTAAATCAGCAGCCATGAGCAGTAATACAGAAAGACAAATGATACTGAAACTGAAGAATAGCGATGGTGTAATTATAAACAGCAGAGAAGGCATAATTCAACGACTACTATAGAGAATTATACAAGGAGCGAGGGAATGATGCCAGCAGTGGGGAAGATAGATTGCAAATTAGTAACACATATGACATACCCGATATTCTTCTTGATGAGGTAGCACATGCATTGAAGAAAATGAAGAATCAGAAAGCTCCGGGGGAAGATGAAGTTACTGTACAGTTGTTAAAATTGGGAGGAAGAGACATAACACAAAAACTGGCAAGGCTCTTCACAAAGTGCATTAGAAAAGGTGTGACGCCTACGCAGTGGAATAATGCAATCATAGTTTTGCTGCATAAGAAAGGAGATAAATCAGAAATTGAAAATTATAGACCAATTAGCTTGTTATCCCACAAGGGTCATAAGAGATTAGAAAGAATACTTGATGAGAATCAACCGAAAGAGCAAGCTGGCTTTAGGACAGGATTCTCAACTATGGTTCACCTTCACGTAATATCGCAGCTAATGGAGAAAGCAAATGAAAATAAAACACCATTATGCCTGGCATTTGTGGATTATGGAAAGAAGGGCATTTGACTCCATACAGCATAAGGCAATGTTTCGGGCACTAGAAAGACAAGGCATAGATACCCCATATATTATGATTTTGAAGAAAATATATGAGAGTGCTACCTCCTTTATTAGACTAGACAAAGACAGTAACGACAGTAACAAATTTAAAATTGAGAAAGGAGTTCGACGAGGAGACACAATACCTCCGAAGTTGTTTACTGCTGCCCTTGAGGAAGCTTTCAGAAGATTAGACTGGTCGCAAAAAGAGTCAATGTGAATGGAGAGTACCTAAACCATTTACGATTTGCAGATGACATTGTAGTCATAAGCCACGATCCCAAAGAATTAGAGGAAAATCTTAATCAGTTATGCACAGTTAGTAAGGATTTTGGGCTAAAACAAAAGTAATGATGAACAAGTATGCCACAGAAAGGGAAATAATGGTTGAAGGAGCAGTAATTGAAAAGGTGGAGTCATATACTTATCTGGGACAAGTTATTAGCTGTAATAATGATAAATGGCTGGAAGTCAAGAGAAGAATAAATTTTGGATGGATAGCATTCAGAAAATATAGTCACATACTGAAGAGCAATATCCCAGTTTGTCTGAAATGTAAAATAATGAACCAATGTATACTCCCCACCATGACTTATGGAAGTGAAACTTAGGCACTCATCAAAAGAATGGAAGAGAAGCTGAGAACTACACAGCGAAGAATGGAACAAATTATATTGGGAATCAGACTGTCAGATAAGGAAGAGAAACACGTGGATTAGGCAGCAAACTCAAGTAAAAGACATCCTTACGAATTACGAAAACTAAAATGATCTTGTGCAGGACACATAGCTCGAAGACATGATGACAGATGGACTAAGAAAATAACAGAATGGTATCCAAGAAGAGCTAGAAGAAAACCTGGAAGACAAAGGCGGAGATGGATAGATGAAATTCATGAGTTTGTGGGTAGTAATTGAATGGCCAGTGCTCAAAACAGAAGGAACTGGAAAGTTGCTGGAGAGGCCTTCATCCTGCAGTGGATTGAAAATGGGTGATGATGGTCATACTTTGCAGTGTTCGTTAATTTCTTCACATTTATCTCTTAATGTTTATTATTAAGGTGTAATCTGTAATTTTAACTTCGATTCGTATTGTTCGCTTTGTTTTTCGTGTTCTGTAAAAATCATGTTCTAATGGTTTCGCCAATACTCTTTAATTTGATAATCATTTTGTAAAACCATCTTTTTAAAGTTCCCTCTTGTTTTCTACACTAAGCTGATACATGCCTAAGCATGCGTATTTTAATACATGAACGAAGATATTATTCATTTCCTATCTCCTGATTAAGCTAAGTTTTTTTTTTCAATTTGTAGTGAATGTTAAATTAAATTAATTCTATCGAACTACATATTGCATTTAGTATATTAAAAATTATATATTTCTGTGAAAAAGAAAATTCTATTTTGTAATTAATCTGTTAATGGTAAAAAAGAAATTTTCCCCATAGAGGGCGCAGAATGTCTCCAACAAAGGCAGGAAAGACGAACTGTACACCTAATGTCATCTGTTTGGACCCATTACTAAATTGTATCGAAATAATTTATGCAAATCGATTAATCAGATGAAACTACATTTTCCCAACAGAAGAACAGGTAAATTTTAAAGTTAGAAATAAAAATTGTGCCTGTAAACTTGATATCCATTTTTACAGCTTGAGCAAAGTAATTATATAAAAAATTAAAGCAAAAGAAACTTTTGCTTTAATTTTTATATAATTATAAAAACGGTAAAAGTGCAATAAAGCATAGTGAAATTTTCTATATCAGTTTATATTAATGTAAAACTAAAGTTATGTTAAAATGTCTTGTATAATAGGAAGAAAAATCAATCGGATAATTCAAATTGGCAACTTGCCAATTATGTCACCTCTTACGACTAACAAAGTTCCTTTTTCGTTTTTGTTAACAAAAAGTTTATTGTCAGTAAAATTACATAGACTTAAAAGATTCTATCACAATCCAAATATCGCTAATCAATCGTTGGAATAAAGTTTGAAAATATGCTCACATAAAACTGTTCATTTTTACCAAAACACACTGACCTATTTATGTGCAACGGACGCCATTTCTCCCAAGCATCAGATCACGTTGCATTTTATTTCGCTTCGGTGCATCACAAAAACCATTTTAAAAGTGAAGATACAAATAAATCAGTTCAATCCAAAAATATTCCTACCACTATATAACAAATATAAGTTCTTGTATCGAAAACTACGCCTAATGAAATTAGGCCTAGCGACAATGTGACATGATGTTTGAATAATGGATAAATCCTTTTTTGAAGCCATCTGAAAATAGTTTGGACAACTCTTACATTAAACAGTTACTTCTTCAAAAATTACGAGGGTGTTAGCTCCGAAGAACGAGTATCACTAGTTATTACGTCCTCTTTACACTGATGAAGAACCTCACGTACAGTACTTACCTACGTTCACTGCACAAGTTTCACTTCACTAAAAAGTCACCAAATTATAAAAACACAAAATGTACGATTAGATATCCCTTTGTCACAATTTGGAGGCCCTGAAAAGGGCAGTTTGTGGCACAAGTTACTTGGCGCTGGTATATTTGGTGACAGCCTTGGTACCTTCGGACACCGCGTGCTTTGCAAGTTCACCAGGTAACAACAAGCGAACGGCAGTCTGGATTTCCCGACTGGTGATCGTGGAACGTTTATTGTAGTGAGATAGACGCGACGACTCTGCGGCAATACGCTCAAATATATCGTTAACGAAACTGTTCATGATAGACATGGCTTTGCTGGAGATACCAGTGTCCGGATGAACCTGTTTCAGAACCTTATAGATGTAGATGCTAAAACTTTCTTTCCTCTTCTTTCTCTTTTTCTTTTTATCACCAACGCGAACGTTTTTCTGGGCCTTACCAGCTTTTTTCACCGCTTTACCACTTGGTTGAGGTGGCATAGTTAATGGCAATAGTAAATACGAACAGTGACACACACTTCGCGAAAACTATATATATAGGAACGGGTGCGATTGAAATGCACCCCTACGAGGACGTCTGTGAGAGCTTCACTTTGCTTCCGTGTTAGCAGGGGACAATGACCTACCTTGTTGTAAATAAGCCGCCATGTTTGTTCGTTACTGCTACCGACAAAGGCGTTGAAGCAGATTAATCTTCATTGTTCTGAAAATTGTTATTTAATCCACTAGAAAGGCTTCTGTACGTAATTGAATTATTCAGGAATAATAAATTTAAAAAATACCTACATGTGCATTTGATCACGTATACCGAAGTAAAAAAAAAAAACTCATTAAATTCTAGTTAAAATGTAAACTTGATTCCCAATGGAAACTTATCGAAGTTAAAAAAAAAAAAAGTCAATATTTATAGGAAATACAAGATTGCGTTATAAGTGGTTCCCAATAGGGAAAGAAATTTTATTTTTATTATCATTATTAGCCATATGGTGCAAGGAAGCCTAAGGCTTGTGCTGCACCAGCCAAAAAAATTTCTCCAGTTACCCTGAGAGAGAGAGAAAGAGAGGAGCCAGAAGTAGAAAGGAATCACCAAGAAAGAGAAGAATGAAGATATCCAGCTCAGGACCCTGGGTGGGCCAAGCCCATACTCACCAGATGTGAGCTCCTGTCGTAAAATGTGATGGAAAGGGGAAGACGAAAAGCAAAAATAGGGAAAAATGGCTGACAGAAAAGACAGACAAAAACAAATATAAATGGCCTTTTAAAAAATTTCTACTGCAACTTCAATGAATTTAACCCCGGGGGCTCACATCTGGTGAGTATGGGCTTGGCACACCCAGGGTCCTGAGCTGGATATCATCATTCTTCTCTTTCTTGGTGATTCCCTTCTACTTTTGACTCTCTCTCTCAGGGTTACTCGGGAACTTTTTTTTTTTTTTCCTGGTGCAGCATATAAGCCTCAGGCTTCCTTGCATCATATGGATATTATTAATAATAATACGTAGTCAAGCAAGGTTGCATAAGTACACATGCTTTTAGTGACCAGAATTCATGCCCGTGACTTCTAAATACAGAGCTGTTTCTTGTATTCTCTCTATCTTGTGAACTTCTTTAACCATGTGGTCATCACAGAGCATAAATAGAAAATTTGTTTATTTCATTATTTACAGCCACAAGATGGATTTCTAGCTAATTAATTCATTTGAGGTGAAACTTGTACAGCACTACTACTATTATTGCTGTTTACGGATGAAGGCACAGATCTGAATATGAAATCAATAAAAGTATTCCGAAATAATATTTACAGCGTTGACAGATCGACTGTATTTAGCAGTCAGAGGTTTGAACCCCAGTCTACTCAAAAAGCATGTGCTAGTGGATTCTCGCTCCTGACCACTCGGCTATGGAGACCAACAAGATAGTCTTCCTGAAATAGTGAAATCTTGTGCAGTCTTAACTCCACAATAGCATGGATGTTAGAGACAGGGAGAACAAACTAATTTACTTTCATTTATGATAATTCCAGTATATAAAAAGGGATCACCAGATGATTATTACAATTATAGACCAATAACAAGTTCTAAATAAGATTATAGAAAATTATATTTTCTTTCATATTAGCAAGTACTTACATCCATATGGACTGCTAAACAACTCTCTATTCTCGTATCAGAAGGGCACACAGACCTTATAAGAGAATTTAGTTGATTCTTTTGTCTTACATTTAAAGAAAAATAACTTCATCATGATTTTATTTATAGATTTGACTTAATTGATATCCAATATTGCAACAAAAATAACTGAAATATAAGGGGAAGAATCAATCAACTTTTAGCATGTTGTTTAACCAAAAGAAAAATAACAGTTGAAGTAGAAAATATAAAAGGAAAATCATATAATGTAAAGAGAGGGGTACCTCAAGGCACTCATGCAGGGTCAATAACGTTCAATATTTATATATAAATGACATATTTGAGGTAATTAAGAGATCTTTTATAAAAATTTATGCAGATGATATAATATTATATACACTCGGAAAAATCTTGAAACAAATATGACTAATGATTTACAGCAGGATCTTATTCAGTTGCAGAATTGGCTACATGATCTTATTGCAGAATTAGCACTCAGCTTCGAAAAAACAAAATTTTTGGTAATTAGATCTCCTCATCAAATCTTAGATAGTCATCCTTCTGTTAAATTACATAAACATGAATGCGTTCATGATCAGAATTTCCAGAATTGCGAATGTCAAACTGTCGAAGAAACTTCAAATCATTGTTACCTTGAGTTATGAATTGACTATAATCGAAATCTAAGTTGAGTGATTCATATAATAAATTTGTACAAAAAATTAGATTTTATGTGTACTTTTTGTACTACATTAAGGATAAGTTAAATCTTAAAACAAAAGTTACCTTATATTATGCATTAGTGGACTCCCAATTCAATTATTTAGTCAATCTATCAAATCTATCTGAAGCAAGGGTAATAAACAACTCAATTAACAGGATTTTGAGACTGGTTTCACCTAAATGGGAAAAAATATTTGGGATGACATGTATAAGGGAAGGCAATTTTTGTTAAAACATAAAATCCTTTATCCAGTTCAGAAACTGAAGTTAAATTTAATCTTGAAAAATCTGAACATTATTTTTGAACAGTTGAATGAGTAAAGGAATTTCTCACATAATTTAAGGACCCCAAAAGCAATTGTTTTGCCTTACCCTGGGTACTAAATAGATTTGGAGAAAGGAATACAATGAATAATAAACATTTTGTTGGCTAGTGTTGATTTCAGACTTATAAGTTATCCTATTTTCAAATTAAAATTTTTAACCGTATTCCCGTCCGCTGGGGCACGTTAAGAAAATTTTTGATAATTAATGATTCAGTAGATTAAAGTTGCTATGCATAAAAATTACTACCTCTGCAGTGTGGAATGTTTGTTTTTTTTTTTAGGAGCATTAGCAACTAAGGCCATATTGCTCCAGGATATGCGTTGGTCATTCCTTGACCTTTCCACATCCTCCATATTTGGTGGTGACAGGCTCGAACCCCGGTCTAATCAAGAAGCATGTGCTATGCACTGCTGCTCCTTCCCACCTGGCTACGGAGGCACCTAGTGTGGAATGTATTATGTATTGTAATTTCTTTATCTTTTCTGTTAAATAATAAATTTGTATGGAAAACTGTTTTATGTGATGAATTACAACTTGTCAAGAAATTTAATTTTCTTAACAAGTTTATTTATTGTAAACAAATTCTTTGGATAAATAAATTGTATTGTATTATTATTTCAAGTAATCGCCGTCCCGATCGTTGTGTTAACCACCAGCACGGTGCCAAAGATCCAAACAGGACATAACAACAATCATCCCGCGTATCTGGTACTAGTACCCATTGTGGGATAGAAAAGAAACTCATGAGAAGGAAGTGATAATAATAATTAATAAAGAAATGAAATAAATAAATAAAAACTACATTTCTCAACTGAAGTATATTAGTACATAGTATGAGAAAAGTAAAAAACTTTACTTTTGCTATATTAACATATTTTCATACATGTCCACATGTTTTAAATGATTCTAGTAGAGCCTCCTGTGCCACGAGTATTGCGCTATAAAAAAGGACATCAAAAACTTGTATTGCATTTATTTCAGGGACCAATAGGAAGCTCCAAAAAGGCTGCCATAGCAGTGTTTCACCTTTTAAATTTCAAGAGATGAAACACTGCTATGGCAGTCTATTTTCATGCTTCAAAGACTTATAAGCTGAAAAATACTGTTTTTTTTGTTCATACATATTATCTAAGTTATCCATATATGTATAGCTGACATACAGCTGAAGCACTGGATATTAAGTTTATTGCAATGCACTGATTGGAGGAATGAATGGGCAATATGGTTGATGCACAGAAAAAAAAATTTTTTTAGTTTAAGCATTGTGTATACTAAGCAGTTGCTCTTCAAAGAGCTTGTTTTTGTTGTTTTGTTTCTTGGGATCCTTGAGGCTGTCTCAGTCACACATTGTCTCAGGTATTGCAAGCAAGAGCTTGCTACCTGGGAATCTAAAATACTGTTGTTGTTGTAGTAGGATTTATTATTATTAATAGCCATATGATGCAAGGAAGCCTAAGGCTTATGTTGCACCAGGAAAAAAAAAATTCCCGAGTTACCCTAAGAGGGAGAGACAGAGAGTCAAAAGTAGAAGGGAATCACCAAGAAAGAGAAGAATGATGATATCCAGCTCAGGACCCTGGGTGTGCCAAGCCCATACTCACCAGATGTGAGTCCCCGGGGTTTAATTTTTAGAAGCATCAGCAAATAAGGCCACATTGCTCCGTGTATAATACACTGTCTGTAAATTTCATATATTCTGTAGTCAATTATTTTCTGTTTGCTGAAAGAAAAACCCCAAGTTTCTGGAGGAAAAATCATGCTACCCTTGCCTGAGATTGACTAACTCAGCCGTATTGTGAAAATGCCCATAAAAATTCCTCACGTGATCAACGGGACTCGAACTCAAGTCTCTTTCATCTAGTGCAGGGAAGACAAGGATTCTACCAAATGCGAGGGTTTTCTAAAACACCGATGGAACTGATATTAAGGTGACACTTGATTTACATGGAGAGAATTTTGTCGAAGCCCGCTCATTCTGCAACAAACCATCCTCTCCTTACACCTTGTGATGGTGAGACTGTTAGTTACCCTGGGTATAACCCCAGTGTGAATGTCATGAAATACTGGACCTAGTAATTGGAGGTGACCATCCGGGTGTGAACACTTAAGCAGGATGCCAAAGTGTAACTTCCACACCACATAGGAATGCCATTCTGTGTTACCATGTAGTGCTAGGTGGTAGATAATTCTCATCAACTGGGGGAATACCAGCACTCACTTATTGTTGGCTTGAAGTGGTGATGACAGAAGTGTTTAGCCTCCAGAGCAAAGTTCCAGTGATGGCATCGTACAGTATGATTGATGGCTTTTGAGGTTGTGCTCTAAAATGGTGTTTGCAGGCCAGCCCATAGACAATCCACCGGACAAAACCTATTGGTGACTCTCAAAGAGGTTTCCAGATCAGCTAGTGTATAATCTCACTGCCTCTACTCTGCCAGATAGTGACTACAGGGAGTCTGAGCAGTGTGTATGCAGAGTGCATTGTCACGGCCACGTAATGTCAAGAAACGATATATCCTTGCTGTGTGTACGATTTATGCAAAATTTTCATTACTTCATACGACATGTCCTCCCCACCTTTTCTTACCTCCGAATACACCATGAATAGTCGAACTAATATCAAAAAGATCAAACCTTCCAAGCACATTCTCGTTCATTCCACAAATATACGTAGTGTCAGTTCCAATCTCAATGTCCATTTCCATTTAATCTGTGCCAAACCCAATTTACTTTTTCTCACACTGTTCCAATTACCAGTCGATTCAATAACTGCTCATCTTAGTTGTCCGAATTATTCACTTTTTGAATTCCTTTTGCTTCAAAAGCGGTACTTGTGCATATGTCCACTATTATATTCCCTGTCAAAGACAGTAATTCAGAATCTCCTCTTTTGGATATTCTCTGGCTTAAAATCTCTTTACCCCATTCTGTCAAATCTGTCTGTTGCCTCTATTGTTCTACCAATTCCACTGATCACTTTGAATTCTTTGACTTTGATATCCATTTTTTTAATCTTGACTTTCTCCAGTCCAACTGTCCTAATAGTGAGGTGCATTTCTGTGGTGATTTTAAAGTTCACAATTCAAGCTAACTTCAATTTTCTAGTTACGTGGACCCATCTGGTTAAGATGTTGAGGCTTTTGCAATTACTAATGACTTTGCACAGAACCAGAACCTTTCATAAAACCAGACATTCCTAACCACACAGCCAAAAACTCGGTGTATTTTCACAAACAACCATCCAAATAAATTGTTGAGGTGATTGGTCTCCACTGACTCACCCACCTCAGCAACTTACGTAGATTACGCAACAACTTAGTGATGTTCTCTTTTCCAATGGAGTCATTCCCTCGTGAACATTCTCAACTTTGTTTTGTTTGGCCTTACAAGAATGCAAAATGGAATGAACTATGATTTACATTGTTTTCCTTAGATGTATTACTAGTTTAAACCTTCTGGTGTTAAAGTTTTCTCAGATCGTGTTAGTGAAATTATTTATTCCACACTCCAACTCAAATATCTTCTATCTAAACCTTAATTTTTCAATAAATGTGCTAAGGCTGTTCAAGATTATAATGTTGCATATCACAATTTGCGTGCATCCAAATCTCCAGGTTCATTTTCTGCCTACACAAAAGCTTGCAGCAATTATAAAGCAGTTATTAAACAGTCCTAACTAGATTTTGAACAGGTTGAGTGGAAAACTTGCTTCTTGTCCAAATAGTAGTCAGGCATTCAGGTCTCTTGCCAAAGCTACTGGCCTCAACTTTTGCTGATCTTTATTCCCGCCTATGTCAAATCCGAGTGGTTCCATTGCCACCTCAGCTAAAAATGATGACCTGTTAGCATCATACTTTTATTCTAACTCTTGTATTGATGACCTTGGTGAACCACCTTCTACCATTCCCAGTACACTCCATTCAATGCCCCCTGCGGTTTCCGTCAAAAGGATATTAGAAGAATTTGAACAATCTTGATGCCAAGAACGTGCCAGGTAGTGATGGTATTTCAAAACCTGTGTTTCCAAACTTAAGAGACTTGAACTCAGGTCTTTTCCACCCAGTGTGGGGAGGACGACGATTTAACAACTGTGCTAGACGTGGATCATGCTAGTAAATCCGAAAAACTATGTAAATATGCTTATCTACATTTTATTTTATTTTCACATGAAATGGATCTGCAGTTGAGTGCAAAACTGCATCCAATATTTTTCTAGCAGCGAATGCTTGCCGTGTTATGTTTCAGTATTTTCAAAAAATTCTTCAATCATATTGCGCGATGTGCGTGTTCACGGGATGAAAATCTGAAATAACTCACAAGAGAAGAAACCCGACTACTACTACTGCCTGAGATCAGCTAACTTTCTTTTTTAATGAAAACTCGGAACGCAAAAGAATTGGCACCTGTAGGTCCATAATACTCTGAACTCGTTGAGACTCCGAGATCAGAAGATACTGGCTGCATTACCTTGAAATTGTGTGGATTGAAAGTTTCAGGAAATACATGCATCTGAAGGATGTTGATGTAGAGTTTAGGAGCATCAGAGACTAAGTCCGTATTGCTCTGTATATGCTGTCTACGTTGCGTGTGTTCCAAGGTCGATTTTCTATTTGCTGGACGAAACAGGTATTTTTCACTCAATGTCGGGAGGGTGGCAATTCCATCAACTGTGCTGCCCACTAGGCGCTATTGATATTGCACCTTTCACGTTAATTACATATTTTTTATGTAATTAATGTAATTTATTTTGAGAGGTTGATCTGCCATTTATTTAAAAGATCAGACAATGGCTAAATAGCGAATTAACCTTCTCCCCATATATTTCAATCTCTGAAGCTTTACCTGCTAACTGCACTCCCAACTATCCCCAGGGGCTCACATCTGGTGAGTATGGGCTTGGCACACCCAGGGTCCTCAGCTGGATATCATCATTCTTCTCTTTCTTGGTGATTTCCTTCTACTTCTCTCTCTCTCTCTCTCTCTCTCTCTCTCTCTCTCTCTCTCTCTCTCTCTCTCTCACACACACACACACACACACACAGGGTAACTCAGAAATTTTTTTTGGCTGGTGCAGCATAAGCCTCAGGCTTCCTTGCACAATATGGCTAATAATAATAATAATAATAATAATAACTAATGGTACTTCTCAAAGCAGTGGAACATCATAGCAACTCGTGAAAGCCACAGCGGTAGGAAAGGAAATATCATTTTGACCATTTTGAGAGAGACAATTATATTATATATAGAATATTGATCTGGAAAGAATAGTCTCAAGCATATGTTGAATTGCAGCTATTGTGAGTCACCTTTCCAGTACATATTCGAAAAACCTGGAAACAGGTTTTTCAAACAGAACAATACTACCTACACCGTAAACACTACATGACAACACTGACTAGACCTTAAGATCCTTTTTTCAAATCGAGAGATGGTGCCCCATTCCTCGTTATCTCCACATGTAATAACGTATAGATCTGTTCGCATTAGCATTAGTTGAGGATATGATGCAAGAAAGCAATTTCTGCTCCACTTTGCTCTCTGTTATTACAAAATCATTTAGCTACTAGTTAGAGTTAAGTTAACTATTGTCCTCCCCTACGTTACAAAATTCCTCATGTGTGAATGTAAATGCAAAATCCTCATTCAATTTGTCAGCTGTCCCAGCAGGATCATCAACAGTCGAACCATCGATATCAAGTGGTCCAATTTGATTCATTCCCTTCCTTCTAGAATTTATATAAGTAAAGAAGTCTTTGTTCTTGTTTTTTTTGCATTCTTTGCCAAGGATTTCTCGTAATCAGCCCTCGCTTGCCTAACCTCCTTTGTGACTTGATTACAGATTAGCGTATACCTGCCATAGGCTTCTCTGTTACCTGATAATTTATATGCATTCCACGCATTTTGATTCTCTGCCAGTAGCCTCATTAGTTCCTGTAACATCCATTTAGGTCTAAATCTTGAATAGTATTTCTTAATTAATATGAAAAGCCTAGTAGCTTCCAAGATTAATTCCTTGAAGGCTTCCACTGTATAGAATTAAAAACTGTCTGGTACCACTGTAGTCACCTTTACGAAAGCAAAAACCCTTCCCTTTACCCTCTATGGTAGTACATCTTTAAGTAAATCCCCATCCCAAACCGTGATCACTGTCACCTAGTTGTTCCTTTCCCTGCAAATTCTTAATGCATGAATAATCACTGCTGATAATCAGATCAAGAGTATTACTCTCTCTGGTTGTCCACGAACATGTTGCTGTAGAAAACAAACCTCCAATAAATCCCCAAAAATATTTTCATATAGCGTGCGAGTGACCAAGACACAAGTTCCAGTCAATATCTGGAAAGCTAAAATCCCACATTACAAGACATTCTGTTTTAATGGCCCACTCTATTTCTATGCACAACTGTTCGTTGTACTCATCAGAATCTTTAGACCTATAACGCACTCCTAGTATCATTTTCCTTTTTCCTGTGTTTACTGCACTGTACACAAATGTGTAACTGGATGCACTTTGTTAGATTTTATGTGTTTCTTAACTAACAGCAATACCCCCCCTCCCTTCCTACCCTGTCTATCTTTTCTGTACACATTGCACTCCCCAAATTCCAATTCTGCATTCCTTATATCTGTATAACACCATGTCTCTGATATCCGAAGAATATTTGCCTTTGATATCTTGACCAGCATTTCAAATTCATCAAATTTATTTACTATACTTCTAGCATTGGTGTGCATGCAAATATACATGCACCTGTTCTTACTCTTAGTTATCCTAACAAGCCCATGTATTTACTTGTTCCACGAAGACTCCCAGCAGCTTTTGAAATCTCAGAAACTTGCACTCTAGGCTGCTTCTCATTACAATAGAAGAAGTGCAAGAATCACTTTCGCCTCTGCTTGCGGCTACTGTTAAACTTTAATTCTGTGAATCCTCCCGCTCCCAAGCTAGCAGTTTTCCGACCCACCTAACAATGCTTGATGGCATCGGCAAATTAGTAGGCCATAAGGGGACTCACCAGAGATCAGCACTGTACCCAGGTTGGAATACTCCAAGTCACTTGTTCATGTCATTAGTTTCGACGAGCTCTGCAGTATTTTGGAATCAATGGGATACAAATCACTGGCCATCTTGCATAGAGTCCACTTGAATTGAGCCTTAACACAGTCCAGTTGGAAATGTTTTCACCTATGGCCGCAGTAACCTCCAGCAACAATTGACGAGAGAACATCGTAGGGTTCTGTCTTTCTGTTAAAGCCAGATTGCGATCTGTGCTAGTTGACGTATCCCTCGGGCGACCCTGACCAGCTTTCTTGTAATGGTTCCTGTCTCCTGAAACTGCTTTCATTGGGCTGAGACAACTCTGCGCGAAGCCAACGTGTTACATCCGCCTGCGACAGCCAGCTTTAAATCGTCGAACTGCCTGCCAACTCAAAGAACCATGTAAGGTTCAAAACAACGATGACTTGCTGTCCTGAGCACCACAGATGTGGCTATCCCACTGAACAAGTCAAAAAACAGGAATGAAGTGATGTGTTTGCAATCCGTGCTTTTACAGGAATGAATAATCCAAATAAAACATGGCTCTGTGAGTAATTATTATTATATCATATTTCTTCTAATGGGTTTCCCCGATTCTACGACTAGTACCAGAGCCATCGTGGGTAGCACATTTGGTAGAATCGCCGTACTCCCCGCACTGGGTGGAAAAGTCCTTGGGTTTCAGTTCTGTCGATGACGAGAGGAATATTTATGGGCCTTTTTCACAACATGGCTTAATTAGTCGGTCTCATTCGAGGGTAGCATGGCTGCTTCTCCCGGAAACTCCAGTTTTTCGTCAAGGAAACAGAAAATCAACCACAGAACACAAGCAATTTACAGACAGCATATACGCAGCAATATGGCCTTCATCGCTATTGCTCCTAAAACCCGATAACAATAACAGTAACTAATACCAGGTATGTGGGGTGATTGTTATGTCCGATTATTATATTTTTACTATCATTCTTTTTTTTCTCTTAATGGATTTTTCCGTTCCACTACGGGTACTGGCCAGATACATGGGGTGGTGGTTATGTGTGGTTACTGTTATTGGTGTTGAGTTGTTGACTATCCTGCTAGTGGCCAGGTTCGCTTTTTGGAGGTCTATGTAAGTGTTTTCTTTCATAGACTTCGTGTTACATAGGCCCTTACAGAGGCTTTTTGGCACCATGCCCGTGTTTGATACGGTGATCGAATAGTTATTACTTGTTCCATGATATATCACATTCCTTTGACTTCCCGTCTTAGATCTGGGTACTTCCTTATTTTTTCCTCGTCGGTCTTCTGGAGGTTGCTGGTGTTGGGTGTCGCTATATCTGTCTGGTTGATAGCCTTTTCCTTCTTGTCGATCATGGTTATGTCTGGGCTGTTGTGCGGGATCGTTTTGTTTGTTATTGTGGCACGGAACAAGTATAGTCTGTGAGTAGAGGTCTCTAGTACGGCCTGAGACTTGTACTTTTAATATGGGAAACTTTCTTTGATCTTATGCTCGCTTCTGATGTATAATCCTGGCGATCTCGTCACGTCTATAAGTGTACTCCGTCAGGATAACTCTGCACCCGGCGACGATTATTTATTTATTGATAGCTTCATCAATAAATCAGCAAGCAGTTCATCCAGTTTAAAGAAGTGTGAATGCCTCTGAAACATGGGCACCGACAGGATATTTTGCAAGGTGGTGCATGTGGGAATAAATTTTATGTTCACCAAATTTTCGAATACATGCAATATCTTATGTTTCCTTATATGAATGAAAATATTAAAAGATGGTGTATTTCTTCGAAATCCAAAGGTGGTGCACTTGCACCACCTTGCAACATGCTGCTGGCGCCCATGCTCTTAGAGATCAACGATTACAATTTGGACCACGATCTCTGAATCAGGACTTGTAGACTATACATGACTCGGGCTGTAGACTATACATGACTTGTATAATCTACAGCCCGAGTGCAAAGAAAAAAAAGATATTATATGGGAAAGAAGAACTGGTGAAGCTGAATTTTCCCAAGGATTCCGTGTCTGGGTAAAGCGGGTGAAATTTATAAATGTAACCCTTTTCTCCATTTACTGTATATGTTTATTATGGTTAATGCTCTTTCTTGATCATACACTGAATTTTAATTTTTTTAATTATTTTATTTTTCATTTACATTTGTTTTTTTTATTGTATTGTTTGTTGTATTTGTAATCGAAAAGCTTTTTTTCTGATTACAAATACATTACATGATGTGTTCACCATCATCAGTTTTCCTTAGTTCAGCTTGTGGTAATTAAAGGATTTAGTATATAAATGTACAGTTTATGAAAACTGTTTCTGTTTCCTTGAAAGTGTAAATTTGATTTTTGTATGATAGCGTTAAAAATTCTACAAAATTATGACAGATATGTTCAGTCGCCATCTTCCTTTGAAAATATGTGAATGTAGAATTTGAAAATACACGAGATTTTGATAAATTTATTTTAATGCCATATTACAATATTGTATTTACAGTAGTACAGTAAAAGCACAAAGTGAGGCGTGGACAGCAAGAACGTATGAAGAAATTTCATTGGTTGTAGGAGAAACATCACCACTGGATCCTAGATACGTTTAGGATGAAGTACCTCATTGGCTAAATTATGTCAAACTTTTACATAACATAAATGCAACCAGCAGAGCCATCTATCTCGGATTGAGCTGTACTAAATGTTTCGGCAAGCGATGTTGGGGTTATTTTTCTTCGTTTGTGTTTCTTCTTCTTCAATGTGTTAATGTCATGGGATGGGAGATGTTAGAAGATTTAACATTAGCTACTATGCACACTCGATTTAAGGGAGAGGAAGAATATAAGATGTTTTTCGAAAATATAGGTTTGGTGAACCGCAATGTTTCATGCCCGCGCTGTGGTTCGGATCACGTGCGTCGAGAAGTTGCACCATCCTCAAAGAGTGGTTTCAGATTTAGATGTGCAGGATATCGTGGAAGATGCATGACTTGTAGTAGTTGCAAAATACGCGAAACCTGCAGAAATATTTGCCGTTATTCATGGTCCGGCACAGCAAACACACTTTTTGAAAGAATGCGATTGACTTTCCATCAAGTACTTGTACAGCTTTACTGTTGGGTGAACGAATTCAGTAATAAAATGACCATCAAGAAATCGGAAAATGCCAGCTCAACAGTATCAACTTTTCGTAAATTCTGCCGTGAAGTATGTGCCACCCGAGTACGTTCTTTCGGGAAAATAGGGGGTCGTGGATTTTGTGTTGAAATTGATAAATGTTTCTTATTCAAGAGGAAATGTCGCAGAGGTAGTGAGCAGTTGGCTTTCGAGAATGTCTGGGCTGTTGGTGGTATTTGCCGCGAAACTAATCAGTGTTTTGTGGAACTAGATTTAATTAAGACCAGATTTAGTGTGCAGGACATCATCAGAAGAAGGGTTGAAATAGGAAGCCGAATTATCACAGACTGTTGGGATGAATGCAGAGGACTAGTAGAAGAACTAGGAATGGCGGCACATCTTCGGATCGACAGTTCCAATATCCGTGAACGACAATTTTATAATATTGTTGATTGTACTGGAAGGGTAATCCGTGTTGAAGTTACATTAAATAAAATTCATGGAATGTGGCTAGAGCTAAGGAATGCAGTAAAGTGCGCTAGGGAGTGTGTTAAAATTAGGGGCATATTCATTCGCTGTGCACCAAGCTATGTCGATGAATTCGTGTACAGGAAGAATTACCTGCACACCTTTCCCATTAAACAGAGGTTGCGAAAATTCCTGGAGGATTTAAAGGAATTATACCCAGGAATACCACAATAACGGTCAGGAGGCCAGTCGTACTTGAGGTATATATTCAATTAGATTTTCGTCCTGTTTAGTTCATTATTATTCCCTCTCTCATTGTACAGGAAATTTACTCAGATGGCCATCATATATTCCATTCAAATATGGTATTACTGAAGTCAGTACTTCAGTGTAAACCTGACCAGGGTTTATACCATTACCGATTTTATCTATGAATGGTTGTATCTACATTTATCTGTTTTGTTAGACACTGATATAGTTGCTCAACTCATATTAGTAAATTTTGATCTACAAATTAAGTGTTTTATTTGATCAAGTGTGGTATTATAATAACAACATTCATGAAACAAAGCATAAATGGATCAATAGACAAATAACAGTAAGTTATAGACACATTTTGGAACAGGTAATTATGCAAATAATTTTATCAGGGATAGCAGTAATTCAGCAAAAGATTATTACAATTTTTCATAAAATTGCAAGCCAAGATCCCAAAACTCCAATGGAATCCCCACAAATCCTAAAAAAAAAAAAAAAAAAAAAAAAAAAAAAGGTAGAAGCCTTTCGTGAATAGTGTGGCCTAGCTCAAAATTTGATCCATTTGGAGTTTCTGCAAGTGGCATTGAGTACTTCTGGGTTGATCTTATGCAGGGAGTGCTTTATTGAGTTTGGTTATTAATATTTCATTGTTTAAAATCTTCCTTTCTGCCTTAGCCATTTTAAACTGGCTATAGTGATGTTATCCAAATCATTATCCTATTTTGCATATATGTTAGTCCAGTTGAGACCTAAATGTTCATGGTCTGGTCATCAGGTGGGAGGAGTAAACACCAATATTCTCACTTCATATACAATTAGGTGAGAATACTGGTTTTTATCTTGCTTACTAGGATTAAATCCAAACTTCCCAAAGCAGCTATTGACCAACTTTGAATTATGGTATTGGTCAGTACATTTATTTGACTCTGCAAAATTAAAACTTAAATTTATTTTTGTGATTAGCATATACACTGAAAGGACAGAATTCATGGGGTTCCTGGGCAACGTGACGCTGTCACCCCTCTTGCTAGTGGGAAAACCCACCACTTTGCTGGTATATAGATTCATTGCATTCACGTAGACAGTAATTTGATGTTAGTATAGATAAATGTCGTGAGTCAACCAATTTTGAAAGAGGGATGATAGTGGGTGGCTGATGCATGGGTCACTATTGTGGAGGTGGTAAAGAAATTGCATTATCCCCATTCGACAGTATCGAGTGTATTGGGAATATGCCATTTCCAGAATAACATCTCACTGTGGGCGGAGAAAGCTGGTGGATGAATGTGGCTGTCTGTCTCGCATTGTTTCAGCCAACTGGAAAGCAACAGTGGCACAAATCACTGCCAAGCTCAACGAGGGAGGTGCTAGAAACATCTCCACCTATTGTTAGCTACAATAGGTTATAGGAGCCACCGACCCACTAGAGTCCCATTGCTAACACCACAACACAGGACTCTATGCCTCAGCTGGGTGAAATAACATCAGCATTGGACCTTGGATGATTGTAGACAGGTCTCCTGGTCCTACAAGTCCTGTTTCCAGTTATTTCGAGTGGACGGGAGGATGCATATCCGATAGAAACTGCACGAAGCTGTGCACCTGTTAGGTCAACAAGGAACTGTTCAGGCAAGTGGATGGTTGGCAATGGTCTGGTGCATTTTAACTGGCACACGTTGGGACTTCTGGTATGTCTAGACACATCTGAGTGGTCCACGTTACGGGTCCATCCTTGCAGACCATCTGCATCCCTTCATGGTCATCGTGCACCCACAGGGCAATGGACTCTTCCAGCAGGACAGTGTGCCTCCCCACAGAGCCATGATGACTAGAACATGGTTCATAGATTTTACCACCATGGAATGGCCTTCCTGTTCACTGGAAATGAACCCTGTGGTGCATTTTTTTGGATGCTGTGGAAAGGTCTGTTTGAGCTTTGGATCCTCCATCCAGGAATGCAGCAGAATTATGGACAGCGGTGTAGCAAGCATGGATGGAAATACCTGTGGAACGGTTTCGTGAACTAGTGGACTCAATGTCTCTCCGTGTGACTGCCCTTATCTGGGTGAAAGGTGGGCCTACCCATTACTAGGTAGGTATCCCATGATTTCTGTCCACCCAGTGTATTTGGCTGATGGTGTATAAACTTGCATCATTTTGTGTTACCACCACTACCACTACTACTGATAATAATAATAATCTGGTACATTAGTATCACTTAGTGTATTTTATGTAAGATGAATTGATGACACCACATAATGCCATTGTTTAACTAATATAATTTTTCCTTCTTTTTGATAAATTTAAAAATAATGTGGGTGGGAAATGAAAGGACTGATAGCCGTCATCTCTCAAAAGAAAGCAGAAAAGGAGGGGGAGAAAAGGATGACTAGAACCATGTTCTAGTCATCACGGCTCTGTGGGGAGGCACACTGTCCTGCTGGAAGAATCCATTGCCCTGTGGGTGCACGATGACCATGAAGGGATGCAGATGGTCTACATCCCTAAAGTATCAAGGATTCTCATGCACAAGCCCTGTTTGTGTGGAGCATGTCAACAACAGCTGTTAGCATGCTCCAACAACAATTAATGTCAGCAGAGCCCATAAAAAAGAAATTGACAGGTATTTCTTGATTTGTGTATTTATAAATACACTTGTGTGGTATTTTATTTTAAAGGCCTTGTATTTTGTAATATATTGACACTTCTTTTTTTACTTTAAGTAATTCAGCTGAATTATATATTGGGAAATAAATTCGTACATTTCCTTTTTAAAATATCGTGAAAGCCAGCTAGGATATGCACTATATGTTGCTGAAATACATATATTATATATATTTTCCGAAATGGGCCTGTCATTGCCTGACAGGTCCATTTGGGAAAATATTAAATTCTGATGACTTACAGTTTCGGAATTAGTGGTCTTTTATCTTCACAATAATATGTTTAGCCTTGTGCTGCTTTGCTTTTTTGTCCAATTATATCGTTCATTTTGTGTATGCTAGTGGACTCTGTGAAGTTATGCAGTATTGTTTAAATTACTGTTGTGCTTGGCTAAGTACGGTTCAACACTGCTTTTCACCACAACAGCAGGTTTTTCACTATTCAAAAGCTGCTCCAAGTTCACTTATATTGTCACAGAAATTAAGAGAAATTCCTGTAGAGTTTGTGGGAACAAATAGTATGATATGAATTTGCATTTATATTTGTTACATACACAGGGCACAATTAATAGAAATTGATTTTTTTTAAACATTTTTTTTATTGCATTATGTTAAAACGTGTTTCACAAATAGCTCAATTTGTCGTGTTGAAGTAATGCTGAGGTTTATGAACTTAAATTTGGTGGAGATTAATTATTTAATGTTTATTTTATGTTACCAACGTTTATTTGAAAATAAATATAATTAATTTTTTTTCATTGAAACTAATGAGTATTTTTAGTGGCTAAAAAGCACGTTTGTAAATGTTTACAAAATTTTCAATTATTATTAAAAAAAGTGAAGAAATAAAGTTAATAAGTATTGCAATCTCCTGGTAATAGGACTAGCATTAGTACATTCCAAGCATAATTGAAAACACTGAATAATTTCACAAGTATTAAAGTTAAAATCTGGGGTCTGTCAGGCTACACAATATCATTCATGCTACGGAATAAAATGATACTACTTCTGGGTTAACAGAAACTGCAAAAGAAATAGTTAAACCGGAGACCTGTGAAAAATGAGAGCATCCTTAGATTCAGGAGAAGCACCTACAGACTGTATAAATCTTTCTCCTATTCACAAAGTTGTGTTCAAAGTGTGAACTACAGACCTATAAGTTTGACCTGTGTGCCGGGAAAATAAGTCAATAGTTAGAAATGTAATGCAGAAATTCGTGTTGCCCATATTGCCACACAGAGCAGATCACAGCATGGATCTTTTAAAGGTAGATCATAGCTAACTAATTCTGTTTAATGTAATTCCAGAGTAACATGCTATTTGTGTAGGTACAGGTTGGGCTACATTTGGAATACTGCATACAGTTTGGATAACTCATTTTTTAGGAAGAACACAAGATGTATTGAAAAAGAAGCAGAGTGGCAAGATTAGTTGGAAGTACAAAAGGAAATTCCTACCAAGAAAGGATATACTTTTAAGAGAATATGCTTTAATCTCTGGAAACTAGTCATCTGTGTGGTAACCTAATTGATGTTTTCAAATTGTAAGAGCAATGAAGCCCAATTTTTCCTACTTTAAGTACTCTTGTTTAAGTATAGGACTGATATCATACCTTTATTGTAGGAAATCTTGACCCGACGCTCACATCAAACTGATCTGGTTAATGTAATATGAAATCTTTAAGTATTAAAATGCAAACATATCCCTATTAAAGGATTATAAGGTATGTTCGTGTCAGACGGCACCTGGGATTTCTCCCATCTCCGCGTGTGTTTCGCTGTATCGAGGACAGTACACTGTCAAGCCAGAGACTTGAAAGTGTGTGGGCCATGTCTGTGCAGTGTGATATGTTGTGCCCGTTGTTTATCCGGCTTATTGGCCGCCAGGCCCCTAGTGGGGCCTGACGTTGCCCATACCCTGCCACGTGGAGGCTAGCCGGGTGTATCCAGTATCGCAACAAATTGCTCTTGCAGGTCCTGCCACCTAGTTTCCTGGGATTTCAGTGGCTATTAAAGGATTGTTAAATTATGTGATATTATATAAAACTTGTCTTCAATTCATAGCAGACAGCAGTTAGCAGACATAGTCTGCTAACTGCTATCAAGGAAGAGCCAAGCGCAGCCGATGCACATCAGCAATGATAGACCAGAAAGAAAACACAATTGTCAAACTGTATTAGAACTATATTAAATTAAACCGTATAAAAATATTATTAGGCTGAACTTCTTAATACATGACCAGGAATTTCGGTTGTAAACCGTGCTCACAAGAAGTAACGAGTTAAAACAATATCCACTCTCTTATACTTTAAAATAGGTGAATCTGCAGATAAAGGAACCACCTAGTGGTTCCTTTATCTGCAGATTCTTAATGATGAATAATCACCGCTAATAATCAGATCGAGAGTATTACTCCCTCTGGTTGTCTCTCGAACATGCTGCTGCAGAAAACAATCATCCAATAAATTCACAAAAGTCTTGCTAGTGTGCTTGTGACTAACCCACAAGTTCCAGTCTATATCTGGGATGTTTAAATCCCCCATTATAAGATATTCTGATTTACTGGCCCAGTCGTTTGTTGTATTCATCAGTCATTAGGCCTATACACACTCCAGCTCTCAATTTTGCTTTCCCAGTGCTTATGTCACACCAAACTGACTCTCCACTGTCCACCCATGTCAACTCGATGCACTTCCTTAGATTTTGTTTTTCTTAACTAACAGGATGACCCCTCCTCCCCTTCTATCATGGCTATACTCTCTGTAAACATTGTACTCCCCAAATTCCAAATCTGCATTCCTTATATCTGGGTGACACTACATCCCTGATATCCCAACATTATTTGCCTTTGATGTGTTGCCAGCACATCAAATTTATTTACTATACTCCTAACATTGGTGTACATGCAAGTATACATGTACTCTAACACAACCCATGTACAGTATTTACTTTTCCATGATGACTTCCAGCAGTCCTTGAAATCCTCAGCACTTTCCAGGCTGCTGCTCATTCCAATGGAAGCAGTGCAAAAATCACTTTCACCTCTGCTTGCGGCTACTATTAATCTATTAGTCTATGAATCCCCCCCTAGTTTTCTGACCCACTTAACACTGCCTTGATAGCATCAGCAAATATTCTTGCACCCTTTCTATTTAAGTGTATCCCATCCCTGTAGAAACAATCTCTCCTGTTAACAAGTGCAGACCAAACAGAGAAAAATTCTACCCCAATCTCTCCAGGGCCGAATTGATTGACAAGGCTCTTATCATATACTCCCTCCTGTTGTGTCTGGGCAGAATTGCAGACACTTTTTCAAATTTAACCCTAACTCCAACTTTTTTTCAACATTGACCTGTACTTGTAAAGCACTACCATTTTGAATATTTTTGGCCTTTTACTCAACTTTTCAGAATTCTGTGTTATTTATTACTTTCAACATTCTTTATTGTTTTCTTCAATGGTTATTACTGTGTCCTTTTCATTAAATAGTAAATATATTGTCAGTTCGCGGGAGAAAGAATTGTGGAAACCAGTAAATAGAAACTTAATTTTATACAAAGGGTGGTAATGTCAGTGTTTGTTAAATTTAATAGATGTTTTGAAATGCATATATGTATTTTAGTAGTGGCAAATGATGCAAGAAAGCAAGCGTATAAGAGCATCAGCCAAAAAAAAATTAAAAAAAAAAAAAAATACCCACACCATCTGTCTGTCTGTCTGTCTCCTCCAGTAATTTGTATAGCCTTGAGTTCATTCAAACAGCTCACTTCCACAACACGTGGAAGTTTGTCCCAACCCTGTTATCAACCACCTGCTAGGTGAAGGCAAACTTCTGCACATTTATCCTGTAACCGTCCTTCCTCAATTTGAATTTATGCCTCCTCATGACATAGTATCAGCAATAGTAATATTGCCATCCATTCAAAGTCTTAAACATCTTAATCAGGTTGCCTTGCAGGTGCCTAGTCTCCAGACGCTGTAGTTTGCAGAACTGAAGCCTTTCTTGGTTAGCCCCCTTTTGTTTCCTTCATCAGTCTCATTCCCTTCTGTATACCAATTCCAGTAGATCTATATCCTTCCTGAAATGAGGCCTTCAGACCTCTATACAGTACGTAACCATGGCCTTGTAAAAAGTGATAATCACTTCAGTTCCTATACTGTATATCACTTGACTAAACCCAGTGGCAGCCTGCCTGCATTGCTCAGAGAACTTCGTATCTGACTGTACAATTATCCTAGTCTTTTTGATGTGAAAACATCGTTGGTGGCCTATTAAATTTTGGACTGAAGGAAAATTTGTTACAAAAATGTGATGCAGAAATTGTCATTTCTGTATGCCATCTTTGAAGCATTTGTTTGGACTGGCTAGAAAGAGAGCAGTTGAATTATAGGCCAATTCAGAAGAGCAGTCCCCATAGAAGTATCTCTAGCATGCAGCAGAAACATGAAATACCTAAATTGCATAGAAATTGGATGGATTACAGAAGTTACATTAGATGTTAAAAATATCCACCAGCAACCTGCATATGTGAATGGCATGATTTTTCAACAGCCTGATGCACAGTGTTGCAATATGTTATAATTTTGTCTGCTTTATTACCTGTAAACCCTGCATTGTTTGTGTTGAGTGTATAGTTTATCTTTCAGGTATGCCAGTGAAAATAAGTAGGTGAATGAGATTTTTGAGACACTTGGGGGATATTCAAACGCATTTCCTCCTGCAGCCTATCCTTTTTTCGAGAAAAATTTGCAATCGAGATAGATATGGATGTTAGATCAAAATATGGAAGTGCACCATCTATCTGTAAACATGTTTCTGATTGCAGATCTGCATCATCGTTAAAAATTCAAGATAACGTCTTTTGCTAATCCCATGAGAGGAGATTCCCATCCATGTATTGATCCCTGATAGATTAACATCGTAGAGTGAGGTGAGGATTGCCATAGCCAGTAAACACAGTTGCAATTAAATTGAAATCAGCAGCTTCCCTGTTCTTCTGACAGTACCATTCACAAAATTGTACTTGTTGATTGGGATCATCTTCTTGAACCTCATACAGGTGTGAATTTTGACCTTTAAGATTCTCATAATATTTGCACCATATTTTCTTAAACACAGTTCTTGGGAACACTATCTTGTTTACTTCTTTACTGACTGGTTGTATGCACTTCTATCAGTTTGGATGTTTTCAGTACTTCTTGATGTTTTTTTCCTTATTAATATTGTGAACAGTTCCTTGTTCTTCAAATTTATTGTGGGGATGAGTTATTATTGAATGTGTTGGTATCTTCATCTCATATTGATATTCCCATGCACATTGAATCTCTTTAATGCTTTCATACTTCCAAGTACCATTTCAAAATGCACTTCCTTTCTTCAAATTTTAATTGATTATTCTCTATACTGATTTAATCACCAGATAATCTGCAACATAATGAAAACTTAAGTATTATTCTAGCCTTAAAATGAATGCTTTTTATTCAAATTGACAGTATGGTTTAAAATGTTTAGATATAATTTTTAATCATCCTATATATTGAGATGGGTTGAAAATTGCAATCAAAGAAAATGTTCCTATGATTTCCTCACTGTTATCCCATTATGCTATAAGTTGATTTTATGTAATATGATTATTGAATGTTTTCATATTAATATGAAGTTTTTCTCTTTGATCTTTTGCAGGTTAAGAACTGCCATATGATTCTATACTACTTGCATACCTCCTGATCTTCTGACAGTGTCTGTATAATATAACAGAATTCTTGCTGATCCTGTTCTTGTCTGAGCAATGAAGTTCAGAATTTAACCTGTTTGATGATTGATTGTTTTGTCGCTGTAGTACTGTTTGTGCTCTCTGTTTTTGCAGTTTATTCGGGCATCGGTGCAGTTACTCTGATGTATGAATAAATTGGTGTTTCTGATTTGGAGGTGGTGCCGACACCTGACGCATGGTGTCAACTGTTAGACAGTAGACACATGCTTTGCAGGTGCCCACTGTCCAAAGCCTCTGTAACAGTAACTACTTTAGCAAGAGATTCATTCAAATCCTGTTGCTGATAGGAGGAACGTTTTCCAAGACTCTTCATCTATTGCTGAGTTAGTTGTTCTTATATGGAGGGTTCAGGGATTTTCCTCCCAGTATAGTTTTTACTTCTTCCAGTGGAAGGGAAAAAAATCTATACTGGTAGGAAAATCCCTGGCTAGTGAATATACTCAGTAATGCTTGTTTTTTAATCCAAAAACATTATTTTTGGATGAAATGAGTACCTTGGATCACAGGTAAATCAAGCTGTGATCCAAGCATTATAAATTGTAACTCTTTGGTGCTAGGCACCCATTGTGTGACAGTATAATTACTTTCTACACCACTTCTTTTATAATTTGGGACCATTTATCTGTCACATAATCTCTGTAAGTGAATTCATTTCTTGCAATTAAATTGCTATTGTTTTATTTAATGAAAGAGCATGAAATTACTTTAGTGCCTTTTTTGTTCCTTGATAAATTAAAAACATGAACAAGCAAATCTTTAATTTATATTTCATTTAGAAAGAAATGAGTACTATTGTACTTTTATTGGGACCAATTATGGTACAGCATTGTTTTTTTTTTTTTTTTTTTTGTTTTTTTCTGTAAGAAGTAACTTGCAGAATGAAACTTGTTGGCTGTTCAAAGTTTAATTCTCAATAATTTCTGTAGAATCAAACTGAAAGCCACAGTGTTTGTGTTTTCTGAAGATATACAATTGCTTATAACCATTTAACTAATAGTGATTTCAGTTATGTTTAAAGATTTAGATCTTAATTTCATAAGAAAAGCAAACATAATTTGATGACACAATACATTTAAGAAAACATCCAGTGGAGCCATTTCACTGAAGGATAAATCAAAACTTGTAATACCTGTGTAGTTAAATAATAAATGCTTCTCTGCATTATATTTTTTCTGCTTTATGGATGCTTTTTTCTCTTCAGTGACAGTAGCAGGCGTGAGCTTATTTTCATTTTTGAAATGACGTTATCCATGTGTCAACTTAGAATTCTAAATAATTTTTAATTGAATAACATTGCCAAAAAAAGAAGAAAATCTGCTTTTAATAAAATCTTGGAAGATATGAAGTAGATTTGCCTCTTTTTTGGTGATGTTATTCAGATTAAAAAGATATTAGTAATTTTAGTTAGAGGCATGGATTTCAAAAAAGAAAAAAAGTTTCTCAGGTGAGTATAAGCTCTAGCCTGTTGCTAGAGGAAACTAGTGTCCCCAAGGCAGAAAAATATGAACAGAAGGGTTTATTATCTAATTATTTGATACCTATGTAGCTTAAATGTATGTGTTAGGACAACATGCCCTTGACTGCAACCGCGTCCTCGCCGCAAGGGTGGAAACCAACCTTTGGTTGGGCTAAGAGTTGCAAATACATTAATAACAGTAATGAGAGAATAACCATGTTACATTATACATTTTTCTGGGCTATATGATTGGAATTCCAGTTGAGAGAAATGAAAGGTGGACCAATTCTTTTGATGATCTCTCTTTAGAGCTGCATCAAAATGTTCACTTTTGTGGCAGTTTGTTAATTTTGGGAGGTGGGGGGGGAAATCCAGTGCCTCTGTAGCCAGGAGTAGCAGTGCGTAGCACATGCTTCTTGATTAGACCGGGGTTCAAGCCCATGACCACCAAATACGGAGGATGCGGAAAGGTCGGAATGACCGCCGCATATTCCCGGAGCAGTATGGCCTTAGTTGCTAATGCTCCTAAAAACCAAATAACAACCTTCAGGGGCTGTGTTTTATAAACTAAGGTCAAGCATCGGCTCAGTTTGAAGTTACTTAGTGAAAATTTGATGACTTTAGTGTTATAGTTTAGCCATGATCTGTGCCTGCCCCCAGTTCTACAGTTATGATACTTTTTGATCTAAAACTACTGGGGTAATTTCATCTAAAAAGGAGTATTAATAAGGTCAGTAAATCTTGTCTTCCCTATTTTGTGGCCGGTAGACTTATTTCTGTAAGTAAATGCTATGATCACAATACTTCTAATAAGAGGTCTTTACATCCTTGAGTTCCCTTAACCCGTAAAGGGTATTTATTCTCTTATTTCTTTGAAAATATGATCCCTACTATAACACTGTTTACAAACTCAGAGGTCTCATTAGATAGCTGTCTCAATTAGCACAACTGTGACTTATGAATATTGAAGCAGTTCTGCAACAATTGCCATGTGGTATAAATGAGTTCAAAATTTAATCTAATTAAAATAGGAATAGCTTAGATAATATTCAGTAAATTGAGAACTATCTTGTCCTCTATATTTGGTGATGCCATAAATAATTGATATGGTCTTATGATATTCATAACAGGACAACAGTAGGGATCCATGAAGTTTAACCAGTCAAGTTACAAAAAGGATTGTTCTTCCTCTAGTCACCTTGAGGCCATTTAAACCCCATGTGCCTACATTTGAGAAATCGGCAAAATTAATTCAAAATTGTTTACTTTTTTGATGACACCTATATTTTCAATCTTTCCTGAACACAACTGTGAAAAATCCATTTTTTATATTAAAAACATTTTAAATCATTAAAACTCCCTTTAGATCTGTTTGTGATGAAATGCAAATTTAAAACCAGTATGCTACCACCAATGCCTGCAATTTTATGCCACTTTGTCAGTAACAGGTAGGCTTGCTGTACGATGCTGAAACCTGCTGCTTTACAATGATGTATTCTTTAACCTAATGTAGTTATTTTTAGTTGGCCTTTATATTTTTTCATAAAATTATTTGGTTCCTTAACCCCTCAGTAATTGTGTTGTGCTTTAAGTGATTTAACCTTTCCAGTAAATTTTGAAATTTTACCTTTATTGAGACATTGAGAAAGGCAATTAGGTAGCAAAGTAATTTTAAGAGTAACAGCTCTTGAAAGGTTAGAGCTGTTGCGAATGCCCCAGGCAATCAACCACTTAAGGATTTTTAGGAGTTGGGGGATGCAGAATTTTTTTTTTAGCACAAATATCAGCTGTAATATCAGTAAAAGAAATTTTTGATTAAAACTGATGAACTAAACACTTCTTTACCACATAGTAATTTGCTGCTAACTGCAACAGGTTGTGCTTAAGGTGCTGCCACTACTTGCAACCAAGCTGTAATGAAACAAACTAAATGATACGCATGAAAATAAAATTAATTAGCAAGAGCCAATACTTGCTTGATAGGTACAACAGCGTAGACCCAGCAAGCATGGTACAGCTGCATCCACATCTGCCTGTCAAACTTTGCCAGCTTATAATGTAACCCCCAAAATTCTTTCTTCCTCTTTTCCCCAAGTGAAAGACCTTTCATTTTGCTACATTTAAAACATAGGTGCCACTTTACTGACCATCTTTTGAAATCTATCCAAGTCATCCTGAAGCTCTGCTTGGCTGATCATTAATTAGTCTCTCTCAATCCTCACATCATCTGCAAATTTTGATATCATGCCCTCTATCCCCTTACTGGTTATTATTTATTAAAATCAGAAACAACAATGATCCCAGAATTGATATTTGGGGTGCCCCTCTTCTAATGTTAGACCAATCCAAAGAGCAACCATTAATTAGAATCCTCTTCAGTCAACCTGTGCTCTGTCAAAAGGATCTTACTTTTGATTCCAGCATGTTAAAGCTTATAAAGTAATCCCTTCTGCAGGACTGGGTCAAATGCATTGCTAAAATTTAAAAATCAAAATTATTTCCTAACTCCAGCTCATGCGTGACTGACAGAATAGCTTACCAGGTTGGTTAAACATGATTTTCCCTTTATGAAACTGCTGCATTTCCTTCATAAGAATTCCATTTCTCTTTAAATTATCGTGTATTTCCTCCAGGGCTTGATAGTTAAAGTAGGGATTGTGACAAATCCTGGTCACCATGGTACCTAAATAAATTAGTTCCACTACCTGGTGTTGTGTGTGTTTGAAGCTGTGGTCTGGTACAGCAAGAACTCTTACTGGTTTGAAGGAGCTGTAATAGTATGAAAATAGCACCTGAATGGCAGATTCCTTATTTCTGGTCATAGTCAAAAAAAAAAAAAGTGTATGATGTTTCTGCACTGTAAGCTTGTAAATTGTTTTGTTGAGATTTTATTTCTGTTAATATGAATGTTATTCAGTTGATTCAAATTTTTAAAAATGACAAAGCAGTTATATGCAATATTTTCAAAACCAAACTGTTATCCAAAAGACATGTGACCAGCGTAATAGGTGTAAAAACTGCTGATCAACTTGGAAGTTTGCTTGTGTCAGATGAGTGATAAATGGATCCACAGAGTAGAAATATGCCAGGGCTTTCAATTTCTATAATGGTTTTTCTGACTTTCTTTGTTTTTTCTCCATGAAAATTGCTGCATTTGAAAATACTGCTGTAAAGGAATAAACAAATTAAAACCAGCGTATTAATGCAATGCAGTACTTTCTTCTGACAGCATCAACCATTTTAAAGTGGTTGCCTTGAATGAATATCAAATGACAGTTCTAATTGTGTACATTTGTAAAAATTATCAGTTTCAGAAGTCATGCCACAGCTTTATTTGAAATTTAAAGTAACTTATGTCTTCTATTACCCACACCTTGTGCCATACTCTGTTTTATAGACTAAACTTCTTAACAGAATAATCTCTCTCACTGGCAGACTTCCTCAGATGTTCACTTCATCTCTGCTATCAGTATTGTGTAACAGAGATAAAGTGAACTCATGCTTTGTGTTTCAGTATTATTATAAAAATCCAATTTTATAATATTCCATATATGTGCATACAAAATCTTGCTGCATTTGCTCATGTAATGGATTTTTCTTGGTCATGTGGTAGACATTGGGTTACCCACCTTATTCTCACAGGTGGAGGATGCAATGCTAATAAGACTTTGAAGTTTGGTTAAGTTGTGCCCTTACAAAACAAAAACCTTAAGCCTGCACAACATTGGAACTCTATCTGCTAAATGTAATATCATTCATTGCGTTGTGTAAGTGTGAAAAAAAAAAAAATAATATCACTTTAAATTAGTTTATTGTAAGAATGGGGAAGTACTTTTATCTTCTGCTGTAATGCCTGAGTTACTCGGTTACTAGCTTCAGTCATAAAATGACTTGGTATGGGCACTTTCACAGTGAGTTGCATCTGTATTTCACTGCTCAATAAGAGAGGGGTGCAAATTAGGAGAGGGCAAAAATCATTAGCTGTAAGCTTGACTTCTGTTCCAGGGAAAATAATGGAATCAGTAGTCAGTTTTTTAGGATCATCTTAACAGGAATGGAATTGTATGGAAATTGCAGCATGTATTTGTTAAAATGGGAGGGGGAATCTTGTCTGACCAATCTGTTAGATACTATGAATGGAGTATCAAAGAAATTGGATGCAAATAATTTTGATATCATGCATTTAGATTTCAGAAAGAATGCTGTATAATTTGTAGCAGTGTGGTATTAGGGCTAAGTATTGCTATGGATAAAGGAATGGTTAAATAAATTTAGTAGTAGAAGATAAGAGAGTAGTTATAGATGAGCACTACTCTTCTTGGACTAATGTTAGTGGAGCGTCCCCAGGATTCAGTACTAGGTCCCTTACTGGTTACAATATTTATTAACAATACTGATGAAGGCATATCAAGCTTATTATCAAAGTCAGCAGATGATAGAGAGGTTGGCAGGGTGGTTAATAATAGGAATCAAGGCATACTACTGCAACCAGACCTAGAAATATTAGGCAGATGAGCTGTGAAGTGGCAATTGAGGTTTAGCATTAGTAAATGCAAGGTACTGCATATGGGCAGCAGTAATCCTAGAATAATATACCAATCAGGTGTTAGACAAATCAAATTCAAATTGTTATATTAGGATCACCCTTAATTCATTACATAAACCCGTATTTGCGTATGTTCTCTGGTCGACTTGCCTGTTTTGCTGGACAAAAAAAACCTGTTTCTGGGTTGGTGAAACCTTGCTATATATGCCTGAAACTGACTAACTCAGCCACGGGGTGAAAAAAACCCATTAAAGTTCCTTGCGTCGTCGATGGGGTTTGAACCCGGGCTTTTTCCAACTCGTCGATGGGGTTTGAACCCGGGCTTTTTCCAACCCGGTGTAGTGAGGATATCACTGTTACTAGCCACGCAGACTTAGGTGATGGACAACACCTAGGATGGACTGTACAATTACCTAGGGATGATTGTGCAGTCCAACATGAAGTTCTCTGAATGTTGCAGACAGGCCACCAGAATGGCTCATGGGGTTCTATCAATGATACCAGAATTTGCCAGCAGATACAAAGAGGTGATCATCCCATTGTATAAGGCAATGGACTAGCCATATCTTGAATGCTGCATACAGGTCTGGAAGTCTCATTTTAGGAAAGATGTGGATCTCTTGGAATGGGTACAGAGAAAAGCAACCAGATTAGTCAAGAACACAAAGGGGTATGCTTACTACAAAGAGACTTTGGTTTCATAAACTGCAGCACTTGGAGGAGACCAGAATTGAAGTGTTTAAACACCAGGGTACATAAATTGAGCCAGAGAATCAGATGTTAACCAACATAGCTTAGTTAAAAGTTGTTCTGAGAAAGAAAAGTTATTTCATAAAAAGTAAATAAGTTGCTTTTAAGTTTTTTTTTTTTTTTTTAATAGTGCCACCAAATGAATTTGGAACAAACGTCTCACGTTGGAACAGTTTAAGGACATAACTGTACATTGTACATAATTTATTTAAAATGGGGAAGGGCATAAATGTTAAGTAAAAGCAATATACTTCTCCATTGGAGCAGTGCATTTTATTTAAAATGTACAGTACATTTAAAAATGCACCAAGGCAACTTATGTTGAAGTGCTTCCACAATGAATAATGAGATTCATGTTCTAGCCATCTTCCTTCTTAGAAGGCAAAATTATCCCAAAAAAATTCTTCATGTGACCAATGATCACCCATTTTCAGGGGAAAAAAATAAGAATATTTGATAATCCAATGTGCATTGCTTTATAGTATAGAATGCAATGATTTGAAAGAAGTGCTGGCTATCTATGTTGTTGTAACACTGAAAACACAGATTCAATTGCTTTAATTGCTAATGAAAATTCCAGGAACTGATATTGCAATTGCTGTGTCCCACTTAAAATTTTTGCAATCCAGGAAATCTGAGCCGTTGATTGCTTGCTCTTAAAAAAAAAAAAAAATTAGTTACTTGGTGGAGGTGAATGACCAGTTATGCTAAAAGTTACCAAAAATAACTTATATAACTTTATACTTCAGCTCATTACTACCCATGTCACATACCTTAACAAAATTTTGTGGTGTGGTTAATTAAAAGAAAGAAATTGTAATGTTGTGTGAAGTATATAAAGTATACAATGTGCATCTGCTGGTAAAGTTCCAATGTATGTTGTTCACATAAAACTAACCATGTCAGAAGACACTCCCAAAATCATTATACCTACTACATTGGACAAATCAACATGTGCCATCAGTTGCCTATGCTCAATCTGTTTTATACAGTCGAGATGTAAACATGTCAGCTCCCCTTTCCAATTGCATTGTTAGTAAACAATGTGCTGTGATCAGATGAGGGGGAACCCCCAGAACATTGGCACAATATGGAGAAGTGTATTAATAAAGGAGGGAGAGAGGGGGGGTAAAGTTATTGAACGGGTTTAGTTAAAAAATCAGACAGAGCAAGTGTTTGAAGTCCATTCAGGCCATCTGATTTAAATGATGGTAAACAATGATCAATTTAATGCCACTACTAAACCTTAAGACATATTTGTGCACATTTCTTTGACTGATATGCTTTTCTCCATACTGTATTAAAATTCTGTGAATGTTGGAGGTCTTGACCCCTTCTGAGCACAAAATTCTATCATGGCATGTTGTTCACTAATGGTGCAATCCTTTTGAAATGTCTGAAAACATACCTAAGCATCTGTAGCCATGCTGCCTGTAAGGCTTTCAGTGTTGGAATAGATGACGGATGCATGTCCATACACCTGATTTTCTTTTCCAAAACATCCCACATGGATTGAGGTTAGGAAAATTTGGAAGCAATATGGATTGATGATATCTTAACTATATTCCTTGAACACTTGTGCACAATGTGGGCCTGATGGCTCATATTGTCTTGAAAGGTACCTTTCTGTCCAGGAAAAAATGGAACATGGCAGGGTCCACATGGCCAGTGGTAGAGTTCACCAGTAAAACATTTGAGGTTCTAGTTCTTTCCAGCAAAATGTGCCCCATATTAAGCACCTGCTTCACCTGCCTTGATAGTGGAATTATGGGTCCATGGACTCTTGTTGCTTGCACCACACGAGTGTCCAGTGTGTTGCACCAAGTATTTGGATTTGTCTGACCAGCACACTCATTTCTTGTCCTCCAGTGGCCAACCAGTGTGTTGATACCATGGCATTTGCCGTTGATGATCAGGGACAAGGATGGTCTGCTGTGGAACCTCATATCTGAGTGTGCAGAACATCATTTGAGATAGTCTTGCATTCCTTATACTGTATTGCGATGGCAACTGTTGCACAGTAACCTGCTGTTCAGCCTGTAAGCTCTACCTATCTTTTCCTAGCTCTATCTTTTGCTCACCACAAACATTCACCTTGCATAATCCTTTACAGTTCTGTCGGAGGTGGTTTGACCTGTTGACACCATTCTCTGTACACCTTATAACTCCCAGATTTCTATCTCCCAGGTGCAAAACCTTATGCTTAGAAACTTTTGACTGCAGTTTCCATTTTTTGGATAACTTTTTGCAACCACAAGGGACATTAACCTCCCTTTTTGCCTTTAAATCATCAGAAAATTTTCACAACTTACCGTACTCATCACTGTCATTAAGGAAGATGACTAATAGACATGACTCAATACTGATCTCTGAGGAATACTGTGCTGGTCCACTCTGAGGAATGTCCATTTATCTCTGTCTCGTTTTAGCCAGCCCTCGTTCCAAGAGGATTTTACAGGTAATCAATTTGCTCCAGCTTATATAGCAGCCTTTCATGTGGAAACCATATTAAAAATTGTTTCTTGCATCCAACTGCTTTAAAATTTCATCATAATAGTTAACTAGATTGATTAAGACTTCCCATAAGAATCCATGCTGTGATAGCGCATCTAGAAGGAATGGTATCCATTAAGGATACCAATCCTATTTAGATGGTCATCATTAGAATCTAAGACAATCTCCCATTCTAATGATGATCTCATTAATATCTCCAACAGCATGATTACACTCATATGCAGCCTTTTTCAGTATAACAGGATGTATATTATCCACTCCTGGAACTTTACCTTTGCTCAGCTTCTCCAAGGTTGATATATCACTTAATTTAGTTAGTCTGTCAGCTTAAGTGATGTTTTGTTTGTTGTGCTTTTATGTTCAATTTCCATCATGAATTGTGCATATGTTCATAAATAACAAATTGCTGCAGATCACAACTACACATAAAAACTTTATTGAAATAAAACAGCTATGTACAAATAAAAATAATATAAAGATAAAATCATATACAAGAAATTAAGTGGCTTCCATGGTTAATTGATTTCAATTAATTAGCCATGGAAGCCTTTTGAATACTGGCCATACTCTTTATCAAACAAAACCTTTAAAGAAATTTTGGCAACAAATATAGAAAGAAGGCTGGCAAACTTTTCCAACCTACCACTTTTTTTTTTTTTTTTTTTAAGTATAAAAAATAAACATGCTGGCTGTAGAATAATCAAACTTTTTACAATTAAAAACACAGCAAAATTAAAATTACCGAAGTAATTTTGATCTATCCCCCACAGAAAACGATATACTGTATTTTTATTTCTATGCGCCGTGATCACTCAAAATATTATTTCAGTTCAACTATTTTCTGGTGGGGTATTTGGTCACCATCACACCTGGCCGACAAAAGTGACACCATCTAATCCGTGGTTTTCCATTACTTAACATCTCTCTCTGTAACGGCGAGTAGTCCAATTACATTGGTGACGATTTTCAAGCGAGAAAACTTGCATTCTCACTTCACTAACCAATTTGTGTACGTAGCTTTTCTTTCGAAAGTGCGACATAGCAGGGCAGCCTCGCACGTTGGAAGGCTGTTATGGTTGGATTACCATAACAGTCCCTTAACTTTTTTGAGCCAGATATAATTTCGTCTGTCTGTTTACATTTCCCATCTCGCACTCAAAGAGAATGTCATGAATGAATTTTTCAGCAATAGCTGCTGTCTCTCTCGGCAATTTCCTTAGTTTAAACGCTACAGTTTTTCCAATCACGTCAAATTCGTCTTCACTTTTATGGTGTTTCTCTACTTTCCCTGGCATATCATCACAAACATTCCCTTTCCTTGATGTCGATCTTGATGAAGCAACACAAAAAGGTGTAGAAATCGTGCAGAGAGGTTGACTTGGATCAAGAAGCAAATTAGTAGGGGATCCAGTAATCAACTCATCCTAAAAGAAAAATGAAAAATTATTATAAAATCGAAATTTAAACTGATACATGCATAAATAAATTTGTAACCTTTAATTATAATTAAAGCCACGACAGAGGGCGCATTAGTGTATTGATTTCACCTAATCAGATCTCTGGCATAAAGGGAAAGATAACTAAAAATAGGAAACTTTTTAATTTTTTTTCTTAGTTTTTGACACAGTATGGAATAATAATGGCATTCATTATCTTAAGACAATAGTATTATTATCAAATGAATAATAAATTTCTTAACAGCCCCAAGTCATCTGTCAGTAGAAAAGCGAAACGAAAGCTAAAAAGCAGTTGGGCTTAATTTTTTCCTACTTGGTTAGTTCTGCTGAACAGAGGACGAAACTATTTAATTCCAAAGTTGGATGTAACTTTAGATTTAATCATATGTCTAAAATGTAAATTTATTAAAATTATACATTAGCTAACTTACAGTGCTCTCTTCATCGCCATAGCTTTCGGTTTTCACATCCAGCATACATCTGCTCTCATCAATGTCCTCATCAACCAGGAACATAAGTTCCTTGAAATACCATAACGATGGCTCGTATGCATCATCTGCTGAAGCTCCCGATCGCTTTGAGTCTCTTACTTTTTTCAACTCCTTGCGGAAAGCTGAGCGCATCGAGTTGATTTTGCGAACCACGGAGTCTCGAGTAGCATTTGGTTCTACCTCCTTAAACTTGTTGATCAGTTCTTTATATGCCGCACTTTTCTTTTGCCTATTATTATACGCTACGTGGTTGATGTTCCATAATACAGGCAAGCTTCGATAACATTCGAGGAATTCCAACAAGGCTTTCCTCTTGTTTACACCTCTAGCATCCATGTCTAGAGGATAACTGAAGGAAATGCGCAGTTAACTGCGCTTTCGCACTACCAGGAAAAAAAACGTAGTGCATGATCAGTCGTACTGCGCATTTTACTGAGCAAATGACGTCAGTTTTACTCTGTTCAAATACTCCACCTTCTATCTTTGTTAGCTGCTCTCACTTAACTCTTTCTTTTTCCCCTCAGTTATATCTACGCAGTTAATTTGTGTTCATTTAATAAATAGAACGTTAGGACTATATATATATATATATATATATATATATATATATATAAGTATAGTACAGTATTCGTTTTAAAAATAATAATGCTGATCTGGGAAGTAAGGTTAAAATTCAAATATATATACACGCACCAATAAAATCAGGGCTTGTCCCATAATTTACTAAATGGGAGGGACTAAAGGTCGAAATAGTGCACTCTAAATTTTCGTTTCAAACTCAACAATTTCAGTTGGTTGATAGTTCAAACTGTATTCTTAGAAGTTTTTCTAAGATTTTAATCATCTTAAAGACTTTTTTCGTGAGTGCGCTTACATTATATTAAAAGATAAAATAAAAGGTATATAGCGGTAAGGGAGACCAGGTTTACCCGACCTTAGTATTATTCTTTATTCTTAGTATTAAAATTCTGTTTTGTTTTATATTATTTTTTGGCGATTCAGAAAGTCAACTTCCCTGCTTCCACTTCCACGTTTAGTCATGCAATCTGAAAACCGGAACCCATTCATAAAGCCAGGCAGGGCCTGCCAGAGTGCTGAATCTAAATCTACTGGGTATCCTGCCTCCACGGGAAAGTGTGGGCAACGGGGGTCCAACGGCTAAATGGTCAACGATACAACATACCAGACATTACACAACAGGACACTGCCCGTATACTTTTTGTAAATCTTTTTTGCCTGGTGCAGTAAAAGCCTCAGGCTTCCTTGCACCATATGGCTGCTAATGATAATGTAGGTTTTACCTCCCTGGCTTTTCTAGGGTAAATTAACATTAACAAGGCTAATAAAACGGTGTGCAAAAGAAGACGTAATTTTATTTATTGATTTATAATTTATTTATTTACTTTAAGTAAAATTATCTTTATATGTTTACATTACAATTCCTGTTTACAAGTCAACAGGAATTGTAATGGAGAAAAACTCCTGATCCAGGTATGGCATCTTTTAAAAAAACACGCCTCGTCACCCTAATAATGGCCATTTTGAAGCTTGAGTATTGTGGAATTTCATTTAAAAATAAAATTGTACAATACTGGAAATGGAAAAGGTAATCCTTAATATTAGCATACCAATTCTAGCACTCTGAGCGCATTAGTTCCAGCTTGTGACTGCTCCGGTCAGCCTAGTCTCTGTTACAAAAACCTGCTATCATGGTGACACGAACGACGAATTGACTCTCCTCCAAAGGAGCTTTTGGAGGGAAGTCATTTTTCACAGTTGCTCTTAATTCTTGCTTCGGCCATCCAATGTATAAACGGACATTTTTTTTTTTATTATTATACGTGACTCGCTCAAAATAGTCACGGGAACATTGACGAGAAAATCACAGTTTTGCCGATCACCACGTAAACGAACAATGTTCGGAACAGCAGGTTTTTGTCACAGCGACTCAACTATGGCTGAGTCGCTGTGACAAAAATACTTTACTGTACAGTTGAAAAACGCAGGTTTTTAAGCAAAAGCAGTTTACATCAAACATACCTCTATATTCCAACATGTCCGTTGCATAGCTGTGCAAAACTTATTTGTACACCTCTATTTTATTTCTCCACTTTGCATAGTTTTACGCTTTGAAAAGTTCTGCAAATTGCGGTGGCTGGAGACTAGGCAGCTGCGAGGTGATCTGATTGAGGTGTTGGAATGGTTTAAGCACGCTGAATTCTGATGGGATTCTTCCACTTGTTCATATTAGGAACCTAAGGGGGCATAAATTCAAATTAAGGAAAGACAGATGTAGAATAGATGTGCAGAAATTTGCCTTTAGCCAGCGGGTTTTTAATTGCTGGAACAAACTTCCATCTGTTGTTGTGGAAGTTGATAGGTTAAATAAATTTAAGGAGGAACTGGACAAACATTTATAGAGAATTGTTTTGTAAATTTTTTTGGCTGATTCTGCATAACTTACATCACACTACTAATTTTCATATATCAGTAAACATTTGTTGGATTTATACGATAAGGTGAAAATAGTAAGGGCCTATAGCATAGATTAAAGGTCAATTCACGTCAGGATTCTGCAAAATGGCCGAGCGCAATTGGCAAGGTGGAGGTTTACCTTCGAGTTCAACTGGCAGATGCCCGATTTTTTTCACATACTCTGAGGAGAGTATGTGAAGCAAGTTTCTGAATGTGTGTAAAACTAAAATAATGGTGATTGGTGATAATCCCGGTTCCAGGAAAGTGAAGGTTAATGGGCAAGATATCGAAGAAGATGATGAATTTGATTACTTAGCGTCAAGAATAAATAAAAAATAAAGACTGCGCAATTACTAAAAAAAAAAAAAAATATGGAGAGATCATGAACTCCCCCTAAAGGCGAAACTGAGAATCATTGATTCGTTAATTTTTGAATAAAATTGGCAGGCCTAAAATTCTTCTTCATAGCATCAACAAAAGAAAACCCAAGTTTTTTGGTCACATGTAAGAAGGGAAAACTTTCTATTGAAGAATATAATGGAAGGAAAAACCGAGGGGAAGAGGAAGACCTGCAACTAGGTGGAAGGATGGGATCAGTGAACTGGGCATGACATTTTGCGATGCTGCTCGTATAGCACACGATCGATGCAGTTGGTGGCCACAACAGCTCCTCAGGGAGCTATGTGACTGGAAGAAGATCTGAACAAACTCTCTTACAATACCACTCAAAAGTACGGGAGGAATTCAAGGAGTATTATGAAAAATGTTGAAATTGTTTTCTACATTTTAGTTATAATAAAAAAGAAACTGTTGTCAGTAATTTACATACCCAATCTTCGGTATTAATCGTTTTTCGTGGTTTATTCTCGTCCCTCAAAAACATGCTTTTGAAGGCTTTGTAAACACTGTCACTACCAGATTTTAACGATGCGTCTTCTTTTTAAGAGGTTTTTAATTTTTCTTTCGATTTCGTCTTTGGGCTCACCAAAGGAAACCGCTATTTCCATTAATGGGTCATCTGGATACGAGGGGGAGGGGTCACTAAAAGAGACCGATTGTTAACAAATACGCGTCCCCACTGCACAATTCATTTCCTTTCAAGTTTACCGACATCAGTCGCATTTAGGGCCACGTGGTACAAATCGACTCACCGTCCCCACTAGTCTGGATTTTCACGCAGCCTTGCCGATCGACGCCACCGTGGCGTTGTGCCGATCGGCAAAAGCCGACGCAGTGAGGACACAGCTTTATATCTCATTAACCAATCATCTAGCATCTTTTCCAGTTCTTGCTTGCTTATTGTCTGGTACTAGCGAGTGGTTGGTTTACAGTGTAAACCAGGACTGAAAATGCTGTCTAACACAGATCATAGTAATTTATAATTATAATTTCTGTATATTTATAATTTCTACTTGTATACAAAGGAAAAAAAATCCCACCATTCCAAGCTGTCCTCAAGCCTTCCTTATGTCCTCCGTGACATAAGGAAATTACGTCATCTAGTAAAGCTCTAATTGGCCAGTTGATAAACACTTGTAACTAGGCAACTAACCAATGAGGGCATTACTCGATGACGTGTTTGTATTTTAGCATGAAGTGTTTTATATGCAAAAGTATTGTCGACTGGTCCGTCATGAATTGGTAAAAATATGGCCCCCCTCTAAATTTTTTTTTCCTACTTGGTCAACTTTTTCTTATAATTATATACTTGTTGGGTATACCTTTACTTGCATACTACTGATATTTTGTTGTGAGCTTTTTTATTCAGTTATATAATTTGTAAATGTTGATGAAAGCTTTTAAACATGATCTTTAACTTAGACCCACTCAGACAAATTAATGCAAATACTGTACACTATTTCTGTCAGAAATGATGCATTTCCACTACCTTGCATGTCATTCTACGTAACAATGGAATAAATCCCCACCCAACAAAGGAGACGATTTTTTGGAAAAATAATATATTTTTTATGTTGTTTCAAATTTTCTTTCCTCAATTTTTTCCTTGAATACTATGTGTATAATTACCATAAAATTACCGTATTATAATATTAATTTTATTTTACCATTTAGCTCAACCCATTCTAACCCTGTTATTAGACTTCCAAAAAAAAATTTCCAAATGTTTTGGAAGAATGGTGGCACCCTAATATGAGAAGCAGTGCATGTGCTACATAAGCTTTTTACCAAAAAAAAAAAAAAAAAAAAAAAAAAAAATTCACGCCAAGAGAGTTTTAAAATACATATGATATGAATTTATATAATAATAATAATAAATAATTATAAAAAATATCATTTAGCAAAATATTTATTATACTATTACAATTAATTTATGCTTATTTCTTATTAATTAATTCTGATTTTTCTCTTATTAATTCTACTATTAAGGGCATCGGCCACAAGGAAAAAAAGTAAAAATTATTCCAAGTAGGTGCACGAAAAAACCAACATACATTAAAAAAAAAATCACTAATGTGACGTCACTCGAGTAATTGCGAGTATTGGTGTGTCTAGAAAAGCTCTCTATTCAGCCCGTGTGAATGAGGCAGAGAAAAGCGCTCTGTTCATTGGTCCTTTATAAGAAGTTCTCTATTAGGTCCGCAAGTGGTATTGGATTATATATAGAGTTATGATCCGCTATTTTTCACTTGTTCATTTTGTGATCTGATTGCGTTTCGTTGTCGTAGTTCATTGAACTTTTCCTTTCGAAATGTCTGGACGTGGTAAAGGTGGCAAAGGACTGGGAAAGGGAGGTGCCAAACGTCATCGTAAAGTTCTTCGGGATAACATCCAAGGTATTACGAAGCCGGCTATTCGACGCCTTGCCCGGCGTGGTGGAGTGAAGCGTATTTCTGGATTAATCTACGAAGAAACTCGTGGTGTCTTGAAAGTGTTTTTGGAGAATGTGATCAGAGATGCTGTTACTTACACGGAGCACGCTAAGAGAAAAACTGTTACTGCCATGGATGTGGTTTATGCCCTAAAACGACAAGGGAAGACTTTGTATGGTTTTGGTGGTTAAAGTGGAAAGGAAAACCAAAAAAAAAAAAAAAAAGCACGGCCCTTTTAAGGGCCACCAAATTTTGATAAAGGGATTATCATTCGTACATTCTGTGAGTTTTTAGTTTTTTTTTTTTACCGTTTTTCTATTTCCAGAGCCATAAACAAGCTTTTAACTGGTTTTGATACTGTAAGTAGAAAGTACACAATTCAATAAATGTTTTCTTTTAAATATTGTAATTAAAATAACATTAATAGCTAGTACGAAAACAGAGGCATGAAGGTGACTTAATCTCTTAGTGTTGCGATTTCTAAATTATAATATGGTTTTAAATATCAATAAACCAACATACATAATTTTAATGGAAATGAAACAACAAAAGCTGAATTATGGAAAAGAACAAACAAATAGCCCTCGAAAATATAGTTTTCAGTAATATTCGCCTGTTTAATAGACCTTGGGGGACCCCCATGCAAGGTCTAATTAATAGGCTACACTATCCTTTTTCAGAAAAATTCACAGTTTATTTTCAATCCATAATGAGATCGCAGATCCACTACAAGGAAAAATTACAATATATTATTTAGCATTTGTCCGATTTCACGAAAATTAGCGGGTCTCGACTACTCAAGTTGTCTGTCTAATAACCTCCATATTTTTTTAAACGATTTTTAGTGAATCAACTAAATGCATAATGTTGGAAGCTCTGTCTCCAGTTGCCTGGAATAATTGCAATTCTTGCTTCAAAGCCTGCCATAAACACTGATCCTGAGAAATAGTTCAAGATTGAATCGAATCGCTGTTTCAGACTTGTTTCTCAATGTCATGGGACACGTGGGTTGCTCAATTTCTTCATCTACTGATTGTGGAGAGTTTGGGCTAGATAGAGATTCGTCTTCGTTGAAAAATCTAAACAATGTCATCTTAGCAAATTCAAATAATGATTTGTTTGTTAATGATGGGAGCCCAAGAGTCACTGCAGAATTCGCATAATTTTTCCCACTCTTTAAATACTGAAACAGGCAGGCCAAAGTCATATTCCTTCTCATTAATCCATTTTATAAGAGTTTTTCTTGGCGAATTCTGACTGTCGTTGTAACTCATTAATAATGAAAACAAATTCTCTTTCAGCAGTGAAGGAGAATTTGTATTCTGCAATATCTTTCAGAACACAAAATTTCAATTGCTGTAATCAAATCGATCATAAAATGATCGATTACAGATCTGCTGCAGAAATCGATCATTTTATGATCGATTTCTGCTTGATTTCTACCTGAATCGATTATTTTCTTTAAAAGACATCACCTACTTGCTATTGCATATCATTCTATTTAAAATTGTGTCAAAATTCAATTCTTTTTTGAAATTAAAACATTGGGAAATATATAATTTTCTTCCAATCAAGAACAAAAGAAAGGATTTTCTAGTGAAGATTGGCATGGGTTTTTGGAGAGTATCTCAGAAAGTTGAGAAGTAAAAAGCACTATTTTTAAACCCAAAGATTTATATTTAATTTTTTTAACATAAGTGAAGATGCTGGCGAGCACCCATTTTAGGATTGGTCCCGGGCAAAATTTATTTTTTAAAGAGCACAGTGGTGCTCCCGCGCACCAGTTTAAGAACTAATCTAAATGTTAAAAATTAAATATTTCGTAATTTGTTTTCTCGTATTATAGTGATTGTATTATCAAAACGATGAATATTATACGGTATTAATTCGAAAATTGAAGAATTCGTAAATGAATTAATTTACACAGATATCTAATAACAACAAAAAAGACGACTGCAATTATATATTTATTTAAATAACAAAATAACGCTGCGAATGAGTTATCAGAAAAACTAATAAATGGTGTGACTGATACACATGCAAAGATGAATACGATTATTATAATACTTAAACGTTTCATTATAATTTGTATGATTTTAATCTGTGATTAGTGTCAGTAATATAGTTTTTTGTGAGACTGATGGTGTACAATCAGTATATAAATGTTTCCTTTTGTTTTCTCATATTCTCTAATTACAATATCCATAAATATAGAGTTGTTTGTAGCATATGCTGTTAATATTAATAAAAATCTATTCACCCCCTATATGTACTCTAAGTTTATATCCCCCCCGCCCCCAATGTAAACCATTTGGATTCATTTCCAAATTCAATGAGGCTGAAAAATTCAGGATCTAATTTCAAATGCTGCCATGACTGTTAGGAAGACTTAATTTTTTGTTGACGTAATGCGTTTAGAAGATCATTCAGGTGGTAGTATCTTGTCTCTCGACAGGCCTTGAGAGTAAATATTTAATCCTGGTGACCCATAGTTGTGGATTACTTGAAGTTAAAACCTGCGGCCTGTTTCTTTTTAATACATTAAAATGGATTTTTTCCCTGTTGCCATGTTAGACAGTCTTGCTTTCTTGTCCCTTTCTGTTGTTTCCTGTGTTATGGAATTTTTAAGAAGAATTATGCCTGCTGCTGCTGAATGTAGATAGTAGTAGTGGCATGTGAGGCAAGAAAGCAAGTGTATGAGCTTATGCAGCATCAGCCGAAAAAAAAAAAAAAAAAATCTAACCATTTCCTCCAAATGCCTCTCCAGTTCCTCCTTAAATTTATTTAACCTATCAATTTCCACGACAAATGGAAGTTTGTTCCAGCAATTAACCACCTGCTGGCTAAAGGCAAATTTCTGCACATCTATTCTACATCTGTCCTTTCTTAATTTGAATTTATGCTCCCTTAGGTTCGTAATCTGAACAAGTGGAAGGATCCCATCAGAATTCAGCATGCTCAACCCATTCAAGGCCTTATACACCTCAATCAGATCACTGTGCAGGTGCCTAGTCTCCAGCCACTGCAATTTGCAGAACTCAAGCCTGTCTTGGTAAGAGGATCCCCTCACCAATCTTATTGCCCTTCTCTGTACACACTCAAGCAAATCTACATCATCCTAAAATGAGGCCTCCAGACCTGTACGCAGTACTCAATGCGTGGCCTGACCATTGCCTTATACAGAGGGATAATCACCTCCTTTTCCCTGCTAGCAAAATTCCTATATATCATTGACAAAACCCCATGACCTGCCCTGGCAGGTCATGGGGTTTTGTCAGTGATGCGGTTTTGCCCTGGCAGCCTGTCTGCATTGCTCAGAAAACTTCATATCTGCCTGCACAATTACTCCCAGGTCTTTTTCATTTTCTACCACCTTAAATGTAGTACCACACAGTTGGTACGTTTCTCTGGGGTTACTTCTACCCATATGCAGTACTTTGCATTTGTCAAGGTTAAACTTCAGTTGCCACTTCTTAGCCCATCTGCCCAAATTATCTAGATCCTGTTGCAGTAGCACACTGCCATTACCAACCCTGCCAACCTTTGTATCATCAGCAAACTTTGACATTAAGCCTGATATCCTTCATCAATATCATTGATAAATATACAAAACAACAGTGGGTCCAACACCGAACCTTGTGGGACTCCACTAATAACATTAGTCCATGAAGAGCAGCACCCATTGATTACCACCCTCTGTCTTCTCCCACTTAACCATTTTATTATTTTTTTTATGAAAACCCCAAACACGAAAGGTATCAAAACCTATAGTACTTAGTACCGTGCATGGGTTGAAGGAGAAGTATGGGTGAGGGGGATGCCGGAAACTTTGCTCTAGAGACTAAACATGGGTTTCACCACTTCAAGCCTCCAATAAGCAAAGTGGTGGTATTTCACCGGTTGATGAAAGTCATCTACCACCTACTATTTGTAGCAACTTACCTTTAATACCATTCTGTTCCAATTTGTACAATAGTCTTCCATGTGCAACAGTGTCAAAAGCTTTCCTGAAATCCAAATATCTGATATCAAAATTATTTTTTGCATCCAGTTCCTTTGTAACCACATCGTAATAACCAATCAAATTTGTCAGACAAGACTTTCCCTTAACAAACCCATGCTGTGTCTGAATTATTGCTGCAGTCTTGTCTAGATGATCCTGCAATGCATCTTTAACCAGTGACTCCATTATTTTACCAGGAACAGAAGTTTAACTTCTGTTCCTGGTAAAATGACGGGTGACATGAGTAGTCTATAACTACTCGTGTCACCCTTCGATCCCCCTTTGTGAATTGGGGATACATTTGCACATCTCCAGTCCGTGGGAACCTCCCCTGAGTCCAAGGATGCTCTCATAATTATGGCTAAGGGTTTGATTAGTTGCTTTGCCGCCTTCTTTAATATAACTGGATAGATCCCATCCACCCCAGGTGCTTTTCTTATGTTTAACCTCAACAATTTTTCCTCCACTTTGCTGTCAGTTATTACAAAATCATTAAGTATCCTGCTACAATTTGATAACCTTCTGCAATTTTGAAACCTTAATAATTCCTCACGTGTGAATGTAGATGCAAAATAATCATTCAGTTTGTTTGCTATCTGAGCAGGATCATCAACAGTCGAACCATCAATGTCAAGTGGACCAATCAGGTTCAACCCCTTCCTTTTAGAGTTTATATAAGTAAAGAAATCCTTGCTGTTTTTCTTAGCATCTTTTGCCAAGGATTTCTCGTAATCTGCCTTCGCTTGCCTAACCTCCTTTTTGACCTGACTGCAGACTAGCTTATATCTGCCATAGGCTTCTGAATCGCTTGATAATTTATATGCATCCCATGCATTTTTCTTCTCTGTCACGAGTCTCATTAGTTCATTTGATAACCATTTAGGCCTAAACCTTGAACAATATTTCTTAATAGGTATGAAACTTTTAGTAGCATCCACGATTAATTCCTTGAATGCTTCCCACTTAGAATTTACTGTTGGTAACATCTTCATTTGATCCCACTGTACAGAATTTAAAAACTTTCTGAGACCACTGTACTCACCTTTACGGAAGCAAAAACCCTTTCCTTTATCCCTGATGGTAATTAAATCTTTAAGTAAATCCCATATCAGTACACTGTGATCACTGCCACCTAGTGGTTCCTTTATCTGCAAATTATTAATACACGAATGAATGATCACTGCTGATAACCAGATCAAGAGTATTACCCTCTCTGGTTGTCTCTCGAACATGCTGCTGCAGAAAACAATCATCCAATAAATCCACCAAAAGTCTGACTAGTGTGTGAGTGAGTGACCAATCTACAAGTTCCAGTCAATATATGGGAAGTTAAAATCCCCCATTATAAGACATTCTGATTTACTAGCCCACTCTATTTCTCTGTACAAATTGTACTATTTCTTTGTACAATTGTTCATTGTACTCATTCGAGTCATTAGGCCTATAACACACTCCTACTCTTATTTTTGCTTTCGCAGTGCTTATGTCACACCAAACTGACTCAACAGTGCACTGTTCATCTATATCAACTGGATGCATTTCTTTTTATTTTATGTTTTTCTTAATTAACAGCATAACGCCGCCTCCCTTCCTATCCTTTCTGTACATATTGTACTCCCCAAATTCCAGTTCTGCATTCCTTATCATATCAGAGACGTGGATGACACCACATCTCTGATATCCCAACAATATCCGCCTTTGATGTCTTGACCAACACTTCAAATGTTTCTTGATTCCTCAAGAGTAGAAAAAAGATGATTCTACTCTTGATGATGAAGAAACAACTAACAACAAATGCGAAAGTTGCAATCATCATTTGATGCCTTCATTTATTTAAGTCTCTTTTATATCCATGTGTACCTTTGCTCTTATTTGAATCAGTTATATATTCATTACAATTGTCTTTTCTGTTGTTATTAGATATCTGTATAAATCAGTTCATTTAAAAATTGTTCATCTTTTCCAATTTATACTATATAATATTCATCATGTTTGAAATTATGTAAAACATTTTGGATATATCATCTCTGTAATAAGAGAATATGAGAAAACAAAACGAAATATTTCTTTTTTAACATTTAAATATTATCAGTATACCTTCAGTTCACAAAAGCCACATTATTGACAATAATCACAATTTAATAATATCAAAATCATATAAATTTGAAAAACAATCATGTAAATTATAATCAAACGTTTAAATAATATAATAATCTTAATATACTTTAATAGTTCCGATTTTAATAAAAAAATCGGAACTGAAAAATCAACCTACATTAAAAAAATCACTGATCTAGTGACTTCACTCTATTAAGAATAAGCTCTCTGTTCGGTCAGCTATTTTGGAATAGAGAAATGCACTATCAATTGGTCTTTGATGAGGGAAGCTCTCTGCTACGTCCGCAAAGAGAAAAACTGTTACAGCCATGGGTGTCGTTTATGCCTTAAAACTTTACCATTTTCCTATTTTCGAGAGGCATAACCAGGCTTTTAACTGGTTTTGATACTGTAACTAGAAAGTACATAATTGAATAAAAGCATGTTTTCTTTAAAATTCAAATAACAGTAGATAGTACGAATAAAAGACAGGAAGATTACGAAGGTGGCTTAATCTGTTATTGCTGAGATTTCTAAAATAATTATATAGTTAAAAACGTTGTTTTTTTTTAATATCAAATTTCAATAATTTTCTTTTTTTTTTCCTAACATATAATTCATATGAAAAAAAAACACAAAACAAAAAAAAAACCCTGCATTTTAGAAAAGAACAAATAGCCCTTGAGAATTCAATTTTGAGTAATATTCATCTGGTTAATATTGATATATCAATTCGAATCCTGTTTAAATCCCACTTCAGTTTTATTTTATTGTATATTCTTTTCCCGTTTATCTTTAAAACTGGAGTTATTTTATTAAACTTCAATTTCAGCAGAGGTATTGCTGTTTGTATAATTACAGAATAGCAAGGACTATCTCAGATACAATATTTATATGTATGCGTGCTGCACGAGGCTCATATTGATCGAAAATGGGTCTAGCATTCGTACCCCCCCCCCCCCCCCCCCACACACACAATAGCTTCGCAATGAACTGAAAATCATTTATAACCATGGAGATTTGCTTGGGAAAATAAACAATTTTGATCATTTTGGGGAGGGGACAGAATATAAATAGATAAAACTTGGCGATTATTCCAGGCTTATCTACATGTAAAATTTTCTTCATAACAGAAAATTATCTCTGATATATTATGTAATACCCCCGCCCCTCCAAATTGTAACCCGAAAAATATCCGATTTTCTTCTTATTATTATACTTAAAATTATTTTATAATACTTAAACGTTTGATTATAATTTAAAAGATTTTTTTGCAAATTTTAATCGGTGATTTTGATATTGGACTGATTATTGTCAGTAATGTGGTTTTTGTGAACTGTAGGTCAGTATTTAAATCAGGGGTTCTTAACCTTCTGTTTTATGCGAGAGAGATTTTGCCAGTTACAAATCTCTGTGGCCTCTGGACTCCTTAAAGTTTTTGAAAAGGCAATCCTAACTCAACTTATAGAGCACTGTTTCCACCACAGACCTCACCACCTTCACACCGTGATTCCTTGAAGATGTACTACCACCAAACTCTCTTTCTCATACAGGAAGCTTTGGATTCTCGCGCTCAGCTGGACAATTTTTCTTGACGCCAAAGCTGCATATGTTAGCATTTCCATCACATCGTCACTTAACATCCTGAAGTAGTTCTTCAGGATGTTAAGTGACGATGTGATGGATATGATCTATGATAACCTCCCCACCGCACTCAATAAAATTTTGTAAAATACAATGTAGACTCCTTGTAGAATACAATGGTCTTTCTCGTTCCTTTACTGCCTGCAGTGGGATACCACAGGGCGGTGTTTTGTTAGCAGCACTGTTTGCAGCTGCTTTAGAACCTCTGCTGGCAAATTTCCAAAACATGATCTCTCGTACGCCGATAATTTGAAGCTCTTCATTCATTCGGATCAGCCAGAACAAGCGCTCTCAGCCCAAAGAGCTGCAATGAAGCAAATAGATCAGGTAAACACCCTTCTACATTACATTGGACTCGAGCTAAATGCCGAAAAATCTGCTCGGATGACATTCACAAAGAAGAACCCCAATGCATGGCTCTATAAACGGACATCAAATCAAGTTAGTCAACTCCCACAGGGGCCTCGGTTTGGTGTGGGATTCGAATCTGTCTTTTCTGAGGCACTTCAAAGAAGCAAGAAACAAATTCTCCTCGCCGCCATTTTGAAGGGTGCATATAAACTAAATTTTTACCAGAAGCTAATATCTAAATTAATACTGAAGCAGGCAGACCAAAGTTGTATTCCTTCTCTCATTATTCCATTTTATAAGTTTTTCAACTTCTTGGCAATTTCTGACTTTTGTTGTTTTAACTCATTAATAAAGAAAGCAGATTCTCCTCCAGCAGTGAGCAGAACTGCATCACGGCTGCATAATTTCTCTGCGCCAATATTTACTGGCTACAATATCTTGCAGGATACCAAATTCTTCATTAGGTAATCTTTTCTTTAATATCAATTAATGCTTAAAAAACGCTGCTCATGTTTCTAAAAATCTCTCAATCATACCCAATAAACTGTCCCAGTGAGTTTTCGAAACTAAAATTAGTATCTTTTCGCAGCCATGTTCTGCTTTCACGTAGTTTTGAAGTATTTCATTCTTCAGAGGGGATATCCTGAATATTTTTACAAATTTTCTTACCTATCCTTTCTTTATCTACATTGGCAGTTAGATCTATTTAATCAGCAAAAGGTAACTCCTCAATTTAAATTTCTCTTTTCTGCTTGATTTCTACCTGAATCGATTATTTTCTTATAAAATACAGTGGAGCACTTGTGATTATTGTTGTATCAAGAAAAAGCTTTCTATTCGGTCCGCGTTATAGAATTGACAAAAGCACTATCGACTGGTCTCTGATATGAGAAGCTCTCTGTTAGGTCCGCAAATGGTATTGGATTATATATAGAGTTATGATCAGAAATTTTTCACTTGTTCATTTTCATTTTCTGGTGTGATTGAGATCTATCATAGTTTATTGAACTTTTCCTTTCGAGATGTCTGGACGTGGTAAAGGTGGCAAAGGACTTGGAAAGGGAGGTGCCAAACGTCATCGTAAAGTTCTTCGGGATAACATCCAAGGTATTACGAAGCCGGCTATTCGACGTCTTGCTCGTCGTGGTGGAGTGAAACGTATTTCTGGATTGATATACGAAGAAACTCGTGGTGTCTTGAAAGTGTTTTTGGAGAATGTGATCAGAGATGCTGTTACTTACACGGAGCACGCTAAGAGAAAAACCGTTACTGCCATGGATGTGGTTTATGCCCTAAAACGACAAGGGAAGACTTTGTATGGTTTTGGTGGTTAAAGTGGAAAGGAAAACCAAAAAAAAAAAAGCACGGCCCTTTTAAGGGCCACCAAATTTTGATAAAGGGATTATCATTCGTACATTCTGTGAGTCTAGTTTTTTCCTATTTTCGAGTCATAACCACGCGTTTTAACTTATCATTTAGATAACGATTTAATTGAGTTAACATTACAAAAGACAAACTTTAAAATTAAAATTCCTATTTATGAAGTTTTTTTTATTACATATTAAAGATTTGAATTTTATTGTAAAAATACCTATAAAAGTATTTCGAAGATAGCTAAAACTCCAGTTGAGGGAAATTGAGAGAAGCAAGCAAGAATAAACTTCAAAGCCACCAAGAAGCTTCCCATTTCGATAAAAAAACTAAATGTTAATATTGCTTTGATACAACTGATCTCTAATAAAAAATCGTGACACAATTTTCCAGTCTAGTTTTCACAGCATATGTTTAACATTCCCAGTTACATGTGTTTAACATATTTCAATTTTTTTTTTGAACGGATTTTGATGCTTGACTAGACCAGTAAGCCAAATTCACATTTATCTCTTTTTGTTTCACATGATTTTCAGGAAAGACTGAATATGCACGTTTTTGCATATCATCGTTGTGCTTGTGATTCTCAATCCAATCAAAGTCAATAAATACGTTTTAACATTAAAGTTTTTTTACAAAATTTCCTTATGAAATACCAAATCAACTAAAGAAAAGAAGATATTATTGTACAATTCCTTTGATGGCCACTTCAATCCATACTCACTCAAATTAAAATCTTTAAAATACAAATTTTCAATATCAGGATCTCTTGGGCCTACTAGTAAATCTTTTATGTTTCACAACTGTTGCTCTTTAAAATATTTCTGGCTAAGTAAGAAGAACATCGTCATCTTCGCAATTAGATAATGTACTTTGTTTATTCATTGTAAGCACAGTTTATCTTACTCTTGCATAGCTGTTATTTGCTCCCTTAAACAATTCAGCAAAACAGGGCAGAATCCTGGCTTATTAGCAATGTTCAACATTAAATGCTTCAGGGTTTTTCTGCTTGATAAAGCAGAAAAACCTTGTCTTAGACAAAGAACAAAAGCCTTGTCTATGGCTATCCTTAACCCTCTTGAGCAATAAATTTTTATTCTGCTGAAAGCAGATGTAACTGATCTAAACGTTTTGGATTTTGGGTGTTATTTTTTTTTTTTAATGTTCTCTTCTCTGCACTTCATGCAAAGTATCATTCCCTGGTACTTTATGCAAAGTATCATTCAGCACAGTTGTTTCTGTCGGGCAAGGCTGAAAAACATGGACTGAAGGCCTCACAATCAGCTGAAGGAGGAACTCAATTTTCCCTTTCAGTGCTTTTAAAACACTAATAAAAATTGAGATCCACACAGTCTAGCATTATTATATAATAATGATGCATAATTACCTTGATGTCGAATAATACCTGCATAATTACCTTGATGTCGAATAATACCAGCATAATTACCTCTGTGCTAATTACCAACTGCTTTCAGCCAGTCAGTAACCAGAAATAACAAATTTTAAAGGAAAAATTCTTCAGGTATCACAGTGTTGAATCCAGGAAGGGGGTAACCGTGGGTGAGTGTCCCCTCCGGTGGAATAAAATCCCCCCCTCCTCGTCCAGCGAAAAATAGTAATTTTTATTTTAATATTGTAACATTGCATGAAGATAAGCATAGAAGGCTGGAATGAGTTATCACAAAAATTAATAAATGGCGTGGTTGATACAGATGCAAAAAAAAGAGTAAAGATGAATAAGATTATTATAATATTTAAACTTTTGATTATAAATTGTATGGTTTTTTTTGCGCATTTTAATCTGTTATTTTGTTATTATTAAACTGATTATTGCGAGTAATGTGGTTTATGTGACCCGATGGTATACTGTTAGTATTTAAATATTAAAACAAATATTTTCTTTTGGTTCCTGTTTTGCTTTCTCTTATTATAAGATTCATAAATATAGAGAGTTATTTACTCTTGAAGTTTATATCCCCACATCCCGATGGATTTAACACATCACAGAAGGCGGAAAAATTCAAGATCTAATTTCAAATGCTGCTATGACTGTTTGGGAGTCTGAATTTTTTTGTTGAGGTGCGTTTACAGGGTAATTCAAGTGGTAGTATTTTGTCACCCGATAGGCCCTGCGAGAAAATGGTTATTCATAGTTGTGGATTACTTTGGACTGTCTAATTGTGTCTGTTTTGTTGTTCACTTGGGACCAACTCTTCCTGGGATTCATCCGGGGTTTATCAATTTTCAGGTAACAGTTTATGAAGAGATCAGAAATTATGGGGAAAAGGAGGGGAGTCTAATCAATGGCTGTTCTGATAGGGCAATCACAGTACAGTTCAATGATATGTTCCTTAACAACGCCCTATTAACGATCTGGCCAAATAGATCAATAATTGGTTGCAGCTTTCGTCTGGGACAAGCATGGCTTAAGAAAATAGAAAATCTAGGACTGGTAAATCAGTATAGAAATAAAGACAGCCAAGATGTAAAATGGATGCATTATTTGCTTGGTTTGTCTTTTTTACCTCCACATGAAATTACTAAAAATTGTTCCTCTTTGATTTCAGGGGGAATTCAACTCAAAAGTGAAGCCGCTACAAAATTGGTCGATTGTTTAGTTCCAAATGATATAGTGAAAAAATAACCACTTTTTTCCCCATACATTTGAATGAAACGTTTAAATAATTGCACATACAACAGTATATTTAATTTTTTTTTTTCTTAACCATACAATACTGAAAATATCCCCGGAAAAAACATCGCCTTTTCTTCTTATTATTATAATACTTAATATAATTGAAGTATTATTATTAAGATTATTTAAGTACATTAAGATTATTATAATACTTAAACGTTTGGTTATAAATTGTATGTTTTTTGCGATTTTTAATCTGTGATTTTGTTATTATTAAACTGTGATTATTGTCAGTAATGTGATTTTTGTGAACTGATGGTATACTGTTCGTATTTAAATGTTAAAACATCAATATTTCGTTTTGTTTCCTGTATCATATGCATATGCTGTTAATATTAATAAAAATATATGTTCTCCCCCTTTTTGTAATCAAATTAGGAAGTCTGCTTGTTTGTTGAGGTGATCCTTCCTGGAATTTAGTGGGGGGTCTAGCGATTTTTAGGTTAAAAGAGATAAGTAGTTATAGGGAAGGGAGTCTAATCAATGTTCGTTAATGGGAAACGAAAACCATTGTCACGAAAAAAACAAATAACAGCAAATCAGTTCTTGAGCAACGAAAAAAAAAAAAAATCGAAATGAATTCATTCTGCTCTAAAACAAAACCAACTCTACAAACCGACGTTATTAGTGGGTGAAACCAAAAGTGTGAGAAATTGTGAGAAAACAAAAGGAAATATTTCTTTTTTAACATTTAAATGCTAACAGTATACCTTCAGTTCACAAAAACCACATTACTAGTGCATGTGTTTCATAAACTTTTAACAAAAAAACTTCACGCCAAGACATTTCCAAAACGTAATAAAAAAAAACCTAATAATAATAGATAATTATAAAAAAAATATATCACCTGGCAAATATTATACTATTAGAATTAATAGCTACTTTCATAATTTATTTCTTATTAATTAATTATAATTTTCCCCTTATCAATTATCGGGCATCAGTCATGGGGGTAAAAAGTCAGTAAAATTTTATTTTTTCCAAGTATAAGCAAAAATCATGACGTCACTTGACGCTTATTGGTATATCACGAAGAGCTCTCTTTTCAGTCCACGTACATGGAATTAAGAAAAGCGCTGTACTGATTGGTCCTTGATGAGGGAAGCTCTCTATTCGGTCCGCAAGTGGTATTGGATTATATATAGAGTTATGATCAGCTACTTTTCACTTGTTCATTTTGTGATCTGATTGTGTTTTGTCGTAGTTTATTGGGCTTTTTTCTTTCGAGATGTCTGGACGTGGTAAAGGTGGCAAAGGACTTGGAAAGGGAGGTGCCAAACGTCATCGTAAAGTTCTTCGGGATAACATCCAAGGTATTACGAAGCCGGCTATTCGACGCCTTGCCCGGCGTGGTGGAGTGAAGCGTATTTCTGGATTGATATACGAAGAAACTCGTGGTGTCTTGAAAGTGTTTTTGGAGAATGTGATCAGAGATGCTGTTACTTACACGGAGCACGCTAAGAGAAAAACTGTTACTGCCATGGATGTGGTTTATGCCCTAAAACGACAAGGGAAGACTTTGTATGGTTTTGGTGGTTAAAGTGGAAAATACCACAAAATTAACACGGCCCTTTTAAGGGCCACCAAATTTTGATAAAGGGATTATCATTCGTACATTCTGTGAGTTTTTAGTTTACCATTTTCTAATTTTCGACAGGCACAAACAAGCTTTTAACTGTTCTTTATACTATAAAATACATAATTCCAGAAAAACATGTTTTGTTTATGATTAAAATAACATTAAGTAGCACGAAAACTGGTAGGAAGTTTGATAATAATGTGCTAGTGCTAGAATTTCTAAAAAAAATCTTATAATTAGAAAGTTTTGTGTTAAAAGCTTACCCTCTAGTTTTATTTTCTGTTTTTTTTTTTTTTTTTTTCTGTATTGCATCTTTAAAATTAGTGCGTAATTTTATTAAACTGTCCGTTTTCAATGGAACGGTTTAAAAGTAAACAGAAAGGACTCGATGCAATATTTTATTCTGCTGCGTGAGGCTCATATTGTCCAGACATGGACCTTATGTTTGTTTCCCAATTGCTTAAAATCCATTTTAAGTAATATTCCAGTTTGCTCTATTTATACCTTACTCAATATTGACGAAGTTTACTTAGGCATGGTTTAATTGCGCACATTAAAGTAATGGATCATTACAGGTCGGAACTGGAGCAATCACAGCTCCAACTTGTGATTTTAATTTCCTGCGCTTGTAGCACTGATAGTTTCGCCATTTCCGAAATTAATAAAATTTTATTAAACTAAATAAATATAAAAGTACAGATAGTACCACATGTTAATGGCGATTTGGAGTTCTTGCGCCGTGATAGGTGCTTTAGCCATGCCACATATGGCTACCTTTTAATTACAGTATTTAAACATTAAAGTTAATTGCGAGTATGGGATTTATTATCAACTCATTCAATATCTTGTCGCCAGATGCCGCCACTGTACCATTGCACTGATTGCCAATTTAAGCTTTAGCAGAAATCGCAAAATTACGTTACATATTTAGTAATTTAGAGAATGAAATACTTTTGTAAAAAGAATATAAAGTAGTGAAAAGGCGAATGGCTAAGGTATTAAATAATTAAAAACAAAAATATGAAACAGTGAAAAAATGCAAATATAATTAACCTGAAATTTATTTGCATTTTTTAACCTGAAATAATAACAAAATGCATGAAAAATATTACTAGAAATGATAAATACACTAGTTCATAATAATAATTTTTACTACAGCGACAGTAAAAGTATAATTTTTTTTTTGCAGGAAATATCCGCTTTGCATAATTTAGCCCATTTAATACTAGAAGTATATAATATTTCAGCTACCTTGATTTAATTGCAAAAAATATACAGTTCAGGTAAATATAAACATTATTTTTAAATTACTCTAGAAATATTTAATATAAGATGAGGAATGCTATATTAGAACTATAACTGCCCTTTCATCAATATCCGGATACCTGCCTTTAGACAAAAAAAGAGCACTTATTATGTCAGGTGATATGTTCCTCCACTTCGGCTTTGAATGCAGCCACTAGTTCGGCCTGAAACCACTCTGTTACGACCCGAGCAGTATGGCATGGCGCGTTGTCTTGTTGATACAGGTATGAGCCTTCCTCGAAGTGTTGCCATAATGTTGGAAGTGCATAATTGTCCTGGTATTGCACAGCATTCATGGTTTTGTCGATAAAGACTAATGGGCCCAAGCCAAACCATGAAAGGAGCCCCATACCATGACACTGCCTCCACCAAACTTCATTGTTGGGAGGATACAATCAGGAAGGAACTGTTCTCCTGGTATTCGCCACATCCAGAAACGGCTATCGGACTGGTAGAGTGCGAAACCTCGACTCGTCAAGGTCCGGATATTAATGATAGGGCAGTGTATATTCAACTGGCTAGATGAATTAGAGGAGAATTTGTACAAATAAAAACAAAAAAACGGCCTCGGATACTTGTAAGTCCTCGTGATCTTTTTCCACTGTTCAACAGTCCAGGTTTGGCATTCGCAGTCTATATGTCGTATAAATCCTTCACATTTGTTGTAAATGGCATTATTATTATTATTGGTGGATGACCAGATTTCTTCTAATAGCTTATCTCTATTAGAAGGTATTCTCTTATAACCCAACATGAAGGAAATGGTGGAAAATAATTTTATCATTTTTTTACTTGAGATAAATACGGACTCCTTTAGAAGTTGTCCCACAAAGTACTCATTCTGGACCAACTTTTCTTAATGCATTGCATTTTTCAATGATATATGGCACTCTCACACGACTGCGAAAATATATGCAGATATAATTTTATGTGGTTGGCAAAAACGACACATCAAAATTGAAAAAAAAACGAAAACTCTCTAGCCGTAAAGTAAAAACAAAACAAAAATTGTTTTTGTTTTGTTTGAAACTGTTTGTTAAAGCACTAGATAAACAAGGAGACTGTTTTTGGTACAGCGCCTCAAAACTGATGCTCAACTCCACTCTGGTTTTATCGACGGACTACAAAGAGTGTTATAAGAAGTTCTTGGGATTTATAAAGCAAAAGATTCTGAGTAAGGTGTATCTACCAGTGATGAAACTGTATAGTCATCAATGTTTGTAACTACTGCTGGGACTGCACTTTTGACAATATGAATTTGGTTGACAAACAGAAATATCTAGGATCATGGATAGATTACGTTCTCAAATAGGTTCTGGATATTTGTCTGTTTTGTGGTCGGTACGTAACTGAAAAACGAACTACCTTTCCAATATATACCAGATATCCTCAATTCAATTCATATCTGGAGAATTATGCGGCCAGTGTAGATGTTGGAAATTTTGGGAATGTACCTCAAATCATTCAGTTACAATTTTTGGCGATGGGTAGTTCAGTTGGCATCTTTAAAGAATCCATCACAATTGGTAGGTGTTTGTCCGAAACGACAGAAAGAGAATTATTGAAGATAATACGAACTTCTAACAATATGAGCTGACTCAGTCCGTGCTAGCAGAACATACCACGATACTACCTTCAGCCTCTTGAATGGTGTACCCGAGGCATCTGGTTGCATGTCTTCCTCAGTTCACGCCACACTTTCACCCTATCATCGGTGCAAAAAAAGTGTAAATCGATACGTGTCAGTCCTCCTCATCCTTTTCCACTGTTCAACAGTCCAGTTTTGGCATTCGCAGGCGGCACTACTCCAGTCGAATCTTTAGATTTTTTACAGAAAGAAGTGGCTTTCATATAGGCACATGAATACCAAATCCCAGATTCTTCACCTAAATTGAATATTTCAGTGATTTTCTACACGCTGGAAATTCTCACAATTCGCTTTAAATTCCTATAGTTTCATTCTTGGAGACATTCTGTTGCATTTCTGTTCCATTCACTGTATACTTTTGAGGTGGTTGCTTTCGACCCACCAGTGATTTCCATTCTTTTATCAATTGTAGCTGCTGCTAAACATGCTCCAACAACCTTTCTGAAAATCGAAAAGATCCTCTGTCATCCCCATGACAGAGGATCTTTTCGATCCTCTGTCATGGGGATGACAGAGGATCTTCTCAGAAGGCACACGAAAGCGCATAGTATTTATCTGATAACAAGGAACTTGTGATTATACCATATGACAACTGATACTGCACACCGTACGTTGAATTAACTCCAGTAATTCATTCATTCGTTCGGTAATTCATTAAACAAAACCGGAATTTACCGAAGAGTGGTAATATTGTCATCACAGTAAAAATGATATTGAAAAAGTAAAGCTTGCCTTACTTTCGAAGTACGATTATTTATTGAATGTAATTTCAATCATATATTTGCATTCAAAGAGGAATAAAAATATAATTCTGATACACGTTCGAAACAACATGGACAATATGGTACCTAACAGCTACCTTGATTGTGGGACGCTACGTGGATAATCTGGTTTTGAACCTCTTATAACGGACTTAAAAGCCGATTATCCGATTCCTAAGACAAGACAAGAGTCATAATTGGTGATATCACATTAATCTCATTTCAGGGGCGCTGGTTGAGATTAGCCTAGAAAGAGATAACCCACGTTCTAGATTGAGATATCATTGCTAATCTTTGTCCATGTGTCCCATAAAGTAGGAAAGAAGAAGACCATTTTGATTTTTTTTTCAGAGGTTCTAGAAATATTTGTATCGCTATGGCCCATGTTAAATGAATCGCTCTCAAATTTTCAGAAGTTAAGTCCCAAAGTAAAGCTGATCTAAGAATGGGACACTCTTAGCAGCAGGGGCTGTTACCGGTAGGGCAAAAACGCCCCATCGTCATAGGGGTGTCATTACTCTTAGTGAAATTCTCCATTATCAGAATTATGTGTAATTTTTACCAGAAATCTTGTTTGTGCGATAATGCCCTGGACTTCAAAACTGGTCTACATTTCCAGAGCATTGCAAGAAGCTAGCGGACCCTACCTAGTGGGTTTGTCAGAAGGCAGCAACTGGTAAATAGTTAGACTCGTACGTTTCAATTCCTTCCTTCATTTAAATTCACTTAGTCTGTGTCTCCATCTCTTCATATTTTAGGTGCAAGATACAAGGTGCAAACCGCTTTAATCCCACGGAGGGCCAACGAGATGAATCTAGAATGTAATGAAGGCGGCATGAGGCATATGCACAATGAACTAGTTTATTGAATCACAATTATAAAATTTTACAAATCCTGAATTAGCTAGGTTTCGGAATTCTTTGTTAATTCCCACCTTTTGGCCTTAAAGGGCCGAAGAAGAACTTTAACAAAGAATGACAGGAATGTTGCAGAAAAAATATTTAACGATATTTGTGCTGCTACGTGTGTTGTACAATATGATACAATGGTGTAGCTACCCCCTTTTATATGTTATGAAAAGTTTTCAGATATTTTACTGGATAAGATATCTAAAAGTTATTTGAAACTTCCTATGACGTTAGTAATTTTTTACAAATAAATGAAACGAAAGTATTGGCGGTGGTGCTTCTGGTTTATTTTATATTTTTACAGATTTACAAATAGGTTATTTTTATATAAAAATACATAAAAACACAGACTAATCCTTACTGTTCAAGCATGGGTTGCCACAAACTGGATTTCTTGTGCACTAGACTGGGTTAAACTTGCGCATTTTTGACTTGCTTTTCACGATTTGTTATCTCATGAACAGAATGTTCTTGGGACCAGTAGTTACTTGGATTTCAGTCTTCGCCCGAAAACCTCTGCAGACCCTTTGGGTAGATTTGAATCTCTCATGAAATCGTCCAGTTCATTTTCTGTAAATACCCAAGGTTCCCTCCGCACTATGGGGAAGGCATGGATCCAGCATGAATCCTTCGTCATAATAGCTTATGTCATCCTCTAGAATCTAGATCACAAATCTCAAAGTCTGGATCTGATGGAATATGCTCAATAACAACTGATGGAGGTGGAACCAGTAGTACCGGTAAAGTTGTTGGAGTACGCAATGCTGTATACTTGTTCTTTGTGTTATAATCTGCTATATTTAAAGAATAAAAGCAGCGGTCATTAATATGATCACGTTAGTTAGCAATAGACCACCAGAAAACAACAATGCAGAAGAAACACTTCGCTGGTTTATATAAATACCCAACTTGCAGGTCTCGACATGTTTAAACACGTCAATGCGTTTAAGTCACAAAGAAAGTGGTAGGCATTTCGTGCATAGATGGAATGCGTATCTAAGAAAACAATTGTTATTGGTTGTAGAAAGCACTACATGATAGGTAGAAACAGTTTTGATCTTTAGAATTACACTTAGAGTACACCCAGGGAAACGCGAAACATTTTGGAAATAAAATGTGCCCACCAGTACTACTTAAACATTGTAGTTCTGGTGGTAAGACATCAATCATTAATTTTAATAACTAATAAAAGAAATTTAATATTTTTTCACTGTTTTTGCTAAATCACGAGGAGCATGAATAACAGTTTTCCATAATCTGTTGCGAATACTGACAGCGTAACTTCAGAATCATCCCTTAAGAAATAGTATTACGTCTGGAAGTACTTGGCAATCTTAGCTCGTTCCTTGGGACATCTTTATTATATCTTGATAACCTGCGAGGACAGAAGAAGGCAGCTGAGATGAGTAATAAACTCTCGAGAAAGTCGAAAACTGCGACCAGGGAAACGCCCAGCCATATTCCAATAAATCCTCCGATGTTGCTGAAAAGTTCGACTGTCTTCAAAACATAAAAGAAGGAATTAGTGAGGGCATACACTGAAACCAGTAAAAATGCAAAGTTTAAAATTTGAAAAAAGTATTTTAAAAATAAAACTGTGTTCCAATTTAAAAAACTTCCCGATTTCTTGCAATGTTCTTTTTGAACTTCTACAGTCTAAAACAAATTTTGCTGCTCATGTCATTAAACTTCATTTGGAAATCATAAAAAAGATTTGCTCTGTTGAAGATCTGCACTGAGTTGGCTTTGTATTAACAAAATTTACATAATACCTCGTGGGGCCACTTTTTTGCCAGTAATACAGCCAGTACATGTCTTGGCACCATGGATTTCATAATGTGTTGCAGGTGTCCTGTGTAGGGCTATCCATACATAATGTGTCCAGTAATGCCCAAACATTGTCAGGTGTATGGTCGTAGCATTGAATGTCATTTTCCAGTAGGTACAAACACACTCAGTTGCGATCTGGTGAGTTGGGCAGCCATGGTAGGACTGAGAATTCATTGCCTTGAATTCTTGAAACCAGTTAGCAACCTTCCGGGCCTTGTGGCATGGCGCGTGGCCTTTTTGATCGACGACGGAGTTGTCTGGATACCCTGCCATCATGAAAGGATGTACTTGATTGGCAACGATAGAAAGGCATGCAGTCTGGTCAGCCTTAAACAACAATGATGAGAGGACCCAGGGCATGCCAAGAAAAAAATTCCCAAAACCATAACACCATACAGACTAAGATAAGAAACTATACTACTCTGGTTACTAGAGTGTCGCGGAGGGACTGGGGCCTCAAACGCTGCAAACTCTCAATATTCTATTAGGCAGTTTTCCTGTCGGCTATTGCGTACGCCTCAGGAATTTGGTACCTCAGAGCGAAGATAGCAACTAATAGAAAAAAAAAACTTGAAAGGATCCAAAAAGCAATCCTACTTACGGACCTGCTGTACTGTCAGTACCCATGCATTACAAGTGCTAGCAGGCACCCTCCCTTTGGACTTGAGAGTGATCTGACACGGGCTCCTCTATCATCTGTCCAAAGGTGTATCGATAACCTTCATGGATTTCACCATCGATCCCAACAATAATCCAAAGGCTGATTATTGGTTGCATCGATGTTCATGTTAATGTTCATCTACAGCAGGCCTGGCAAAATAGATGGACAATCTCCATCTAAGGTGACATTGCCAGGAAATTTATTCCACAAATTTCTAAGATTTATCCTAGACTTTTCCTAGAGTGCTCAGATAACTTCATGTCTGTTTGTATCACAACACTCAAATCTCTTTCTTCTCTGTTTTTAATTCAGCTTTATCAAGTTATAAGTTATTTTGCTCTGATGTATTTATTTTACCACTTTTCTACCCAATCTTGAAGCCTATTCAAGTCATCCTGAAGGACCATTGCTGATATTAACCACTCTCCCAATCTTGGCATAAACTGAAAAAATGTTTATAACATCTTTCATCTATGTATTTAGGTTGTTTTTACTTAAGTTGGGTCGCCCAATCCTTGGAGAACACAACTTAAGTGAATACAAGATTTTTCAATCGTTTTTTACCTTCTGAAACCTATCCATTCACCTGGGTGAGGCACGGTTGGTGCCACATACAGCTGGAGCTACTCATTTCTGACGTCCAATGGGTTATTTTGCTTATTGACAAAGCAACGAAGGCCATTAAATATGATTGTGTTTTGCTGGATGAAACTCCACATGTCCAGAGCGAGAAATCATCCCACCAAGGATCGATACAACTAAACTTTTGAAAAAAAATTGCGAAAAGTATCTGCTTTCAAATAATCCCTTACAATCAGAATAAAATTAGTTATTTAAAGTAAATTTAATATCATATATACTTAAAGCATCATTATCAAAGTGGTTGTGGTCAGAAAAAATTCAGGTGGTGAAGAGTGCAGTGTAAAAGCTAATAAATGTCTTACCTGATACCTGGGGCTGTTTGAATACCGCACCAACTTTCTCATCAACACAAAAAATAGACCAGCGTCACTGTTATGCTAAAAAAAAAAAAAAAAAAAAAAACACTTATAATTCCAATTCGTTACATCAACTTCTTTATGAAAATCTGAATTCACTTGCCATTATTTTTAAATTGTGTACACTTTTAAAAGAAGCAGGACATGAGTTACAAAAGTTACATCTCTATTTTAGTTCATGGATCAAAATGATCAAATAATCCGTGCAGTTAAAAGCTGAAATTAAGTCGGTTTACTGAAGATCTATGGTGAGGTAATGTGCCAAGAAGAGGACAACTGCTGAAATATTCACGAAACGAACCGGAAAACTCCCGAAGCGCGTGATAGGAGAGTCCTGCAAAAAATCAAACGCTCAGAACGAAGGACGACCTTCTTGAAGCACACAGGCCCTTAGTGAAACTATTGGAAGATATCTCAGCTCCAGCAAGTTAGCGGAACATTTCGTGACATGGGTTGCCTCGTGCAACCGTGTTGAAGCAATAATCACCCCGATTAATTAAAGACTCCGTATAGCTTGGTGTCAGGCCAGCTTTGCTGGACCGTAGACCAATAGAAAGCTGTGCTTTGGAGTAACCAATCATGGTACATAGGCTACTAGTAGATATATCAGATGTCCAGAGAAAGCTAGTTTGGCAACGTGATGACTTGGGGATGGTTTCGTGTTTTGGCCCGGGACCCTTGGCTAATTTGGACAAAACAATATCGAGGTCTATCTAGACGTTGTGGTCTACAATGCGTTACCTACGTTGGGGCAGCACGTTTGGGAAAATCCATACCTCTATCAGTAGGACAACGCTGCATGTTACACTGCTTGCGTTGTCATGAGGGTCTGAGCGTCGAAAAGTTAGACTACCAGGCCAGAGCTTCGATCTCAGTCTTATAAAGAACCTGCCAGGGGAAAATGCACTTTACCTTTTAATTGCACAGTTACTTTGCTAGCCACTCCGAATCTTATCAGAGAATCAGTTTGTTTCTAAAAGTGTTTCGTGCAACTCATGGACGAATGGTTGCCCAGAACTGCACCTTTTAATAATATCCAACGACATTCTTATGCTGGCGATTCCACTGTCTTAGACAACGGCAACTCACACCTTGAAATGAAACCACATTCATTTCAAGATTGTCCAATGAAAGTGAACTAAAAATTTCCTAAGCCAAGACAAAGATGATCTTCAACGGAAATTGAAACATTCAACTCTCCTTTTAAAAGTTACCAGATAAGATTCCGTACAAAACTCCCTAACGTCCATATTGTGGCTTTTTCTTGAGGACCGTGGTTCCGGCGTGCCAGTACAAAGTTTCTTTCTTTCTTTTTAAAGCTCACTGAGCACTTGTCAGACAGTTTCTACGACTGCTATACAAGACTTGGCCGAAACCATACCCCTGACTAGTATCTTATCTACAGAGGATTGTGGTGTTTTATTAGAATAAAATACCACAACCTCTAGAATTCTAACCGGCATTCAGAATATTCTCATTGCTGTCACTTCAGACCTTTGTCATAAAAAATCTAAACGTTTTCAGTCTCCTTGTGTAATATTAGCAGCGTAGGTGGGGAGGAGGGAAGAGTCCTAAAAAGGCTTGATTACTATAAAGTTTTTACCCAATGTTGCACCTACTGCAGATAAATTTCTAAGATCCTGGTTTGATGTAAATACTTGAAGATTCTTTCCATATGCACTCACTGGCCTAAAAATTA